>NC_077223.1:55195952-55520640 GCF_024763615.1 Phlebotomus papatasi
CGCGTGATATGTGTGTGTATTTTTTTTTCTTTTGTGCATAAAACAAGTGATTTGAACTTTGCCAGTCCACACCATTTAGGTTTTAATTGTTAAATAACTCAGTTTAACCGGCAAACCAAACAGCCGCAATGACTAGGTTCTCCTACTCTCTCTCTCTCTCTGTGAGCATACCCATCTTCCCAAATAAGTGGCCTGCGTGCATATGCACGGTCACTAAACATACAACCAATGAAGGGATTTTCCATCGTTTTCATCCCGAAGGTTGGAATCGACGCTAAGACGGCGATGGCCGCATGGGGGTGGGGAATAAACAGAGATGAAAATAAATCAATCAATCAATCAATATATTTTTCGATATACGAATCTCAATTTATTGTAAGTACAATAAATAATCCTGAAACATAAGACCTGTAGGGGAATTCTGTAATTTTCGTGGCATTGTCACGCGTGAGTTCGAAACCTGACAATGCCAATCGAGCTTTTTTTGTCATATTATATGAGTTCGAAAATGCAATTCACTGATTTTTTTAATGAAATGCCTTTACTTAGTGATATTATGCAAATACAGTCTGTCTTGGTTGATTTGTTTAACAACATTCATTGTCATTTTAATTGCCAGAAATCTCAAATATGTGACTTCTGACAATGCCACGTAAGCTGATATGGCAATGCCACGGCTACAGAATCGCAGTTTCGAAAAAGCTCTTCTGAGATTCAAACCCAATTTGTCATATGGCATTGCCAGAGCGTTACAGAATTCCCCTCCTGGAATAGTAACGTTTAGATAACTATAACTTCTGTTTTAGAAACATCATTTTAGTATTTCAGTGAGTGTGAAAGAGATCTAAATATAGTCATCTCGCTCACTTTCACACACAGTTTTGAAAACATATATACAAGATAAAAGATATTGTGTATTGAAGATAATACCCAGCTCACAATAACTTTTATTCTGTAAACATGTTTTTGATACCATTTTTTTTTTTATTTTCCAAAATATTTAAATTCAACAAAATTGATTAAAAAATATTTCCCTCCAAAGTAATTGACATTTGAACTTCTTCTTTCGGTCATAGGTATGTTTGGACGAAATGTTCATCTCGACTACCTCTAAAACGTGCATAGCTTGGGCCAATTTTCAGAAAAACAAAAAAAAACATGGAGGGGTTGCAGGGGAGTAGGGGAAAAAAAGGAAAAAAGCGTCTGGGGATAATGATTTATATTGGGGGTCACTGTAGACCGGAAGTTGATGTACATCTTGCCGTTTAGGCTCTAGGTCAGTAACATGTTGGAAAAAGCGGATTATTTGAGTTCGAGCAGTGAAATAATGAACTAGTTACTACGCTTAATATCTAAAATACGAGGTTTTACAGTAAAATATATACTTAGGGAGATCAACGCATATGCGCTTGACTAAAAAGGATCGAATGCCTGTGCAGTTCAAGGGATAATGATATACTCTCATTAGTAGTCTGGAAAGGATAAAGATGGAATGAAGAACATGTGTGCAATCATAAAATAAGCTATAAGAAACGTCCTAAGACCTCAAGACACAAACAAAATAAGTACAAATTGAGCAGTAGAGAACAAAAATTAGTGGATATATCATAATAAAGGAATTTTATTGTGGCTCTCTTTATAAAACTTTTTCACAAAATGAAAATAACATTAAATTGAACAATAAAGTATTTATAAAATAAATCTAATCTAATGTATTATATAAAAAAATATAGTTAAGAAGAGAGCACTATTTTTATTATTATCAAACAATGAAGAACAAATTACAAAAAAAAATCTGGTGAAGAATCAAACATTTCAGACAATTTTCAATTCTACTTTTCACTTTATCTTGTGTTTTCTCAGATCTTGCTCTTCTCGTATGTCATAATAATATTTCGGAGTCATAGCACAATGCAATATGCATAAGATATCGCTATCGTCTAGCAATTTTTATTTGCCTCTTTTTATCTAATCTTTATTGTGACAAAAAAAAGTCCCAAATGACATGGTAAATATTTTGTGCAATCAAATGGCTGGAGAATATGGACGGAGAACAGAGTCATACAAGAAATTATATGTACATACGAGGAATTGGTTTAAATGGATGTTTTTTAGACTCCTCTCTTCATCATTTCGTTCGTATATATTTTCGATTTCATTGAGAATCTAATTGCAAGTTTCTCACACAAACACAACGAGACAGTCTCGCGAATCGCAAATAATTTTCCATGAGACTTGATATTGAAATCGAAAGCGCACCGTGTTTTGCGCCATAATTCCCATCTCACGTCTGCATTCACGATCTTTCTTATGCTCGATGGATTGTGCAGGAAAGAGCCTCATGATATAGGTGGTATCTTGTGATGAGCCTCACTATTATTTCATCAATTTTACAGATACACAATCCAGTCTAATGGTAGTTATAAGGAAACTGTATGATGATACAGTAATTGAAAATAATTGTCTTTATAATTTCATTCATAACCTGATCGATCATTATTCTTCATTATTACTTGTCTTCCTACAAAACTGCTTAGACATGCTCTTTGATGAAAATTGGGTATTAAAATAACACATACACATTCATATATGAACATATAAAACGCACATTTAGTTACCGAGTTCGAATCTTCTTTAAGTCATTTGAAAATTTTTGGCATTAAAGATATTCAAATCGCATACGAATTCAGTGAGCTTCAATCCACTTAATACTAGAAGAGGGAGAGGGCATACGTTTCACAATTTCTTCTGTGTATAAGAAAAAATTAAGAAGTAACGCTTGCGAAAAGGCCTATAACTTCTGTATTTATATATATCTATAATATAATTATTAATTAAATGTAATTATTTTTATATAATTTATTGAATTCCAAAAACAAAGTTTTTTACAAGAATTTCGAGACAAAATAGAGTCAAAACCCCTTACAGCAATAGAGCTAACACTGGCAATACCGGTAATACTAAAAAATAAAATATAGGAAATGTAATTATAATGTAAAAATTAATTTTTATGTTGAAGAAGAAAAAAGTAAAACATTAAAACTTTTATGGAAAAAAACAGACAGATGTCAGAGAGAAAAAAAGAAAAAATAAAGGAGAAAACTTTGTATTTCTAAACAGAATTCTGGGTCGCTGACGCAAAAGTTAAGTTAATTTATTGACCTATTTAGACAAAGTGAGGACCATAACCAAACAGTACTTCCAACACACAGCCTAATTGGATAAAGATCAAAAATTAGTCGGAGAAATTTATTCTCAATGATTAGCAACTTGTTGACGTTTACATTGGCACAATCACCCCATATAGAATAAGCGTATAGCTCGAAAAATCATTTTAAGCCTCACTAATTTATTTTTAATATTAAGGTGGGATTTTCTATGTATTAGAGCCTCAAGTGGATCAGTGGATATAGTAGTGTCTCTATGACTATTATGAGGTCTCGAGTTCAAAGCTGAGCAGCAACAGAAAAAGGTTTCTCATGCCATATTGGTTTTGAATTCATCCAGTGATGAATGAGTAGAATTACGAATGGGTTCACATAGCAAAAAACTGAACCGCCTAAAAGCAATAGAAGCCTGTACGGGAACGAGTTTCGCCATGAAAGTGGCACTTCAGTCGATACAAATATTCACTGTTACTGATTCAAAATACACACCGAAAAGGGCTGCTGTGATATAGTAGCGGCACTGGGACAGAGCTGTGATATGGAGCGGCTCCCCGAATCCGGGGATAAGATGAAGTAGGCGTGGGGAAGCATAAGGGGCCCGATTGTGGCCTGGATGCATCGGTAATCCGAAATGGAGAACTGACCAAAATATAGAAGAATAAAAAAGAAATAAAGTAAGGAAAGAAGAGAATTCGCTCGTACTGATGTGGCAGAAAGTATAGACCAAAACTTTACTACATTTCCAAAGAAAAGACTAACCAAGAACCACTGAAGTAAACATAATAGGTGTCGAACGCTCCGCAAGCTCTGGGAGGACACAAATAAGGGGAACATCCTTCAATATGAGTAACAACATACAGACGAAGAGGGGATTGGCGAGGTTTAAGTGTCTTACTGCAGACACAGCGAGGAGCAATTTAGCCGTCGCCTCTCGTCTCCTAAATAAGGCGACCGGGTCACAGTCACAGGTAACCGGAAAGTCCGGTCACACTCATTTGGCATATAAATTATAGAGCCCCCTTAAAATAGTGGGTCTTAAAAGACACAAAATCCTTTCATATGCACTTCTTCCGTAAGGCTGAAGCTTGAAACCCGAATGAGCTTCAACACATAAGTAAAAAACCACTCTTTACTAATGAAAAACTTGTGCGAACTAAATGGAATTGGTGACCAATATTGGTTGGAGTATCGTTTCAAGCTCTTTCGACCACGCTTACACTCTGCTACACAAAATTTTACAGTGCAAATCAAAGAAGCTGACTTCCCTAAAGTAGAATCCAATAAGGGAATTCTGTAATTTTCGTGGCATTGTCACGCGTGAGTTCGAAACCTGACAATGCCATTCAAGCTTTTTTTGTCATATAATATAAGTTCGAAATTCATTGAATTGTAATTCATTGTAATTCATTGAATTTTTAATAATCCATTCACTTGATAATTTTATAAAAATACAGTACGTATTGGTTGATTTGTTTAACAAAATTCATTGCCATTTGAATTGCCAGAAATCTCAAATATGTGACTTCTGACAATGTCACGTAAGCTGAAATGGCAATGCCACGGCTACAGAATAGCAGTTTCGAAAAAGCTCTCCTAAGATTCGAACCCAATTTGTCACATGGCATTGCCAGAGCGTTACAGAATTCCCCTCCAGATTGGCTTTAATATTGGGTGTTCCAAGACCTTTGAAAAACAGGTACTGAATCACGTAACGATGGCCCATTTCTTACATGTTCAAAATTTTTTTCTGAGCATCTACTTTCGACCACTGTTAAAAAAACTAAGCAGTGTATTGCCACTGAATTTAAAACTTAATCTTTTTTATGCTTGTACTTTGGAAAAAAGTCACTGGTCCCAACCTACAAGCGCCATTTATACCCGAGGCCAGGGACTTCTGGGACTGCTCTCGTAAGGTAGAATTGAAATTTTTAAATTTCACATAAAATTTTTTATTAAAGGGATAAAATTTAATAACATAGAAGAGAAACTTGAGTTTAACTATTTTAAACGTACCAAACTGAATCGAAGCATTTTTCACCGTCAACTAGGGGAGACTGGGGCACATGTAATCATTTTCGATACATGCGAATTTGAGGTGATTTTCCAAGGACACCGTGATTTTTTGGAAAATATTTCTTAGCTCATGTTTTACCCTTGGGTATAGGCAATTCGTCGAGGGTAATGCGGATGCTGGAAAACAATTGAGTTTTCCATAAAAATAAAATTTGTGTCCCTGTGCATTTTTCTCTTTTCACAAAATACCTGGGGTAGAAGTAACCACTTTCTGGGGAGGAAGTAAACACCTTTTTTCCCACCCTTGAAATTAACTTTGCACCACTTTCGATTATTTTAATTACTTAAGAGATATATAAAGACTGTATATTTTTCAAAAAATCACGACACTTTTTACAAAGAATAATTAAAATAGCAAAAAAAACTAAAAGCATGCATATCAAAGACATTTTTCAATGGATTTTCGCCATATTTTGACATCATGTGACTTTTTATTGAACACAGCGCCACCAATTTTTTTCGTAATCTATGAATTATAGATATTTCGCATGAAGATCAATTTCCCGCTCTTTTACCTACTCATTTTGTGAAATTGAAATTGCCTGATTACATCTACCCCAAATGCTGTTTTCTGACCAATTATTAATTCTTTTGAAATAATGAGAATCTCAATTTCTCTAGTAAATGCATTAATATAATCCTAAAAGATGTAGGAAAGAACTGGTATTGCTACATTTCGATTATTTTACACAATTTTTAATTTCCAGGTGGAAATCCAAATGATCAAAATAATCGAAATATCAACATTTTCAGGAAAATGATTTTTATTTTTAAAGTATATTAGGATTTTATTGACCAATTTATCTGTGGACATACATCCCCATGGTATCTATGAATGCTTATGGGTTTTATCCTCTGGAGTCTTAAAATTAATGAAAAAAATCACAGTGTTTACAACTACTCCAGATTACTACTGCCCCAGTTCCCCCTACACCTGTAGAGTTTTTGTGCGAAAACTTGAGTTTAATGTGGCGAGGTCGGCGAGATAATTTATACACATGATGAAAAGTCAAATACTTAGCTCTAAAGCCAACAAATAAATATGGTTATAATATGCTGAATATATATTCTATAATTATCATATAAGAATCGAGTATATATTTAGAAAACTTTACCCTCTAATATGTATCTAAAATTCCCAATGTTCTAAGTTAGGTTTGGCCCTACAACAAAATTCTACAACTTTGTAGAACATTTGAACCTCCAAGAGCCAACGTTAAAATTTGCGTGCAATCAGATATGCTCACGTTAAGAATCTCAACTATAATAAGCTGATCTAGGCTTATCTGTCTACCTGCAATATAATCTTCGCAAATCAGACGACTACTAAGAAATGTCAATTAACATCCTTTCTGGTTATGAATTGATAAATAAAATTTTATCCGTAATTCAATTAAGTTATTTTGAGAGATGAGTTGTGGACCATGAAATACTTAAAAAAAATAGTACTTTAAGAGAAAAAATACTAAATACTCCATATTACCAACTCTAGGCTTTTCTTAGGAGTTAAATCGTCAAACAACATCATTAATCTAAGCAAATAATGCGAAGCTACTTTTGAGATATATCACTACACAGTCACGCATTCAAACATATCGTATAGTTAAGATACTTTATTATCACTTTTAGTGCTAAATCAAATACGTGTTTAATTTTGGTTTACTTTGATCTTTACTTTATTTACTTCAAAATGATTCCCTTTACGAATCATAAGTGCCGTAAGATGAACTGATCTTATTGGAATATCATCATTAAGACACAAATCCCCAAAGATGGACAAATTGCATTGAGATGATTGAGACAGGAATGTCAATGCAATTCAATTCAAATCAGTATCAAAACAAAAATTTGTTTTGCTCATCAAGTCTGATGGTCAAAGAAAATGAGAAACTATTTCGCAGCATTAATGGGAGTTTTGTGCAAAAATATCGCCCACATTTGGTGATTTAGCCACAGAGTAGAAGGAGTAGAAGATTCGGATGAAGTATAAAATGAGAAATTTCGCCAGAAAAAAAAAGAAATACAAAATGTCATGAATATATTCGGAAAAAGGCATATGGAATCTTTATTCTTGTCCGTTTGTAATGATTTTTTTGCCATCGCTGTTCAAAACTGTCAGTGTTTTCTTTACTTTATTGAGCAAACTAAAATTAGTCTTTAGCTACAGGTTTGTCTTCATAATAGAATCGTGGATAACTAATAATTTTTATTAACCCGTACAAGAACTATATACAATAGTGTGAGTTTAATGTCGAGTCAGAAATAAAAGAAAAACACAGTACAACTCAGCAAAATAGTGTGTAACAATTTACCATTAAAAAAAAGTGTACAAAACACAACTGAAGAACGAAATAAGTAGATTTAGAACTTGAAATCTGAAGCTTTAAAATAATATTACAACAATATTATTCAGCGGTTTTGATTAATGATCTGATTTAAGTGTAAAAATCATCTGTCTATCGGAATTTTTTCTTAAGAATAATTAAGAACTATTAAAAGATGTGAATTTTAACCAGAATTTCACAATATTATGAAAGAGTTTTTAACACCTTTCAGTACTATTCCTCAAAATATGTATTTTGGCTTCCTTGCAACTTTAAAAAATATGTCAAATAAAGAAAAGCTCTAAATTAATTTTCTCGAATTATTTACTATACATTTGCTTTATTAAAATAATCTTGAGTTTGCTTTCACTGTTAATTAATAAATTTGCCTATTTCAATAAGCTCTCTTGTAAAGTTGTTGTAAAAATTAAAGCTTAACTACTCTTTTAAAAAAATTAGAACTACTGTTAATAATCAGAATTGAATAATTTCTAAGTCTACGATTTTCGTTCAGTTATTAAATTTGAACATGGAAAATCCAAGGATTTTTGATTTTGTTTTCATTTTAATTCGTGAAATTATATAGTTTACAAAATAGTATGTGAATCTGAGGCCAACTTTCAGTTTTACCATCTCCTCTGTTCGTCAAGAATTATACAGACATACATACATACATGTGCATTAAACGCAAAAGTGAAGAAATGCTTTTCTTGTAAGTTCACATGTACAACAAAATTAAAAAAAAAACAATAATCTCTTGTTCAGAGCAAAATTGAATATTTTTTTCTGTTTTTAGGCAATTTGATAATATGCATATTCAGTTTTTATGAAACAGTGTTTTTGAAAACGAGAAAAAAATGGAAAATACGTTAAAATTCTAACACATTAAATATTCCAGTTATTAAAATTTACAACTAGAATCATTATATTTCGTTGAGTACATGATGACAAAATGCATTTAAACATGATAATGGATATTTTAAGCAAAAATAAAACATTCAAGAGGTATGATTGGTGGACTAAAAGAAAATGTGTTACTACTTTGTACAAATTACCTAATATATTCAAATGTTTTGTTTGTATTTCTATCTCACGAATATTTCACTTTAGGAAACTATATTTAGAACACGCAACTTGTGTGCTCCACTTTTTTTCTGTAACTGTATGACTCCAATAATTCTGCTGCAAATCTATTTTCAATATGGATGCTCCTGTTTTCAAACCAGAAAATTATTTTAAGACGTAAACTTTCTTCAGAATAATCTCCGTTTTCAGCAACATTCCAAATAATTCACAATTTTAGTTTACAATATTGTGAAATCCTATAGAAGTTTCATGAACCAACATTTAATATATAAATACTTATTACGTACCACAAGGAACTTGTTGATCCTGAAATGTGCTGGAAGTTACCAACTTTAAGTTCAAGCACTTTCGATGTTCTTGTTCAAAAACTAAAAGCAATAGTTGTTTTATTTTCATTAATTGGTCGAGTGCATAACATAATTACACTACTGAATTGGATTGTTTCTCGCTGTTGTGTGAGACCTTTAAAATCACTTTTACTTTAAAATTTTCTTGTTTATAGCCTCCACTTAGCCCTCTGCCTCCCTTACTTATATAGTAGCGTAAAAAAAAATAACTCACACACTCCACTATTTTTTCAACTGTGTCTCATGAAAACAACAATTTCTAATTTTACTGTACGGAGAGAATTGTGTAGATATTTCTTTGATGTTTTGACGGGGTGAGTCTCAGTTGATATAGTATTATAGGAGATGGAGGAAAACGTTTTTTTTTTTTTGCTTCAATATTTTTTCTTCTTGTAGATATTCTTTTCTCTACGAATAAGACACAAAAGCAGACGAAAAGTATCTAACCAACCAATATGAATATGAACACTTTAACACAAATACACGAATTGTGAAGCTGAAATTCTTCAAATGTTTGTAAAATACACTTTTCGTTCTAACTAAGTATTTTTTCTTACTTTACTTTTAACGACACACTGAGGACTTATGTTAAAACCTATGCCAACAGATTCCTAATAGAATGTACATATAGTATATTGTTTTCCTTGACTTCAATCGCTGGAGTTGTTTACGCGATCAGTTTACGTGTATCTTGTGTGACACTCTCTCTATGACTGACAACGATGACATCGAGCAAAACGCACAAGAGCATCGCTCGAATACCGAAAAACGTCTGTGTATGGCAATAAATAGCACAGACACCACAAAAATACATATGTATATATATATATATATATATACATATGTATATATATATAATATATATATATATACACTAAATATGTACGTCCATATGTGAATGTTTTTTTTATTCCTACAAATGGACACACAGATATATATTAATGTCTACATATGAGTGTGGCGAGTTATAAGAAAAAAGGGGGGAAATTCCACCTTATCGCCGCAGAAGTTCAATAGAGACTGGCTGCTGGCTGTTCGGAGTCGTTCGTGGTTTGTACAGTCCACTAAGCTGTTCATGATTTGTTAATATAACGAAAAATGAAAGAAATAGTAAGAATACATAAATGTGTTCTTCAATGTTATATATATATAATATATATTTATATATATCGCTAAATACTTATGAATATAATACACCGCGAGCGAAAAATCCCGCCAAATACAAAATTCATATATTGGATTGTTTCACAGTATGCGCATGTTTTTTTTTTTTGTAATTGTCAAAAAGGAATAAAAAGCGCAGAAAAAGAAGTTTCCATCATGTTTTTAAATTTCCCACACTACATTCGTAAACGAAAAAGCGAAAGAGAGAGACTGTGAAATAAATAGTGAACTTTCATTGAATGGAGTGCACACTATGTTTGTATGTAGGTAAAAGCTCACTCTCGCTTCCAATCGATACACTCCACTTCCGCCGGATAACTATTTCAACGAGAGAGCGAGAGTGGATAACTTTCATTTTCACTCCACTGTCACTTTTCTTCTTAATTTCTACGTGGCTACAAAGCAATATTTGACACTAAAAGCTGTCGCTATGGAACGGAAAAATTATTTACTCAAAATCATCATAATGAAGTTTTTATTAAGTGAGAGTTTTGGACTTTTTACAAATACTTCTATATTCTCTTCTTTTAATACATTTTCTCATCTCATCACACATACATATTTCTTTGATTCGAAGGGGAACCAGTGAGAAATCAGATGGATTTTCTCTCCCTCACGCTCTCTTTCTCTCTCTGTTGTTTTCTTTAGTTCTCATTCTGGCATGAAGCACAAGTATTACTAAACTCTCACTCAGAGAGAAAAAACGACTAAACGCAGAAGGCTTATCAATCGAATTTTTGGATCAAGGCAATATATATATATATATATATATATATTTTAAACAAGCTAATTAACTTCATTACTAAAACTAACTAGTTTGATTACTGCTCGAACTCCACAGAAAGAGCAGTATATAAATCCCTCGATTTTTTCACCCCCCCAAAATTTCTACCTCTTCAACCAAACTGCCATTGAATTGTACTAAGCCCTGATATTTCCGGAAAAAATTGTCCTTCCGATGAGCGTTGGTGAGGTGGCTTAATCCAAAATTAAAACACTCAAGATTCCAGAGCTTTTTGTCCAAAAATAGCAGAATAAATAACCCAACCGTCCGTCGGTCACCTAGCAGAAATCATTAAATGACGGTTTTCATGTTCACAAGTTAAAAGGGATCTAGACAACGAATTTCTCAACATAATGGTATCATATTTGAACTTGTGGGACAGGTCTTAAAATTTCTGTTAAGACTGCACCGGTTCCAATCGGTTAAAAACTAGTAATGGAGAGGTAACGCTTAACGCTAAGGCAGTATATATAAGGTAAACAAGTTGGACAGTGGTACAAGTTGGACAATGGTACAATTTGGACAAGGCTTTTTGTCTTGATAAATTTAGTACTTCATTTTCATTTATATATTTTTAATGCTTTAGTTTTTTTATTTGGTTCCTTGTGCTTAAAAACAGATTTTGTACTGTATTTATCAAGAAAAAAGCCATGTCCAACTTGTACCGGCGTATTGTCCAACTTGTAACACTAATTCCAAATTATATCACTTTACCCTAATACATTTTTTTTCAACATCTCACTATCCTTGTTGCGGAACAATATATATTATTATTATATAATTTTATGTTACTATTTTTATGTTATTGTTCCCGATTCTGTCCCCTTCTGTACAGCGCTATTCTTATTCGGGTAAGCAGAACCCATAAGTAGCCGCGCTATTGACAGAATCGAGAAGTTGGACGGGAATTTTAGACAATAAATGTCTTAATAATGAAACTAGCGTTTTAATGTACGCTTCATCCTGTCTGCCAAACGGTAACATATATATTGACTTCTGGTCTTTGATGAGCCCCCCTCTCCTCCGGCCACAACTGAACACTCGCGACTAAACTAACTACCGCAAACTAATACACCCCATCCTTTTCATCTCCTCCAAAAGACATGATTTTTGACTTATATCAAAATTGGCCTAGGCGATTTCATTCATTTAGGTATGTTTTGCAAGTAGGCCGAGCTAAACATTTCGTCCTTACGCACCCATAACTTTCATTCATTCCCTATATATCGTCGGTTCCGAAGAAGACTATTGTAAGTCTACTTACAATAGTATAAAAAGATGGTATCATTGGATGCAGAAACCTTAGATCTATATCCCCACAAAATTTTATGTTGATTAAGATATTCCTGCAAAAGTTACAAGAGAAAAACTGAAAATCAACGTGCCCAATTATTGAGTTTTTTGCCCACAATTTTGCTATAATTAATTTAAAAGTGGTGTTAACTAGAAGATATTCAATGCGTAAGTATGATAAAATAGTTTCAAAAGCTGAAAGTATACTAATTGCAGTGAAATTAATGAAAATAAATTTTAGCTGTCAAACTTCAAACCTCTTTCCTGTAAAGTTTACATTTTGGATTTACAATAGTCTTCTTCGGAACCGACGATATGTCAAATATAAGATTTTTCTAATTTTGCTCAAAATATAACTAAGCTTTTTCAATTATTTTCGGATATGTTTTGTATCTTGTCCAGCTGAACATTTCGTCCATATAGACACCTGTAACTGGTTAAATCGCCTTCGTGAATTATTATTCAAGAGCAAAGGTTAACCACCTTAAGGTACTTATTTTTTCAAAAGAATTGATAAAATTTGGTAAAGTATTAGTACATTTTCTCAAATTAATTTACAATTTTATTATATACCTTCATTGATCTATTTTCAAGTTAGAGATAGTTTTATGATGACTTACAGATAAATTTAAATCAATATGAAACTATTGATGTATCTAAAATAAATTACAAGGAAGAATTTTTGCAAGAGTTCGGACTTCTCGCAAAGCCTCGAACGATTCGCCAAATGTTCTGAAAAGTTGTAGTATTTCACGAGAGCCTTCATGTGCGCCCTTACATATTAAATTCGACCAAACAGAAACAGAACTTTGACCCCCCCCATATCTCCTGTTCTATTGTAATCGCATAAAACTTCTGTCACTCTTTGGAAACTTCGTGGCCAACTTGCATAATGAAGTTTTTTTTTTGAAATGATATTCGACGGCTCCATTCCATAATAATCAAAGTCGACTTATAATTATATTACTCCGAAAGATATGTTGTGTCTGGGACCGAGACCTATAACTGGTGAAAATTTGGTGGTCATCCGGCGTTGGGGTAACGAGATATTCAATTTTTTCGAAAAAAAAAAATTACACGGGAAGCATAGGAAATAGCCAAATTCAAATGGCTCTCCTGAAAAGTTGTCATTCTTAGATAGAATAGTATGGAATGAAAACAGTCGTATTGTATTTTTACACAATCGCAGCGCCACAAGCGGTGAATTTTTGAACTGTCGTCTGAAAGTGCTCATCGAGACGCACAATAAAAAAGAAATAATTTAAAATGATAATTATGACCGGTGATATAGGACAGTCAATTTCCGAACTTTGATCCTTATAGCTCGGGTTAGGACTGTCCAAGGTACTTAAGTTTTTCAATACACAGAGAAAACTAGGATGATAAAATTTACCCTCCATACAAAATTTTAATAGCAGGATAGTAAGAAAGTTACCTTACAAACACGATATTAGATCGAACTGTCAAAAATTGTATATATACATGCTCGCCTTTAGGATTTACTATCCTATGGATAGTAAATTCTTTATTATTCCATACTCCTTTACTACCCATATTACTCTATGGATAGTGAATTCTAATAGCCGGATGGTAAATTCTAATATCGAAATGGTATATTCTAATAGCCGGATGATAAATTCTAATATCCGCGGATAGTAGGTTTTACTAGCCGGATAGTAAATTTTACTGGCAGGATAGTACATTTTACTTGCCGGATATTAGAATGAAAAATCTTGGAAAAATTTATTTTTTTCTAATTTAATTACTTTTTGGCCAATGTTAGAGGGCTTGGAGCCCTTCCTGGTTGATAGAGGGAAGTGGGGCACCTTTGAAATTGGGATTTTTCAATCTTGAATTCTGTGTCAGCCTTTTAGATGGTGAACATCTCCGTGAAAAATTGTGAAAAAGTTCAAGTGAAGTGCAGCAATAAAATTTTCACACCTGTACGTGATTTTTCCTCCAATTCGAAACCTAATGAAGAGGACATTCATCCTCGAAACGTCGTGAAAAATTAAAGAGTAAAAATTAAGAGAGGTCTATTTTTCCGTCCACTATCTGCTACATTTCATCAGACCGAAAATTTATTCAGATAGGTATAGTCTGCGGCTACAACATATTAAAATTTGAGCCCGATGCACAATGGAATTTTTGAATTATTTAATTTAGAAAATTGAAAATTCTTCTTTTTAATTATAGCGCCCTTAGCGGTGGTTTTATGAACTTACGATGTTAGAAGGGAAAGTAGCATTTCACGAGAGCTTTCCAAAACACCCTCACTTTTTAAATTCTGACAAAAAAAACCGAAGTTATGAACAGTAAGAAAGCCTTTTGGATCCTATAGCTTGGGTCAGGGGCGTCAGGGAACCTTAAGTTTGGTACTGATCGAAAGAGCTTTTGATCAATATCCAGCTATAACATACTACAATTTGAGCCCGATCGATGCCATATGAGCGGATCTATTGAAAAAACAAATAAAATGGGGATATGTAAAAAAAGCGAAACAAGGAGTAGGGGGTGTGGGGTCAATGCACCAAGTTGCTATTTACACCCCCTATATAACCTTTGCCGGAAACCGCAAGTCTATATCTTTCTTAGTTCCGGAGCTATTAACCTCCAAAGAGCGCCCGGCCGGCTGGTGAAACACATTTTGGCGAAGTTTGTGCTCGATCGGAAGACATAAAATTTTGGTAGGATTATAATTAAGAATCTTACCTAAATAGCGATGCATTGACAAAGAAAACGTAACAAAAAGCTTTTTTTTCATGAAAATAAAAAAAAAATTAAGTTCAAGATAAAAGGAATCTACTAGTGAAAAATTATATGAAAACATCAATATACCAGAGATAATTAAAGTAATGACCAGTGCACAATAACTTTTGCATGCAAACATGTTTTCAAAATTTACCATGAGAATGAGCGAGATGACTAGATCTCTCTCACTCTCATTGAAATGTCAAAAACATGTTTACTAAACAAAAGTTATTGTGCGTTGGGCACGTTGGGCATAAGAAGCTGAATAAATTTATAATGGGGTAAATAAGTAAAAATTAATATGTATGGGAGAACTCTGCCAGCAGCGTATCTCAGTAATTCGCATTTACACAGAACTCTTGAGGCAATATTTGCTGTGCCAGGAAAATATGTGACGCTAAAAATTGATAACCTCATTGTCCGCAGTCATACTGATAAAGAAATTATAAAATAGTTTGGCCTCATTTTTATGAAATAGCTTGAAACGAGATGAACAGTTTCATTTTTCATTGCCTTACGATTTTACACTTTATTTTATTATATTGGTACACGTCTTGGTATGTTGGAGGAGGAAGTTATTTTTTTTCCTCAGTTGACTCGCGAACTTCAGAAGATCTCGGTCAAATTTCGAAATGCCGGTGAAAGTGAAACATCGAAGTACTTACATACAATCAGCGAAATGAATGGGCGAACAAGTCTCATGCTGCTACACAATGAGTCCCCCACCTTTTAAGCTTCAGACCGGATTTCATATGGTGTGAATATATACGAATCGCTTCTAGGTCTTAGTTTAGCTCTTGCAATTCCTTATGCTATACATTGAAATTAGAAAGTATTTCTTATCAAATAATACGAAATTTTACAAGAATTACTTAAATATATCAAAAATAGAGGTGGAAATTTAAAGCTGAATGCTCGAGGCCCTATAAGTTCATGTTATAGGTTAGATTCTCAACAATTTCACCTAATATAATCCTACTAAAATTTCATGTCCTCTGATCGGGCTCAAACTTTTTGAAAATGTGTTTCGGCACTTCCTGATCACGAATACATGGGTATTGGTGGCTAAGTAACGTTCCCGGCCGTCCGTTTTTAGGAGTTTAATAGATCCCTAACTAAGAAAGATATGGACTTGTGATTTTCGGCAAAAGTTATATACAGTGAGAGAAATTCAAATAGGGACGGACCTATATGTGGGTGGTGTGGGTGGTCTGTAAGTCGAATCAACCTAATATTTTTTTGTATAGCCTATATAGGTAGTGACCTATCCAACAATACTTTTTATGGTAGTGACCCACGTGCACTCACGAACGCAAGTGCACGTGGGTCACTACCATAAAAAGTATTGTTGGATAGGCCTATATTATACAAAAAAATATTAGGTTGATCCGACTTACACACCACCCACATATAGGTCCGTCCCTATTTGAATTTCGCTCACTGTAGCTTTTACTTCAATTTGCATTTAAAAAAAATCAACTATGAAGTTCTAATATTTAAAATTTTGCCTCTAGATTGTTCCATAAGTTTGTGAAGCATTTTAAAATAATTACCATTACATTAGATTCCGCACTATTTTACAGAACATTATAGTAAGTATTATTCAATAGTATAAGCTCATTGAATATACCTACTTACTTTTCGTATCTTGTCTATTAATATAGTAAGTATTATTCTTGTCTATTAATATTGTATGAATAAGGTGTTTCCTCGAAACTCTGACCTCCGTGATCAAAAATTATTTTATAAAAGACTAGTATAAATATTACACTTTAGTTAACTCGACAGTTTAACTCTATAAAATTAATTCCAGTTTTTTTTTTGTTTTGAATCAAAGTGAAAAATAGTCTGGACTGAATAAAAAATATTCGAAATTGCTATTGAGAACTTATGAATGTTGCAAGAAGAATTTATAAAACCAAATTTTGACATGGGACGAATAAAAGACATTCAGACACGAATTAATGGCGTTTATATTCCACGTACACTATATATACATTCATAGGAACTCACAGTAAAACGTGATTATATATGTGTTTGGAGAAAAATTTACGAAACTGTGAAATACCTATATCACAGAAGATTGAGGTGATCTTTGTGATGAAAAAATCTATAATGGAGGTGGGAAAAAGAGTGGCAAAAATCTGGTAAGCAAATAAAGCAGAAACGTAGTCGTACAGAACGGACATATAACGTCTGAAATCAATATTCAATTATACTGCAGAAGAATAAACATTTGCCCTCTCTGTGAAGTGATGTATGGAAAACAATTCACAAACTCAATATTCGTATCAGAGTGACACAATGACTCTCCGTGTCTCCGGTATTTTATCAGAACAAATTGCTTCATTTCTTGGCTCTTTTTTGAAGAGAAAATATACATTTATCAATTATGTATTATACGCAAATCGAGGGAGAATATTCGTCAATTGTAATATCTTAATTCTCAATTTATTCCAAATAGTGTTTTCTAAAGTTCTTGTGTTCTGAAATTGAGTAAGAATTATCACAAAAATGAGCCATAGTGAATAAAATTTGTAAAATAATATAATTATTGTAAAAGAAACCTGTCCCAATTCTAAGTTATTCTATTAAAACAAATACATCATAATAAATAGACCACAGATTATGATGGTTTATTGTGAATCTTTGAATATTTCATCAAACAACATAATAAATGTTTAATACACAATAATCTTCATTTTGCTTTCGGGGCTTCCGTGATAAAAAGAGCTTCAATTAAGAAACATGCCTCACCTTATTACACTCATCAATGTGCACTATAAAATATTCAATAGCAGAAAACAGACTACTGCAGATAAGTGGTATTAAAGTATTGTAATTCCACCGTGAATCCAGCATGTAAATGGATGGACTATATTTGAAAATATTTAATATTTTATAAAGAAAATCCAATAATCACTAACTCTGATTTTTCTTCTACTCTATGACACGATATAAAATTACATTTGCGACAGTTTGTCATAGTCTTTTATTTGTGAAGTTCACGAAAATGGTCTCTCTACAATTTCTTATCCTTATTTGCCTTGCTAGACAGATTTTTACTCAAAAACTATTTAACTTTGGTAAGAAAACTTACATTAATGAAAAACTTTTAACTTATACGGTAATTTATTTGTGATTCAGTTATTATACACGAAGAGCAACAAAAAGACATACCTTTAATTTTGGGAAGAATCTTCAAGGACATTGAAAATCAAAATCCCAACGAAATCTCTATAACTGACTATTACATACCATACAACTACGAAACTACGGATTTTGAACAGCAAATGTGTTCATACGGCTCAAACGGAATTTCCATGGTCCTGAACTTGTTGTGGGGAAATGTTGAAGATATACCAAAATTCGTACAGACGAGGGCCATTCCTTATTTTGAAGCAGATATCTCGATTTTTCCATTTGTTCAAATCGCCGAACGGTATTTAATGAAACAATCTGCCATTGATTGTGTTTTCATTGTGACTTCGGATGAAGAAGTTGATCAATTGCTTTTTGGCATGATAGGCATTTCTAATCTCCGTGTTACTGTCCTCAATAATTTAGAAGGAAGTAATGTAGAGAAACTTCGAAAGTTAAGACCAAATCCATCGTACTATGCAGTAATAGCGAGTATGGAGAAAATGAATGACATCTTGGGTGTCGCATTAAATTTTAATCTCGTGAAAAATCCTGATAAGTGGAACTTAGTTTTTCGCGATTGGAAAGACAATAATTTTCGTTTTCATGATTCTTTCAAAGATTCTGTAAAATTAATCGTCGATGAAAATTTCTGCTGTCAATGGCTTAGACAAGCTCGCACCTGCTCATGTCCTTCTAACTTCTCAGTAAGAACTGATAACTTATTAAAAAAAATCTAAAAATTTAAACTGAAATGATACTTATTGTTTTACAGCAAACACAACCTTTCCTTAAAGAAATATTTGAAAAGTTTGTAAACCTCTTACATTCAACAAATTTTCAAAAAGTTATACTAAAATGTGAAGAATTGAATACAACAAAACTTATTCAAAATATGTATTTTCCTCTAAGTAATGAACTTCATAGTGGCCTTGAGAAAAACGAATTAATCTACATATTGCCTGGAACTTCTAAGATAAAATTTCGACTTAATGCCACAATTCAAACCACACAGATTCCATATTCAGGAGATGAGGTTGCAACTGTGGGAAAGTATATTGACGATGAAGTCTATGGAGTGAATGAAGAGTCACTAATAAGGCCAACAAAACGTTTTTTCCGTATTGGCATAACACCATCTATACCATGGACATTTCACCTTGGTCGTGACAGTAGTGGAAATAATATCTGGGGAGGGTATTGTGTAGATCTTATTGATTTTATAGCTGAACGGATGAACATCGATTATGAGATTACAACGCCGAAAGAAGGTTCTTTTGGAAAGAGTCTTGGTAATGGAAAATGGGATGGTCTTGTAGGTGACTTAATAACAGGAGAGATAGATATTGCCGTGGCAGCGATGAAAATGACAGCAGAACGTGAGGAAGTGATAGATTTTGTTGCTCCCTACTTTGAACAAACGGGAATAACCATTGTGCTAAGAAAACCTGTAAGACAGACATCTCTTTTCAAATTTATGACTGTTCTTCGTCTGGAAGTTTGGCTTAGTATTGTAGCTGCTCTTATTGCAACAGCCATTCTCATTTGGTTCCTGGACAAATATTCACCATATAGTGCAAGAAATAACAAAGAAGCATACCCATATCCTTGTCGAGACTTTACTTTGAAAGAGAGTTTTTGGTTCGCTTTAACTTCCTTTACACCACAAGGAGGTGGCGAAGCACCTAAAGCTCTTTCCGGTCGCACTCTTGTAGCTGCTTACTGGCTCTTTGTAGTTCTCATGTTAGCTACTTTTACAGCAAATCTTGCAGCTTTTCTAACAGTCGAACGAATGCAAACTCCAGTTCAATCTCTCGAACAACTTGCTCGCCAGAGTCGCATAAATTACACCGTAGTCGAAGGATCAGATACCCACAGTTACTTTATTAATATGAAATTTGCCGAGGATACTTTATACAGAGTGTGGAAAGAAATCACTCTCAACAGTACCAGTGATCAGAGTCAGTACCGAGTATGGGACTACCCTATCAAAGAGCAGTATGGAAACATCTTACTGGCGATAAATTCTACGGGGCCTGTCGCGAATGCAGAAGAGGGATTTCGCGAAGTTAATGAACATATCAATGCGGACTTTGCTTTTATACATGATTCTTCTGAAATTAAGTATGAAATCTCTCGTAGTTGCAATCTTACTGAAGTTGGTGAGGAATTCGGCAAGCAACCGTATGCGATTGCTGTCCAACAAGGAAGTCATTTGCAAGTAATATATGCACACTTTTGTTCAAATTATTATATTACGAAAGAAACATATTGCAAAAAAAACATTTCAGGATGAACTGAGTAAGGCTCTACTTGAACTCCAAAAGGACCGAGTTTTTGAGAATCTCAAAGCTAAGTATTGGAACCATTCAGCAAAAGGGCAGTGTCCAGATGATGATGAAAATGGAGGAATTTCTTTAGAAAGTTTAGGAGGTGTATTCATAGCCACTTTGGTAGGACTGGCAATAGCTCTCATCACTCTCGCAGGAGAAGTGTTTTATTACAAGCGCAAGAATAGTACAACTTTAAGTCAAGTGCAACCTTTTCAAAGTTCGCAAAAAGAGGGCAATTTGGAGAAAAATCTACAGAGCTATACAATAGGAGATAATTTTGTACCAGCTGGAGGAAAAAAGAAATCTGTGTCTTATATATCTGTTTATCCTCGTAAATCAATTCACGAATATGGAGAATATATAGACTAGGTACTTCTTTAGGGAAGATATTGCAAAGCGTCTTATTCTTTGCGAAATGCTCGTACTTGTGACTTGAATGCTACACCTCAAAAGAAGTTTCGCTTCATTTGTATTTTACCGGCTTACAACGATTCGAATCCATTCACAAATCATTCAAAAGATCGTACAAAATAACTGAAGAGTAATAGAATTGATTTTCAGACAAAAAATACTTGGTTCATTCCCAGTTCATAAACGGTCCATTATCGGTTCTGAACTGATTGGAACCGGTTCAAATTTGTAAGAAATTCCATGACTTTTATAATGAGCCCAAACGTGATCTCATTCAGTTGAGAAAGGGACAGATAATCCTAACCGGCTTATGTAGGTGAGATTCTTAACGTGAGCTAACTCGGAGTGCATGCAAATTCGATTTGATGCTGAAGTAGGGAGACGCCATTCAGTTATATTGAATCAAATTCGTGAAATTATACAAGTTTTGTATTTGAACCAAAATGTCAAGGATTTGGATGAACTGACAGAAAAGTGTTATATGGGTGAAATGTAGACCAAAATGTTCTCTATAATTTTGCCGTAGAACTTGAACTCATCGATTACTCAGAAGTCAAGATAAGCGAGGTTTTTTGTTTCTTAACTCGTTTTTTCATCCAGAGTGTCCCAAGTAGTCATTTGTTGAACTTCAACTAAATCAAAGAATTGTTGTATTTTGCGGGACTTTCCATTTAAACCCCTATTTTAAGTGTCTTGGTGGAGTAGAGGCAGTCAAATTGGCATCTGAGTGATTTCAAAGCGTTATTATTGGAAAAATCAATTTTTTCACACTTAAACGGCAAAATCGGAGTGATAGCGTAGTCTGAGCGGAAAATGATGTATGGAAGAAATGTAGAGACAAATGTGCTCTATAATTATGTTGAAGTAATCATCAAAATCGGTTCAGCGACAGTCGAGATAATTGAGGTTATGTGATATTGAAATTGGTTTCTCGACTGTGGCGCCCCTGGTGTTGGTCCCACGAAGTTCAAATATTCTAGAAAGTTGTAGCATTTGGTGAGATCTTTCGTTTAAGCCCTCATTCATCAAAATCGGTCACATAGAACCGGAGATATGATTTTTTGAATTTCGTGAAATTTGACCCCTCATATCTCCGGTTCTGTTTTAACCACAGCGCACATACGCACCATTTTGGAAACGTCCTAGACTGGACTACAACATACTAAAATTTCATTAACTTGCACAATGCCGTTTTTGAGAAAAGTGACTTTGAATTTCGATGAATTTTGACGCTATCACAGCGCCACCTGTGGTGACCTTTCGAACTTCCATCTGAAAGTGCTCATCGAGACGAAACCAAAAAGGTAAAATTTAGGCCGCTATGTTAATTAGAACCGGAGATAGAGGCCGGTCAATGTTCGAACTTTGACCCCTTATAGCTCGGGTCAGGGGTTATGGATCGACTTAAGTATTTTTTGTTTGATAGGTATAATCAGCGGCTACAACATACTAAAATTTCAGTCCGATGCATAAAGGAATTTTTGAGTTATTTAACTTAGAAAATTGAAAAATCTTCTTTTTAAAAAAAGCTCCCCTAGCGGTGGTTTTATGAACTTGCGATGTTAGAAGGGGAAGTGGCATTTCACGAGAGCTTTCCAAAAAGCCCTCACTTTTTAAATTCTGACAATTAGAACCGGAGTTATGGCCATTTTAAGAAATTTTTTTTGGACCCTTATAGCTCGGGTCAGGGGGGTCGGGGGACCTTAAGTTTGGTATTGATGGAAAGCTCTAAGGCCCAGCTATAACATACTAAAATTTGAGTCCGCTGAATGCCATAGGGGCGGAGCGATTGAGAAAACAAAAAAAGGGGGGTCTTCAAAATGGCGGAAGGAGGGGTGAGGGGTGGGGGGTCTATGCACCAAGTTGCAATTTTCACCCGATATATAACCTTTGCCGAAAACCGCAAGTCGATATCTTTTTTAGTTTAGGAGCTATTAAGCTCCAAAGAGCGGCCGGCCGGGAACGTAACTTAGCCACATATATATTCGGAATCAGGAAGTGGCGAAACACATTTTGGCCAAATTTGAGGTCGATCAGACGACATGAAATTTTGTTAGGATTATAGTAGGTGAGATTGTTAAGAATCTCACCTAATACGCTTTCTAGACTCTAGAGCCTTTTTGACACTTGATCTTTAAAAAAAAATTATTAGTAAGTATTCAACGATATTTTCGTATTATGGCCTCTACACATTGTGAGCAATTTTTGTCAAAAATAGCTTTTTTAAAGGAAATTCCCTGCAGAGTTGTAGGGGGAAACGTCAAATTTCTGTCAAAAACGCAATTTTTGACGAAAATTGCTCCCAATGTGTAGTCGCCTTTAGGGATGACATATCGTAAAAGGAAACCTCAAAAACACATCCAAAATTTAAAAAAAAAGCAAGACATATTTTCGAGGAATCCCAGAAAACATGGTTTTGAAGCATAGAGAGGAAACAAGGAACATGTTAATAGTTCCACTATCAACTTATGAGGTTCTCCTGGATGTCCACCGAACGTCTCAAATATCTATCTCTCATCATTTGTTCTGTGGAGGTGGTAACAGACAAATGGACGAACAAACAGTGTGTGACATTAGAAAACTCGAAACTTCAGATTTCCAAAATTCTACCAAAATACGACTTCTTTGTATTTCCAGCAGTAAAGTTCGAGCAAACAAATTATCTTATAGTAAAAAAAAAATTTGAATGTCATGATCAATAACAAATAATTTTTAACTTACAAAATATCACTTGTAAATTTGAATTTATTTAATATAATTAATGTAACATAACAATTTTAAAGTCACAAAGTACGCCTTACATCTGTTATCTGTGTCAGCAATAATCTCATTTATATTTACACGCAAGCTGATAAGTTAAAGAAAAATGCTATTCTTAAATATTATTGTATTTTACCAATTTTGCTTTACAAAAATTGTAAGTAATACACGCGAAGATTGATATCATATCTAGTGATATATTTAGTGTAAGAAATAGAATTTTTATTCATATATGTACACAATTTATATGTTTTATCAATAATGAACTGGCGCAAATGATTTTAAAGAGGTGTCTCCGGTGATTGCCAGTGAAAAGTTAGTCACCCTAAGATGAAAACACTTTTTTGGTTTTTCCAAAGCTTTCGATCCTGATGTGGATCTTCTTCAGTGGTCAACTAAATTGTGATTTCAGAGTCTTTCTCAGGGATCGTGTGGTTCATGGGGTTCCAGATCATCACCAGCAGGACGTCAATGTGGGGCGGCTTTTTCTCTTCGAGAACTTTTCTCACTATTTTTAACTTTCTTGGTGTTTTTTTCGCGAAAAACTAACTTTTTTAAGAGGCGGTTGGTCTTTGTCTTTGTCTCTAACTGAATTCTGGTTTCTCTATTATGCAAAAAAAATAAATAACTATTCACGAAAAAATGTATTAAATTCAAGTACAAATTAACCCCGTGATAAAGAATATATTTATACTCTTCAACTTTTACACACAATATTTGGCGCCAAGCGCTAAACACTTCTGAAATATCTCATGTCCAGTGATTTATCACTCAATATTCCATGAACGATCAGTTGAAATTCGTATAAAGAGCGATTGAGGATGTTATTGGAATAATAATTATGAGCAATATGAAGAAATCGATAAGAGTTTAATTTTTCCTCTACGAGAAGTCTCTAACCCTCATGTATCTTACTCTTATTAGATAAAACAATACTTAACACGTGCTGTCTGGATACCAATTTTCCGATGCACACCCATTAACTATATCAAAATGTCAAAAATTAAATCTAATGTTTTAAGATTTTTTTAACAGAGTAATAATATTGCGGTGTGTCTCAAATTTTATTTTACATGATTTTACAATTTTTTTTTAATAAGGAGTGCAAAGAGTCTCATGTTTTGTAAAATGCCCTAGCTTGTGATTTAGATGCTATAACTCAAAACTACTTTCCCGTCATTTATCACTTATACTTAAAAGATAGCCAAAAATATCCTTTGAGTAATAGAATAGATTTTCTGATAAAAATATATGTATAAGTTAACAGTCGATTCATTAACGGTTCATAATCAATTGAAACTGGGTCAGATTTGTAAGAAATTCCAAAATCGTTCTAATGCGCTGAAACAGTAGCATTCGGTTAAGAAATTGGGGTCCCAAAGAAGGCCCCAAGAAGAAATCTCCTAAACTCTCTCTCTAACAACAGGCATTGGGGGCATCTAAAAGTCTCAAAATTTAAGGGGTGATCCTCAGGTTACATCCCCTTACAAAATCGGTTATCGGCTTCCAATAATTAACAAGGCGACTCGTCTGGCGCGCCTGGCTAAATGTTCTCATGGCAGGCGGATTCGTCCTGAACCGTGGAATAGTAGAAATTCCATCCACAGGAACAAGGGGGATGCGCGTGTCTGATAAGGGTTGACATGGGTATTGTAAACCCTGGGTTTCCCCATTAACACAGCAGCCGATTTCACCATGAACTGTCATTGATACCACAGGCAATAAATTACCTGGATCATAAAGGGGCAATTTAGAGATCTTCTCCTTTTCTATCTTCTCCAGATTCGATTTCAAAAGTCTATATTTTCTCCTATTGGTTATAATTCTACCTTAAGTGCTAACATGGTTTTGTATTTTGAGTACTAGGTACCCTTTGTGGTACCTTCGTTGTACATTTTATATTGACGTGCTAGAAGAGCACTGTATCTGTCTTGGCTAATGTTTAATGTAAAAATGAATTGTGTTGAACACAGGGAAAAAGTGAAAAACCTGCATTTTTGTCATGATAATTTTTTTTTAACTTAAAACTACCTTACATCTAATATCACATTTACATATTTACATGGTGGGCATTGCTCTGATATCGAGCCTGGGTAGCCCTAAGTCGTTTTTGGCCCTCTTAAATCTTCTCCAGAGACATTGCCTTCATTGTCTTTCAAAGGGATATGTGTTGCCCTCCCGAAGTATAGGGCTTGACTGTAAAAGTGACACTGAAGTCACTATTCTGCAATTTTCGCCCCGTTTAGACTATAAAGGGCATAAGTGCACATTGTGGAAGTAGGGGGGGGGGGTCTGTCGTAAATAATTCACTACCCCTAGCAACTTAACCCTTTAACCACGAGATAGTTTTTGCGGACCGAAAATGCGCAATAAAAATGAAACCGATAAACAAAATCAGAAAAAGTTCTTACATCCAGCATAGAAAATCCAACAGTCTGATTCGGTGTATTTTTTTACCTCTATATACAATCCCTAATTTATGAGAATGTTTCAAAGCTATATGTAAAATCACGACTACATCATACAAACTTCCTACTAATAGGCCCAGTTTTGTTGACGACGTTGACGATCAACGATGTAAGGTGCAAAGTAAAAGACTAGCATAAAGGAATTACTTATTCGTAGCCGCCGTGTCCTCAAATACTTTAACATGATGTAGGTGGGTAAGAAATACATTCTGGATAGCAATGTAAGAAAAGAACAGAAAACTTGTTAGATGTAGCTAAACAAATAAGGAGGCGTCATATGTATTCTCCAACATTTCATAGTGTGTTGCGAGTGCGTTTTGAGTCTCAACAGCTATTTTTTTTTAAATTTCTTTCTACTATTTGAACTGGTGTGTGGTGAGCAATTTCAGAAATAGCGCAAAGGTTATTGTCCCAAAAGACGTGAAGGAAAGAAGAAGAGAATCACACATTAACAAATCACACACAATCAGACAAATAGCAATCATCAAATACAACTTGCTTATCTTGTCACTGCCCAAGAGATCATTGCAATTTCTTAGCATCAATAAAACTTACCGAGATTGAGCTCAATTATGTCCATCCCGCTTTAAATCATGATATCACAGTAAGAAATAAGATAATTTTTTTCGTAATATGCATAGCATATCTTACGACGAAAATGTCAAAGACTGTACTAATTTTCTTACAATTGCAATTCCACAAGTATCAATTAAATAACAAATTCACAGAAATAGGTCATCTTCAATCATTGATAGAAATACAATCATTTATTAGGCATAAATTAGTATAAAATTTATCAAAAGTTTATTGCATGATGTGATCACTTTGACAACAACAAAAATATATTATTAGAAAGTAAACGAACATTTCAATCTAAGATAATTTTTTAGCAAACTAACTTGGCAACAATTAAAAGTAAAGATTCTTCCAGATAATCAGATTTTTTCAATCTTATTAAAAAATCTCTTAATTTGTCATATTTGGATTAGCAAAAAATTACTGAATATCTTACGATCCGGAAACAGTTAATATTACATATTCTGAATGAGTCAATGAGAATACAATTGTATTATTTGTCTCAGAAACTTTATTCTACAATTAACAACATAATTCATGCGAGCAACACTTCTTGTACACCAAGACCTATCATAGCAAATGAGCTCTTACTGCATAAATCCTCAGCATGATTTCTTTGAATTTTTTAGATTTATGAGCCTTATTTACTTTTATTAGCAATTATGAATTGATGATTTTACTATACTTGAGTTTAAGAATAAGTTGGTAAACGATATGAGTGAAAATCCCAATTATTATCCTCAAAAACTTGATTTTACTAGTAACATTATAATTCATGCGAACAACACTTTTTGTACACCAAGGCCTATCATAGCAAATGAACGATTACAACATAAATCCTTACCATGATTTCATTGAATAATTTCGGTTTATGACCCTCATTGACCTATTAATAGCAATAATGAATTGAATATTATATGGCTTTCATTTTACTTGCGTTTTAAAATACTTTGGTAAACGATATGAGTGAAATTTCCTTGAAATGATTTCTTTGAATAATTTCAATGTATTATCCCTATTGACCAAATAAGCGACAATTATGAATTGGATATCATATTGCTTTTGCTCTAGTTGGGTTTAAGAATACGTTGGTAAACGACACAAATGAAAATCCCAAGTATGTTCCTCAAAAACATGATTTTACAATTAACATTATTATTCATGCGAGCAACACCAAGGCTTATTATAGCAAATGGTTATTGGTTACCAAAAAAATAATAATCAAATTATTGTAAATAGAATTTTTTTGTTTCTGTCTGATAAAAAAAACGAAAGTTATGTTCAAGAAGTTATCACCCTACGAAACTTGTAATTAAATTATTAATAGTTCTAGAATTACTTATATTGATCACTTTAATTTAATTATTAACTTAATTCAAATGGTGTGCGAGGAGGATTTCGGAGGATTTCGATTGGGTTAATAATTTTCGGGTTACTATTGATCGAGACGGGTAAATTTATACATTTCTTGCGGGTCGGGTCAAGTACGGGTATTAAATTTTTTTTGCGGGTCGGGTCGAGTACGGGTATTAAATTTTTTTTGCGGGCCCGGTCGGGTCGGACAGCACTAAATTTCAACTGGTCGGGTCGGGAACGGGTCAAGTCTATTGCGGATGCGGGTTGAAAAAAATCCAAAACCCCGACCCGTTCAGGGCTCTACTTGGAATATCAATAGTACTTTTTCATCTAACAATTATCCATGTATTAGTGAAAAATCAATGATAGTTTTATACCGCCACGGAAGAGTGGCTACATCTGCCCAGAGGGCTGTTTCTGTGTTTATCATCTTTATATAAAGGTAGATAATTATTGTCCAAGTGAAAAATATCTCTTAATTTATGTTATTAAACCAGAAACAAAGTAAAACTATGAGATTTTGATTAACAACTTAGAAAATCAAATGCTGGGCAAAAAACTGTAACATCAAAATTACAATTTTATACCCATTTTATAAAAATGCTTCTAAATTGTAGGATAACAGGATCAGACTTATAAATATTTCTGGAAATATGGGGATGTGTTTCTACTTTCATTAAAAAGGGATGGCAAAGCGTCCGAGGCTTTGCGAGCTGCTCGAACTCCCGAGAAAGAGCCTTGCCTTATATACCTTTTCGCAATTTTTTCTGGTACATATAAAATTATTGTTGAATTTAATTTGTCTGTAAATCACCACAAAACCATCTTGAAGTTGAAAATTGTTCAAGAAGACGGTTTCAAAAAAATCATTATCGTTTAATTAATTAATTGACCAAAGCGGATGAAAATTAGGCTTTTGACCTTCAAAAATTCAAGATGGCGAATTTTCCGGTGAAAGGTGTCGAAAGACGAAATGTTCATCTGGATTACCTCCAAAACATATTCAAAAATGAACAAAATCACCAGGGCTAATTTTTTGCAAAGTTAGAAAAAATTCATTATTGGCCTATTTTTGGGGAACAAGGAACTCATGAAAGGGGAGGGGGAAAAACTAAAGAGATTAACTTCGAGATAATGTCATTTGAGGAGGGGTCGTCGAAGACCGGAAGTTGATATCTCCTACCATTTGAATTTTATATGGGTCAAAAGACTGAAAAAGTGCAAAAATACGATATTTTTAAAATTGGGCTATTACCGTTACTTTCCCGGTCCATCACCGATTGTGACCGATGCAGTCGGGTTCAGAATTACAAGATCTCTCAAAAAAATCCAAATTTAACCAAATCCGTTGAAAATTAGGTGCTCCAAGGTGGTTGACCTTTGACCCTCAATAATTCAAGATGGCGATTTTCCGGTAATAGGTGTCAAAGGACGAAATGTTCAGCTGGACTACCTTCAAAACATATCCAAAAATGAACAAAATCGCCAGGGTCAATTTTTTGCAAAGTCAAAAAAACATTTTTTGGAGGGGTTAGAAGGGGTGGGGGTAATTTGAGTAAGTTAGTTCGATTGAGAATGTTGACTTGTGAGGGGTCTCCGAAGATCGGAAGTCAATATATCTTACCGTTTGGCAGTCAGGATGGAGAGAAGTTGAATAAACACGATTGTTAAAACTGCTCTCTCTCTTGGAGTTCGAACAGTTAAAATACTGTAACGAATTTGCGTTTTAAATGGCTAGGGGTTGTGAAATATTCAAGACACCCCTCCCCCTATCTCCACAATACGCCTTTGGGTCAATCACAGCCCCAAGCATTCGTTTTGGGGCGAAAATTCCAGTATATTCGCTTAAGTGCGATTTTTACATTTAAGTGTATACTTTGGGAGGGCAACACACATGCCTTTGAAAGACATTGAAGGCAATGTCTGTGGAGAAGATAGAACAGGAGGGAGCTTTAACACTTAAAAACCCGAGCCAAAAAATCATGTAAAATACCAAAGTGGCATAAAATGCCAGCGCTGATATTATTAACAAAGAAGCATTTTTTCAATAGTTTTTCGATCCGTAAGAATTCTACAACAGTTCTTGGACTCACGAATTAATTTGCCATTAAATATTTTCTCATTTTCTCGTCATTTTTATATAAATTTTCTGAAAATTGACAAAAAATGCTAAGGTGAATTTTTACAGATTTTTGTAGCAAAAAGCCAATTTCTATTAATAATGCTGGCACAACGTTCCATGAAGGAACTAGGCCTTCCCACAAGTGGATTTCTAGACATGCATTATTATTTTTTCTTGTACGGGATGAGGTTGTCAGTCCCATGCCCGTGGAATCAAGTGCAGTGTAGCTTACTGGATACAATCCGAACACCTTTAACTCCAGAAAAATTCCTGATGAACTAAAGGGGATTCGAACCCGGGACACTTACATCATAGAGCGAGTGCTCTACCACTTGACCCATTGAGTGCCCACCAATTTCTAGTGCTTTTCCTTTTTCCTAGCATTTTGGCCAGGATTTTAGGACTCAAATCAATATATTTTCCTGTAAAATACAGTAGACTTTCCCTCAATCGGCTCTTTTCCAATCGCGCGAAAAATTTTACTGACAATTTTCACGTTTGATTATGAAGCTAATTTGCTCAAATTCGCTGTAGTTCTTCTTATTTTTTATAATAGTTTTTAAGAAGTTGAAACACGGGATTTTGACCTTTGATCTTCCGAAACGTTGGCAAGGAATAAAGGAGGAGGAGATCAAAGGTCAAAATCCCGTGTTGAAACACGGGAACTTCTTAAATACTAATTTTATCTTTAATGGAAAATATTACGTATGAGTATTGTAGTTTTTGTTGCCGAAAGGGTTTTGCAAAAAAAAATGGAAGTATAAAAAATAAATAAAATTAATTTTCAAAATGGGAATTTAAAAAAATTGGCATTTTTGAGCTTAAATGTAGAGCTCAGAGGCAAAATGACACATATCCTATGGCTAAAGCATAGGATATGTGTCATTTTGCCTCTGTGCTCCACAAATATTTACTACATAGCAAATAACTGGAGACTTGCAAAAAATATTCTAGATTCCTTCAATCTTCTACTTTACAATTATGTACAGATATAAGAAAAAAATAACTTCAGGTAGTAAGAAAAATTATTTTCTTTATAGGGCACCGGTGTTCCAATCGTCCTTAAAGAGTTAAAAAAAATTTATGTGAAATTCCAACAGAAATTCGAAAAATAAAAACAAGGCGTTAAGCGAATTTTCACATTATTTTTCTCTATTGTCACAATTCTAGGTATTACATTATTTATTATTTAATCAATCTTTTAACCTTTTCAAGTATTCTTTGCGATTTTTTCGAATCCTGACACAAACTCAAAAAGTTGACATTTTTTAAGTTATGTAGTTAAGCCATATTCAAATGTCCATTTCTGATGTCAACTCCATATAAAAAGGGTGGCATTTTACGCCAATCTGGTATTTTACGCCAATTTTTTAGTTTATTCCCTATTTTTTGAATAAAATTTTTTGATTTTTTCCACTAAACGAAAACTAATTAAATTCTCTATACATTCGTGTTATTACTTTAGCATAATATTGATTAGAATTTCTACTATGAAAGCTCTTAACTTAAAATAGAAATAAAATGCCACTTTGGGTTTTAAACGTTTTAAAGTATTAAATTGCCCCTTTACGACCCAGGCAATTAATTGCCAATACTTTGCTCAATGTACAATTTAAGAGAAACGAGAAAAATCCACTGTCTAATTCTACCCCTGGCTAATTGTACCCCGGTCTCCCCTAAGCGCCATAAGAATAGGTATAAGAAAAAAATTTAGATCCTAATTCGAAGTATACATTTTCGATAATACAAAGACGAAAGCAAAGCAGCACCGAGCCGATTTGCAAACGCTCGGACCAACATCCATTACTTTAAAGTGCATTTTCTCCACTTCTGAATTTTGAGATTTTGTAAAAATAAATTGTAAAAGACTATTTAGGAATATTTTTACGGACTTAGCATGTGTGAATATTCTTTTACTTTTATCTTATAAATAAATATATTGAAAAGACTTATGAAATATGTACCTATATAAAATATAATGAATAGATAAACATTATAAAAATAATATAATATTTTCACATTATCAGACAAAATTACTAAAGCTGAATTTCTTTCATAAAATGTTACATTCAATAAAAATCCCGTGCTTCAAATATGAGAGCTGTTTAATGAGCACTTGACACAAAAAGGAACAATTGATGCTACCCACATGGTGATTTTGATGGAATGATCATGGGGCAAATGAAAACGATGGGTTTGGAGGGAAAATTGGTGTAAATTCTACAATTGGGTCAATAAGCATGCGGGCAACAATCAATTAAGTCACAATACTTTCTGCATTTCGATTTTAAATTTCAAAGATTGTCCCAAATTACTTCATATCGTAAATGTAGAATTTGACACATATAATGTAGAAGTTGTTTCATAGGTGCTCGTATATGTCGTATATACAACTGATTATCTCAACAAATCATTTGCCTGAGTTAAAGAATATATTCGTTTTTTCCTTCTGCCACCTTGAAGATGTTGAAAAGTCTAATTGCTTAAGCTAGCATTTAATAAAACCAACGAACTGAAAGTGTGTGAAGAACAGAATCAATTTTATTGGAGCTTATAGAGTGTGCTTTTTTACCATACGACCTTTTCGATGGAAATATATCTTAAAGGTATAATTTTTTTTAATATAATTTTATTTATTTTAATTATTTATTGTTTTGATATTAAATTTTAATTTTCTCACTTTTCTAATTTAGAATTCGTCGTTTCTTTCTTTTTCAATAAATCTAAGAATACTTACAATTTTTTAACCCTCTATCAGGTAAGACCGTCCCAAGCCGGTTATTCTAAATATCGCAACGAAAAGTGGGAATGAAGAACGGATGGTTTTTTTTTCAAGTTTAGTGGACCATTAATTAATAAATTAATTAATAAACACCTCAAACAAAATTATTTAACTACTTTTTTGTATATTAAAGAAAACACTGTTAGAGGGTTAAATTCAGTTCTGAATTAGATATTTAGGATAGACTGTGACGTAATAAAAGGCTCGACCGATTTTTCAGTTCCAAAACTGAATTTACAGTCGAATTAACATACTTTAAATTAAACTACAAATAAATAAGATGTAGGCATCCGATTATTGAAAAAACATCTCACATACTATAAGTATAAGCTTATCACTGGTTTCTAAAACATACTCAGAAAATCTCACATATTATGAATATTGTATGAAATTAATAAAATTTAAATTTTATTTATTCATATATTTTTAATTATCTAGAATTATAGGAAATTTATGTACCATATACAGTGGCATTCATTGTAGATTTCTTTTAATTATAAAATATCCTTAGTCTTCTATACCGTGTGCTTTGTATCGTAGGCGCAATTGGCAAGAGCGTTAATTATATCTCTTGGAAGGTGAAAACTCCAATTCGACTTTCGCAGTTGTGAGTTTGAGTCCCAAGAGGTGCAAATAACTAAATCTTTGGTAGCAGATATTTTCACGTGATTAAACATAATAAAATCAAGAATAAAATGCACCGGGTTTGCCCAAAACTCCGAGTGCGGGGGAAAAGTATTCACTTTACGAGGAAGACACTCTTGAGCGGTCTACAATGGACTTAGTAGATTCTCTTCCATTACGAGATATGAAATTGTAAAAATAATTATATTCTAGTAAAAATATTATAAAATAAATAATAATTATCTAAATTGTGTAAACATTATGGACCAATTCAGATAAATTACAAATAGTTATAAAATTAAAATTTTTGTTTTGAATATTTCTCAATTGCTAAATTATGCGTAGTATTTTTAGTATCCGAGATTACAAAGAAAGATCAATAAGTATAAAATTTCTTTACTTTCAGACCACTTAAATTTTTCACTTGTCTCGTCCATCTGACCATTAGAAAACTTAGAGGTCACATGGTTAGAGATAGAGACTTGGAGTCTGGTAAAGCAATAACCAGATTTCAAAGGCAAATCATTTAAGAAATTGTTTAAGTGGATTAATTAAGAGCGTCACAATCAGTGACGCAATAGGCAAGACCGTTGGCTCTTGGGCGGTGAGGTCTGTGACTCAACTGTCACAGCTGTGAGTTCGAGTCCCGACCGGTGCAAGCAACTGAATGTCTAGAAAAAAGACATTTTCACTATGATTGTATAATGTAATAAAATGCACCGCCTCTGCCCAAAAAAACTTTAGGGGCATGGAAGTAGCATTAACTACGAGAAAGGTGTTCCTTGGCGATCTACGACAAGCAAATTCTTCCAACACGGGGCACATTGTAATCATTACATTAGCAAATAAAGCGTCTCGATACGATTAATAATAATAAGAACACGACGAGAAGTGTGGAAAGAGTGGAGACATGACCAGAACAAAGAAAAGTTAATTCGGTAGAAGCACTTGAGAACAGTAAATTTTTAAATAAATATCGCTCCTTGGAAATTACAAGGGGTCAACTCACTGTTTTGCGATTTTGAGATTCTAATGCACTTAGAATGATAATTTAATAAATTTTCAGATGATATAAGTTATTAAATTTCGTTATTAGAAAAGTTTTTCAAAATTTTAAGCTTTTTGATTACTTGCATAATTTTGTTTGAAGTAAAGGGGCACAAAATATATTCATCGTTCAAATTTTTGTGAAACAGGGGACTAACTCAAGCAAGTTGATCCCTTGTCATTCTAATTTTAGCAAAATTTGCACATCATTTAGAACAAGGAGCTAACTCATTAAAAAAAACATATTTTGAAAAGTAAAAATATAAAAGTTTCCATGTTTATATTAGCGCTCATACAAATAGAAAAGAAATAAATTGTTTTTGTTCAGTCATTAAATTGAGATACTTATGTACACAAAGTTGAATCTTCCATGCTGTCTCCTGAAAAATGGCCGAAAATTAGTTAGCCCCTTGTAATTTCCAAGGAGCGATATATTCATTTTTCATTGGAATGGTACCAGAATTCCAGAATTTAAAGTATATATAAATACTTAAGCTTCTTGCAACTGCTTTCTTTAATAGTTCTTAGAGAAATAAGATTTTGAGTTGATTAGAACGGTAGAAATTAAATTGTCTATTTGTTCTGGAATTTGCAACGTGGATGAGATGAATAGGATGTATAATATGGTAAATTCGAAATAAGTACATTAGATATCCTCAGGATCGCTACATCAGGGCAAAGGAACATTTAATGCCATGGGGCATCTGATACCACCTCTAATAAATTGATATTTTTCTTTTATTATTTTGATATTTTATAGAAATGCATTGTAAAATATTTAATTAAAAATTTAGATTTTTCAATGCCAGAGTTCCAGAATATTGAAAATTCTTAAATTTATAAGATGTGGCATAAAATGGGACCTACATAATAATCAAACGGTGCAAGCCAAAATCCCGACAGCCAAAATCCCGAACGCCAAAATCCCGAAAAGGCCAAAATCTCGAAAGCCAAAATCCTGAAAGGGACTAAATTATGTGGAGCAATATGTTTAGAATAATTTCCCAAAATACAGAAGATTTCCCTTTGCCTCCGGCAAGCGCGGGTACAATCGTGGGAGTAGCTATGACACTTTTAAAAATTCGGTATTTTGGCTTTCGGGATTTTGGCTTTCGGAATTTTGGCGTTCTTGATTTTGGCTTTCGGGATTTTCACCGGGACCCATAATCAAAAGGTTCATCTACCCTACTCTGAAAAAATTATTATTATTATTATTATTATTATATTATTATATGTAGAGTATGTATAAAGTATATTTAAAAATATACTTTAAGTTTATCATAGGTCCGGATTATTATGACCGAAGGTATAATTAGTGCTAGAATTCAAAAAGATAGCAGTTATATAATCCGCTATTTTCCAACTCGTCACCGTACTGGAGCTTAAACAGTAAGTGATATCAACTTCCGGTCTTTCAAAACCAAAAACCATGTTTTTTTTTGTTTATTTCGAAAGCGGCACTATAGATCTATTTTATTTTCGGATATAAATTAGAGGTAGTCTATAAAATAACATTTCGTTCAAACATACCTATAACCGGGAGAATCTCCATTTTGATGTATTGCAGGTCAAAGGTGAATTATTTTAAGGAGTCATTTTTAACCGATTTAGTTAAATTTAGAATTTTTGGAAAGGTATTTTGTAATTTGAAAACCGGCAATGTCAGTTCCAATCAGTAATGAATTGGTCAAGTAATCATAAGCTAGTACACAAATGGATTTCAGAATTAAGATCCGGCACTCTCGACACAAACACCCACAATAAGGTAAATTGAGACGCAAGAATTTTTTAACCGGAATTGATGTTCTTGTACCATAATAGGTGTGAGGTAAAAGCCCTTATAGCATTGAAGTCTTCTGATTTAAAGCCTCTACACATTGGGAGCAATTTTCGTCAAAAATCCCATTTTTGACAGAATTTTGACGTTTCTACCTACAACAGCGCGGACGATTTCCTTCAAAAGAGCAATTTTTGACGAAAAATACTTACAATGTGTAGACACCATTAGACCCCAATTTTTTAAGGAATTGAAAAAAAATCTAAATTTTCACAGTAGCGTTTTTGAATTTCATTGTAAGAAATCATTTATTTTTATTTTTAATAGAAAAAAACTTAAATTCTTTTAATTAAAAACAAATTTAACCACCAATTTGATTATATTCCAAATTGGCATAAATTTAAAAATAAAAAAAAAACACTTGCTATGAGATAATTTTAAAGTAAAAATATAAATTAAAAAATAAATACAAATTAATTAAAATATTTTTATTATTATAATGATATCTTAAATTAAGGTTATAAGAAATTATTTTTGGTCATAAATTAGTATATAAGCAGAACATTGTTTTAATGTTGGCATCAATCATGTCTGTAGAGACTGATAACAATGTCTCATATGCAAATACTTATGATCTGTCTGCACTATCAATTAATTGTCCTTCATGATTTATGAGTAACTGATGGATTGAGCAAAATAGTTGAGGTTACTGTGAATGCATGTGTGCTTATACATATATGCACAAGTGTAAAAGAATTGGGAGGCAAAATAGAAAAAAAATGTAGCGCAAATATATAATTCTCTGTTTGAAATCAACATTGACGGACAACCACTAACTTAAGTGTAATTCTCTTGTAACTTCTCTTTGTATCGTGAATTTTATGAACTATACACATGTGATTCTGCCTTCAAATGACGACAGTTCAATGCACCGATTACGTAATGAGCACACATCGATCTAAACTATTAGTAGTCACTTTATAAATACTCACAGAGCCGATTGAACTTATTGGGTTCTTTTATTACTAAAACTCTATCGAGAGAGCAGTTGTAGAGTAGAGAGCAGATTTTTTAGTCTCTCAAAATCCTCACTTTCCAGCCCCATAAACTACTTTTTCAAGATATTTTCGCGAATCATACGATTTCCGAAAAATTATGTTACAATGTTTGTACGTGTGTCTGTCTTAATCGCCTGTCTGTTTGTCCATCTGTATTTTACCAGAACTAATATGACCAAACGGTTAGTTATAGAAACTTGAAAAGTTCGGGAGACTATCCTGAACTTCTCTGAACTGGTTTGTGAATATTAAATTATTTTAATACACAACACTTAAAAAAGAAGTAAAACATAAAAATCTGCCAATAAAATACCAAACACACAGTCAAGTTCGAGAGGTAATGATACGGATTAACTAAGAGTTATTAAAGGTTGATAGGGGCTTTTTAAAATGCTATTTTTCACATATTTCTAAAAAAAGGCGGGATTTAAAGTAATGCAATTTAGATAGAGAAAATCATTTTAGATCTAAATTTAAATTTAGCTGGGCACAATCTCTTTATAAGTTCAAACATATCAAGTTGTGTTAAGTATTTTAAGTATTTGGTCCAAGGTAAATAAATATCAGTATAGTGGAAAAAACAGTGACTTTCACTCACGGGAAGGAGGAAAGGAGCTGTTCCGGAAGACATTTCACATTAGAGGTAAAATTTTCTGGTCCTTGCGACAACAGATTGGTTTTTGAATATTTTTTCGTTAAGGGCCTCAAATGAGGGGCCCATTCAAAGGGTCCATTCAAGGGCCTCATATAAGGGAGTGGGGGAATAAGAAAATAACGTCTGGAGATATTGTTCTTTTTTTGGGTCATTGAATATCGAAACTTGATATTTTTTACCCTTTAAGCTCCAGGACGGTGACAAGTTAAAGAAAAATCGTTTATAATACAGTAGAGTCTCGCTATAGTCCATATTTGGTTCCAGATTTGACACTTGGATCACACTATGATACATGTCATTTTTTTTTAAATGATCAACGACTTTTAGTATTGAGATTTTTCGAGGGATCCATTTTCTTTGCGATTGTGGTACTTGTCCTCGCTCTCTTCATTATGGATCACTATTATCACAACTACTCAATAAAGTTTGCCAAAAATATTAAAGTAATTATGAAACATTGCATGTCGCGTACTAAAAAACATAACCTAACTTAAAATCAGTGTTTTGAAATCAACGGTCGATAAATTGTGGACTATAGATTGTAGACTATAGCGGGACTCCACTGTAACTGCTTTCTCTTTAAGTTCGAGCAGTAATATGAATTTTGAAATATTTAATGTTAAAACTTGGAATATAGTGGTACCGTCGTTGCGGGTGACTTTGCACGTTTTTTCACTATTTTTCAACTTTGCTCTCTAAAAGTGGATAGTTAAAGTGAAGGGAGGGGGGTTTTTGAGTAAAATTATTTGTATTCAGTTGTTAATGAATGGATTTTGTGCCACTAGCATTAATTTTGTAAAATTTTTCTATGTTTAAAAAAATCAAGAAAAAAGGCTTGCACTTGGGGTAAGGTGCGGGTGACTTTGCACTTTTTAATAAATACTAAAAAATCAACAATTTCTGATAATAAACGACAATGAAGATCTTTACATCTAAGGGTAATATGCACGAGATCTACAAGATGACATGATCGCCATCTTGATTTGACGTTTCTGTCCGCCATTTTGAATAACTGTCAAAACCTAAAACTGGTTCGATTGAGTTGAAATTTTAGTATGTTGTAGCTGATGTCAAGACCTTTTCAGAACGTATCTATGTCCCAGTCTACGTCAAGTATTTACCTAGATACAGAGGCTCAAATTTTAAAATTTTGAAATCATCATATTTTGGCGATCTTTATTTACTAATCCTTAATTTTAAAATCTAAATGAAATGCCTCAGTACCCATTAAAAATGGTTGAGGCTTTTATTTTATATATTTATTTACTCTTACATAATTAAAAAAAATAAATGAAAAGTGCATTTATTAATTTTTTTATTTTTTCATTTTTGCAAAAACAGTTTTTCAGATCTTCAAATAATATGCTGTTATAAAGAAAAACATTACTTTTCTTTTTGTTTGTTATTTAGATCTCATCGCCTAACGATAGTACTGTCTTTTTTGTGATGATTTCGATAAAAGAAGCTCTCTGTAGTTCTGTATTCATGAAAATGTCAAAATTTTGAACTTGGAGCTCCTGTATCCAGGCAATCGCTTGACCTAGGTCGGATGTTATATATGTTCTAGAAAGGTTTTGACATCAACTAGAACATACTAAAATTTCAGCTCAATCGGATGAAATTTTTGTTTTGACAGTTATTCAAAATGGCGGACAGAAACGTCAAACCAAGATGGCGACCACACCATCTTGTAGATCTCGGTCACTTTATCTTAAATTATGAAAAAATTGGATAATTTTTAGCCAAATACTTTTATTATAAAGCTTTAGAAAGACCATTACATGCAATTTTATAACACAAATCATGCGTTCTTAGAAAGATAATAGGGAAAAAAATATTTTAATAAAAATAATCAACAAAATCGAAGTGGATTATTCTAGCCAGATAAATTTAGAATAGATTTGGGCAATTTACTACTCTGAAATCGATTTTAAAATTGCACCTTCAGATAACTTTTTCACGGAGCCATTTTTTGGCAAAATACCTATATTAGCATTTCATTGACTATTACTAAAACCACAAGAATCCTTTTGAGGATCATTGTACCTTACTTGGTACTTAACATATCCCTATATACTTTGACATGGTAGACCGGATCGGCGAAGACTATCAATAAGTGCTAGAATTGTTCAAAGTCTCACGAACAGCAGAGTGCAAAGTCACCCGCAACGACGGTATATTTTATTAGTCGTATGAAAATACGATTCTCTAAAGAATTGTAAAATGTCACGAAGCATTAATTCTTAAAACCTAATATTGTATTCCTAACAATTATTATAGAACAGAAGTTATTGCTATTTAAAGATGACTTTAAGATTTTAAGAGAGAGATCAGACATTACATTGTATAGAATCTCAAATAAAAGTTACATTTGTTTTTAATTGATTTATGGCATATTTTGCAAAAAATCTATTAGAAGCTGTATGAAAAGAGAAGGATTATCAATCGTATTATATTTATATAGGATGATTACTGTCGTTTAATGAGGTGACTACGAGATACATTTTCAATTTTTATCTGGTTTCCTTGTTTGATCACCATATCGATAATGAGAAGCCAATAAAATCGACCTCGAGACTCTAGGCGAGCATTATGATCACGGTGCAATTCAGCAAAAAGTAGTAACCGTAATGTGTATAGTGGGAAGTCGGGTATCTTTGAATTGGAGTACTTTTGAATTATGGTATTTTAGCTGAGATTCTTTACAACCCTCTCCTACTAGGTGAAATTTTTAACAATCTCACCTATTTTTAAATGAAACCGAACCATATCTAGATTTAAATTAGCTTCACAATCCAGTTATGAAGCCAACTTACAATGATGAGGCTTAGTTTTAATTAAGAAGGAGAAAAAGGTCCTATTTCAAACTTAAACGAGATAAAATTAATGTATTTTATTTTGTATCATATTAAAAAATATCAATTGTAGGATTGAATTTTCTACCTTTATATTTTATATCAAGAAAATCTATATCACGTAGAGCGAGATTTCACTGTATTTGGTTATTTTTCGGGTGGTGAGGTGAGAGGCGATCACAAACACACTAAATTTTGGACACAGTATCATTGAATTAACCTTGTGAATGCCAAGGACACCTTCTATACTGAGGAACAAGCAATGCTTTGTCGCTCGACAGAAACTTCTTCTCAGCGCTGAGGAAGTACGAAGCAGTGGTTCTCAATCAAAGAAATGTATTCTTTGATAATTTCATTTAGTATTTAATCCTCAAAAGATTTAAGTTTGTCTGATTGAATCCACCTTTTACGCAGTTACAACGTATTAATTTTTATGCAATCGTATACACAGCAAATACACTAGTAATTTTGATGCTCTCTGAATTAGATCATTAAACATCACAAAACGTTACCACAATTTTGTATAATACATCAAAAGAATCTCAAGTTTTACCAATCAATTAAAAACTTGCGCAATCTACTCTATACTTGTTTAACCCTTTCTGGACGAGACGCTTGTTACTGTATATCAATAAAAAAAAATGAAACCGATAAATTATATCAATAAAACGTCTTACATATAACATGGCAAAATCCAACAGAGCCTGATTCGGTGTATTTTTACCTCTATGGACAATAGGTACAAAAGAGACCAAAAATTTAAATAATTTTTCTGACAATACCAATGAATGATAATTTTTACTATAATGAAAAATATTTTATGTATAGTTATTGTATACTTTCTAGTGCCAAGAGGTTTTTGCTTAAAAAAATTTATAAAACAATACAAAAAAAATATTCATCAATGCAGTTAATTAAAAATTCGTCACTTTTGAGTTTTAATATTTACTAGATAGTAAAGCGTGTCCCAAATTTAACTCCCAAGTTTTCGACATGAAGTTAGTCATAATAGGAATTGAGTTTTGTTTTGATGTTTCAAGAGAATTTCGTCAGCTTTTCATTTCTGAAAAAAATATTGAAAAAGGTTGTGTTTTGGCTGAGAAAAGTGATAAAAATGGAGAACCTGCGCAAATTGATCGTAGACACGTACCTAAAGAATCCAAAAACGAGCTATTCTGAAATCGGAAAGATCACCGGAAAGTGTACATCCACGGTGCAAAGGGTTATATTACGCTTCAAGGAACTCAAGACTGTTGTTCGAAAGCCAGGAATGTGGCAGAAAACCTGGAGCTGTAGACAAGACTACACTTAAATAATATCACTTAAATAATATTATAACTTAAAGGGAAAATGGGAAACTGAGTGACACCCATCTTTCAACAATAAGAGCACCATATAACAACCTTCAGCACCCGCATAAGGGATGATATGTTGGATGTGTCATAGGAATGAAGGATTAGGATTGATGCGTTTAGCCGTCAACTGCAAATACGAAGTATTATAAATTTTCATATAGACACGAAAGCTTGAGAATCTCTGATATATGCAAAAGAGTGTTGAATTTGGTTGTGTGTTTCCTTGAACTTGATAGCGAGAGCTCGATTAATGAAAAACACGAAAAGAGAATCAATGTTGAAAGGCGCGCAAAAAGTCGAAATTTTATTCAATCGTTATGTTAAGAAAAATCTAACTAAATTACAAGAGTTCAGAGAATATTACATTATAAAATATTATTATTATTATGTTATTGTGAGGAGACAACGAGACAACTACCATTTAAAATTCCAAACCTAATACAAATTAGATTGACAATTATAATAAGATTAGAATTAATTTTTGAATCCATTCAAGAGATATTTATGTAGTTGAAAACCAAAAAAATGCACATGATAAACATTGTTTCATGAGACTAAATAGACATTACTGTATTTAAGTATATAACATTTGATTAAGACTTCCGTTTCTTATTAATCTACCCAAATTTTCCCATCGCATCTTAAGACTTTTTAGCCTAACTTCCCACTCCTTTTTTCTACAATTACACTTGATGAAAGTGTGTCAATCTTCGAATCTTTCACTTTTTTTCGTAAATTTGCTTTGCGTCTTTTCCGTTATTTTGAACATTACTAGAAACCAAGAAGAAAAACCATAAAGATAAAAAGAAATAATAATGTATTGCAAGGACTCAAGATCTCAGAAAAATCTATACAAAATGAAAGGATTCGTTTTTGTTATACTTTATCGCATTAATGATTCTAATTAAATATTTTCTTCAATTTTACCAAAAATTCATCTCTATTTAAATATGGCACAATCACGTTTCATATGTAATATTTTTTTCTTATTGTTCAACCTACGATTCTGCGATACGCAGTGCGTGAAAATAGCTATGCAAAAAAAAACTTTGGCAAATGTAAATAAAAATAAATCAACAACAAAAGACTTCACAGCTCATAATGGCGTATGGAACGAAAAAAAAATTGCGAATAAAAATTGGGTATTGTGTGATTTGGTTGTTTTTTCCTCCGACAGCTTTCACTTTCGAAATTATCTTTCACACTTTGTGTTTCTGCAAATTCTCAGGAAGAGAAATGCTATTTTTTTTACACTCAATCATTACATTATTATATAGAAATAGTACATAAACATTTTCGTTTCTTCATATTTTGATATAGCCTGGGTAAGTTTTCCATTACCATTTGCTTTCTAAAATAAGTCTAAAGAACAAAAACAAAATTGAACTAAATATGTATTTAATACCAGCAATGACTTGTAAAAAAAAAATTCTGAAGGAAGAAACCACAGTAAATTTATATAGAGGAAATTGGGGAACTACCGAGCAAGAGTGGGATTTTTTCAATCGAAAACTATGATTTTTTTTAAAATTATTTAGACATTAAACTAAAGAGGACGAGACATATGAATTCATTAATACTTTAATGTTTATGAATAAATGAATTCATTAATGCTAATCCATTGAAAAAACGATTGACGTAGTCTAAGTAATAGTTTAGAAATTTAAAAAAAATCTTAAGACAACGAGATTTCGAAAAAAAAATAAATTATCAAAATGTTACTAAATCAGTTCTTTTCCAACTGCTTAGAATAATTATTAGATAAGAATTGAACACGGATTTTGACCTTTGACTCCTTCTCCTTTATTTTCTCATAAACCGACGTTTCGGAGGGGGTTTCCTCCTTCCTCAGGTCTACAAAACATATTGACATAAGACAGGACTTTTCTTAGAAACATACTTTAACGTGAAAATCGAAAAATAACTACTAATACGGGACTTACATGGAAATTTTTGGGAAAGAACTAGTCACAAAAATTGTTACACTACTTTTTGGACTTTGCATATAATTATTATTGTATTTATTAAAAAAATTGAGATTTACATTGTTCTCAAAAGTCATGTTCATATCTGGCTCCAGATATTTTATGTCATGTCATATGTCAATTGGGGTGAGACAATTTCAATTTTCTTGGAAAATTAAATTGCTTTACAGCATCTTGATATCCTTATACAATAATATACCCAAGCTTTATGCAATAGTTTTCTAAAACTCACAGTGTTCCTGAAAAATAAGTTGAATTCGCATCTTTTAAGTGTTCGATGGGGTGCCCCAATTTCTCCTACATATAAAAACTTTTGCATCAACTCCAAATAAAAAGAAATAATTTTTGAAGTCATTGAACAAAACTTCAATCAAATTAACACCCCTCACACGCCCCACAATGATATTAAAAAGTTCTAAAAATATAATATATATTAAATACTAACAAGTATAATAATTTTATTTGATGAAGTATTTACTCAATCTTAAATTAATAGTTTATGGTCTCAAAATTAATTGGACGAGTTTGTACCCTCCATCTCATTTTAATTTTATATTCATCGTAATAAAAAAAAAATACAGGAAAGAAAATAATTTACCTGTTTTTATTATATGTATTATGCTTGAAGATTCACTTGGATTTTGTAAGAAAGGTATAGCGTGCCAACGAGCGTGATAACTATGAAAAACACAAAGTAGATTTCCTTATCAAGCGTTCCAATTTTACTGATAATTTCAAAAAGTGTCGCAGATTGCACTGAACTGCTGCAACAGTCATCCATTATTCCATTCCGATCCAATTATATTTCACTTCACAATGTTTTTTTTAACTTTAATGAACCTAAAATACTATTTTACAAAGGCGGTGTGCACAAAGAAAAGTGAATTGATCGCATAACACACATTTTTATTAGAGTGAAAGTTCTTTCTTAATTTATTCATAAGAGTCTTTTTCTCATCTCCACTGCTGAGATCTTTCCATGTATGTAACGTTATATATCTCGAAATGTGTACAGATGTGTGTGATGGTAAGTAAAAGATATATTTAACTCTATGGTGCAAAGCTAGCAGAAAATGACAGTGAAACAAGTTGGATTGACACTTTCTGTACTTATTGAGATGAATTATTAACACAAATTGATTATAAGCTCTCACTTATGATTATAATTTAACTATAATTTGTTTGAATTTTCATTGCAATTTACCAGAAGAACACTCTCTAACCTCAAGAAAACTGTGACAACATTAATTTTGACGTCTCTAAAAAGCAATTGAAATGCCCCCAAAAAGCTTAGTGTGAAAGCTTATGAAAAGAAACCAAAAGTAATATCGAAAATATTATAATTTTCTCAACCAAACATTTTTATTGGTATTGTGCTTTTCTTCGTCTACACCTTTCTTCCAGAATTTTATTTCTCTACAAATTACTACATTTCATATATATTTTTAGGGCTTTTAAGGAAAATACATGGTCGCAAAAAGAACAATCCTATTCAATAAAGCTCTCTAGCAAAGTTTACCAACATTTATAGATATTAAAGTCTAGCGAAGACTCGCGATTTTTGCCTCAATCATGGCGAACACACTTATTCGGAATAAATATAGCAATGGAATAGAAACATCAAATGTAATTCCATTTAACAATTATTCTCACATAACTTGCCATTTAAAAAATAGGTAAATTCCACTTTTTCTTTGATACATTACATAAAGAATTTCTCTTAATCATCAAAATATTCATACCATTTCATTAACATTTCGTTTTAAACACATAGTTATTTTCACTAAATTTATGTTTTCTCTTTATTTACTATTCAATATTATTTATGCTTAGTTTTTTAGTTATAAAGTTCTTTCACTACAATACATTAAAAAAAAGATAAAAAGGTCGCTTAAAATGAATTAATATAATGAGTGAGAATAGAGTGCAAAAATGTGAATGTAAAAGTTTGTAAAAAAAATCATTTTCAAACGACTATTTCAATATTCACCAAGAACATAATGTCTTCCTTAAAATTATGACGTACCGGATTTTGAAAAAAAAATTTAAGTATATATACAAGTCCTTAAATAAACTTTCAAGCTCTTCTTTAATATGTCTTTGTACACGTGGGATTTTTTCTATTCTTTTATTTGTGTGTCACCAGCACCTAATTCTTGGAGTTCATGTGGCTCAGCATCGATCTGAAATTTTATTTTAATAGTTGTATATTTATTTCAGGTTAATAAATTGTAATTTTTACCCTGTCCAAATCAGTTTTGAGGTCTTTTCGTGACAAGTGATTGACGAGAATTGTTCCCAATGCGTCACACATCACATTTATTGTCGTCCTGAAGCGATCACTGTGTAACAAAATATAACAAAATTATCAGATCTTTTATTTTTAATGGCATATAGATGAAAACAGTGAATAATAAACTTACAGAAGCCAATCAACTGCAATAATTATCGTAACATCTTCAGCGGGAAGTCCTACGGTATCTAAAACCATTACCATCGTCACAAGTCCAGCTTGAGGAATTCCTGCTGCCCCAATAGATGCTGCTGTTGCTGTAACACTAAAACGCGAGCATCTTAATAAAAATTCTATAATAAAACAAATAAAGGTATACTCACCTTACAGCGACGATATGGCCAAATGTTAGAGAAATACCACGTAGTTGGGCAATAAAGAGCGCAGCCACGGCTTCATACAAAGCAGTACCATCCATGTTAATAGTAGCTCCCACAGGAATCACAAATCTCGTTACACGCGGATCTATTCCCATATCATCAAGACATCCAATAGTGATCGGCATTGTGGCAGAACTAAAACATTTTAGTGTGAGCAAAAACTCTATATCAATTTATGATTTCGTACCTCGATCCGGTACCAAAAGCTGTAGCCAACACATGTCCCATTTTTGCCACATATCCATATGGAAGTCGTTTTGTAGCAAGGAAAAACAAAACAGCAATTGTTCCTGCAAAACCAGAAGAAAATACTATATAATTACTCATTTTTAGAAAAGAAATGAACGTACCAAATCCATGAAGGAATAAACCTAACATGACAGTTAAGAAATAAAAGCCCAATTGTTCAATCATAGCACCGAAAGACTCAATTTCCAATATCTTGGACATTATTAAGAAGAATACACCAATAGGAGAAATCCTGAAAAGAATAGATTATATATTAGATATAAGAATACAAAAGAAATGTTTAATATTCTCACCAAATCACCCAAGAAGTAATAATCATCATGGCCTCACTGAGAGCAGTGAAAAACTCCTGAAGCGGCTTTCCGGTCTCTCGCATTTTGCCGATGGTCACACCGAGAACAACACTAAACATCACAAGGCCAAGAACATTGGTGCCCTGGGTAAACTCCGATGTGATATGATACTTTTGGAGGGCAACTTCAGAGGTAGGAAAAAGTTACTATATATATATATATATATATATATATATATATATATATATATATATATAAACGTCCCCGATTTGAGTGGACCTTGTAGCATCTGGCTTTTTTTCAGACAGAAATCTAATTAAAAATATAGGTTTCAGTCCCTCAGAAAAGCTATGCAAGCCATTGCATTGTGAGGAGACCTTGACTTCGGGGCAGACCTAAAGACAAATTGGATGAATCAAATTCAGGATCGGGCCTTGGAACGCTTTGAGATCGAACCCCAACATCTGCCTGAAGTGGCAGAGGATCGACAGGCGTACGCTGCTAACCTGGATGTCATGGGCCCGCGACCCCAATAGAGATAAGCGGTTGAAAATGATGTTGATGATGATAGTTTTCATGTATTAATAATTAATATTCAAAGTGACGTATGATATTGGAGCAAGCTTTAACATTTAAGTATCCCTATTACCCTTAATTTCAGTCACATATCGGAATATAGAAGTGCAATTTGCTTAACCCAATCCTTACCATGGTATTATACATCATACGCAAATTGAGTGATTTTAGATGATTTATTCCACTGCAATTGATATTCGAATTTCTGTCGGGAATGGATTTTTAGTTACTTTAGTCCTTCAATAACTTGGAAAAATTAGCCCGACAGAGATGGGAATACATTTTGTTGTTGTTTTCTCGCTTCGCGGAGGGTCATGTAAAAATTTTGCTCAAAATGGCGGACGGAAAATTCGACATCCTGTCGAATTTGTTAAAATTGGCCTTCATCCTCTTTCCTGATTAGAATTCTGGTTGCCAATTTGTTTTCTTTGTATAGTTACTCTATCTAAAGAAATGGAGTTTGTAATGAATTAATGCACAGAATTTAAATTCAGTGACCGTTAAAACGCGTGTTTGAGGGCGGCTCCCCGCGCCCCCGTAATAGATAAAAAAAATTTTCTTTTCAAAAAATTCATATATTAATCTTTAGGAAACTAATCTCAAAATATGAACATTTAATCTCAAGTATTTCTAGTACATTGACTGAATGGGTTAAAATATTTCCTGACTTTGTTTTCGTGTTTAAATTTAAATAATTTTATTTTATATCATTATTAAAAATAACTAAAAATGAATTCGTAGAATTTTGAGGAAAAACTTGAATATTTTGAGGCAAAATTGAATTCAATTCAATTTATTCATTATTCATTAGATTACACTAAGAATTACTCCAGAAGAGTCTATAGACAATTTAGCTGGAACGTTCAAAACATGTTCTTCTATTAGAGCAATACCCCTTTCTTGTTCTTGTGAAACATCAGTATTACACTTGGGGATTTAATCCAGATTTTTTGCAAATGTCACACAAATATACGTAGATTAATTTAAGATTTTTTAATAAATTAATATTAAAAAGGGTGGCAAAGCGTCCCAGGCTCTGCGAAATGCTCTAACTCGTGACTTAGATGCTATACCTCAAAAGTACTTTCGCATCATTTACCGTTTACAGGTACTCAACCGATTTGAATCGATTCACAAATCACTCAATAGATTCCACAAAATAGTTTAAAGAGTAGGGTGAAAGGAACGTCTATTGACACTTTAAGAACTCGTGTCAGCACCTATTGACACCCTACTCTGTACCATTTAGGATATGAAATTTGAACATCTCTGTTTATATTAAAAGGTATATTACAGAAAAAACGTTATATTACTTATATTTTACTAGATACATTAAATAATTTTCAACATTTTGACAAAAGTGTCAATAGGGGTTCCCTGTCGAACAGACGTTCCTCCGACCCTAATAAAAATTATATTTGAACAAAAATTACTTATCGGTAAATAATCGGTTCATTACAGGTTCACAACCGATTTAAACCGACTTATAAATCACTCAAAATATTTCCCAAAATACACCTCAGGAGTAATTTAATTGAATTTCGTATAAAAATTATTTATCGGTTATGAACCGGTTCATTACCGATTCAAAAATTATTGGAACTGGTTCAGTTTTGTCGGAAATTCCAAGATCTTTCTAACGACCCCAAGCATGACCATGAAATGAAAATGAAGAAAATCGCACGACGAGTTTCCGAGAAATCCAAAAAAAACATGGTTTTGGAGGGGAAAGAAAGGGGTGGGGGGAAATGAGGAGCATGTTAACGATCCTTGGGTCGACTTATGGGGGTCCCCCTTAGGTCCCAAGTCGCTAACTCTAACCGTTTGGCTTCTAGAGCTGATGACAGCCGGACGGACAGACGGACAAACAGCGTGACGCCAAATAACTCGAAACTTTAGATTTCCAAAATTCTACCAAAATACAACTCCTTGAGGGGTAAGAAGTCGAAATATATAACTCAAAATCGAGGAATTATTATATACTGCTATCTACGTGGAGTTCTAGTAGTAAAAAAGTGATTTTTGTGTATATTTATCATCTTATTATCAATATCCGTGTTGTGCACAGCGTACACTAATCAAAAGTACCAGTCTTTCACTATTCTTTTGTGAAAAAAAAAATCTTGAAAACATTACTTATGTAGCAAATTAGAATTTGTAAAATATTTAATACGAACTTTTTAGGAGAAATAGGATTCTGGAAATGCACAGAATTCTCCATCTAATTCTTAGTTCTACAATAAAAAATCGAAAAATCTGCAAAGTGCCACTCAAATCGGGGAAGTGATATATATACGAGTTTGTGGGCGTTATGTTATTCAAGTAAATTTTATATATACAATTTTTTATTACACATAAATTTTAAACGGTACACTTACCATTTGTAGCGTTAGGGGGTGGCACCAAAATTGTACGATACTAAAAATGAAACAAAGTGCAATTCTTATTAAATTATACAATATCAGGAAGATATAAGTTTTGAATAAAAAAAAATTACTTGGAATATTGTCGCTTGGACTAAATTGGGTGGAAAGAGATTTCTCACGAGATCCAAAAGGGTATCTGCTGTTAACACTTGCCTAGGGACAGAACCTTTTCCACTTTCTTTGACCATACCTCCAGATCCTGGTCGAATTGAACACACAAGGATAATGCCGAGTATAACAGCACAAATGGTTGTAGTAAAGTAGTAGACAATTGCCCTAGAAAAAACCATAAGATTAAATTCCAAATAAGCGTCGGATTAATAATTTGTATGAATCCCAAATAGTTTACAAAAGATTTCAAAGTTACGAAACATAAAATCTCATTAAGATCTCTACATAGGTACTGAGAGAAATTAAAATTAAAATTTGGCATTTCAAATAAATCTCATGTTTAGAGTATTTTTTACATTCAAATATCAAGGATTTCGATGGACTGAGAGAAAAGTGATATATGGGTGAAATATAGATCAAAAGGTCCTCTATAATTTCTCCTCAGATCTTGATCTCTCAGGTGCTCTGGAGCCGAGATAATTTAATTTATTTGTTTTTGAACTTGTTTTTGAAAAAGAGCTCTTGATATCCATCAGACAAACTTCAACTACTATATTAAAAAATTGTAACATTTGTGAAACCTTTATTTACACATTTTTTAATACGTAAAAGTGTAAAAGGTTGCGTAAAAATGGTCATATCAGTGCATCTGTACTTTCACAGCGTTATTTTGGGAAAAGTCATTTCTTTTACACTAAAAAGATAAAAACAGACAGATGACATAGTCTGAGCAAAAAATATGATGTATGGACGAAATATAGATAATTTATGTTTTCTACAATTATTCCAAAGTAAATCATTAAAATCAGTTAAGCGGAAGTCGAGATATTTAATTAAAGGTGTTATAGAAATAATGCAATAGGGAGATGACCTCCTTCCGGATGTGCCAGGGATATTGATCCTATCAGAGACCAGACAACAATGTTTTTTCTTTAAAGCTTCACACAGAAAAATTTTGACTCTAAATTTAAGAATATATAACACTCTGGGAACTTAAATTGGACGTGAATTCCCGGGGCGTTTAAGTTTAGAAGCTCTGAAGTTTTAGAAGTTAACAGGTCGGGAGTTTAAGTTCAGCATTAGCTGAAAAATGAAAAATGTCTTGAGATTTGCAAATTACAGTTGAAACTAAATGATCAAGGATTTAGGATTAGGGCATTGGCATTCATTGGATGGGATTTGTAATTAAATTCCTTAATGTTTCTGTTTAAGAATTTTCCCTTTTTCTGTGTGTTATATTGTAAGAAAGCCATGTCTTTGTTACAATTTACAACATATTTAAAAATTGAATGTAGCGTAGAAAATCTAGTATCTAATGTCAGTTTTATTAAGTTGAATGTTTAGTTATTCCTCAGTAGGAATGATGAGTGTAGAATAACAAATTATAGAGACAAAAAGGGGTGGTAAAGCGTCCGAGGCTTTGCGAGCTGCTCGATCTCCCGAGAAGGATCCCTGTCTTATATTCTTTTTACAATTTTTTCTAGTGCATATAAAATTACTGTCGAATTAAATTTGTCTATAAATCACCACAAAATCAGTTTGAAGTTGAAAATTGTTCAAGAAGACGGTTTCAAAAACTCATAAACCTTTTAATTAATGAGTTGAACAAAACGGGTGAAAATTAGGCCTTTCTTTGAACTTCAATAATTCAAGATGGCGAATTAACCGGTAAAAGATGTCTAAGAACGAAAAATGTTCAGCTTGACTAACTGCAAAACATATCCGAAATTCATTGAAATCGCTAGTGCCAATTTTTTGCGAAGTCAAAAAAAAACATGTTTTTGGTGGGGATAGAAAGGGTGGGGGGTACTTTGGGTAAGTTAGTTCGCTAGAGTATGCTGATTTGTAGGGAGGTCACCAAAGACCGGAAGTCAATATCTCTTACCATTTAGCAGCCAAGATGGTGAGAATTTGAAAAAAAATTGGATTGTGAAAACTGCTCTCTCTTGGAGTTCGAGAAGTTAAAAATGACGGTTTTAAGTGAGTAAAATTGTAATCAATTGTAACAAAGAAATTATATAGAAGTCTCTTCAATTAAAATTTTCTCGCCTTTTAACCAATGAAGAAGGCTTACTGTCGCGCCGAAAACCTTAGCGAAAAAACATTGTTGTTTGGTCTCTAAAAGCTTCAGCATCCCTGACGCACCCGGAAGAAAGTCATCTCCCTATTGCATTATACATATTCTTCGTCAGTTATTCTATTAGTGTTATAGAAAGTGATTTAGGTGAGGTTCTTAGCAATCTCCCCTACTATAATCCTACCAAAATTTCATGTCTTCCGATCTGGCCTAAACTTTGCCAAAATGTGTTTCGCTACTTCCTGATCACGAATATATGGGTGGCTAAGTTACGTTCCTAGCCGGCTGGCCGCTTTTTGGAGCTCAATAGTTCCCAAACTAAGAAAGATATCGACTTGCAGTATGCGGCAAAAGTTATGTATCGAATGAAAATTTATTTAGATAGAGTAACTATCCAAAAAAACACATTGGCAACCAAAATTCAAATCAGGAAAGAGGATGAAGGACAATTTGAACAAATTCAACGGGATGTCGAATTTTCGAAAGAACAACAAAATATATTCCCATCTCTGTTGGGCTATTTTTCCAAGTAATTGAAGGACTAAAGCTACTAAAAATCAATTCCCGACAGAAATTCGAATATCAATTGCCCTGGAATAAATCATCTAAAATCACTCAATTTGCGTATGATGTATAATAACATGGTAAGGAATGGGTTAAATAAAATTAGATATCCAAATTAGATTGTTAAGTTGAACTTAGATTGTTTTCCAAGTTTCCTTCTCTATTTGGTTCATCATTGTTCATTATTTCTCAAAAGTCGTCATATTCGCAATGGTTTGAATGTACGATGCCCTGAGGGTTTCTGTGGTAGCAAAAAATAGAAAGTTATACACATATATAAATACTTGCAAACCAATTTCACAGAATATGTGTAAACAGCTGATATTTATGTTGCAATTAATTAATACGCTGGTTAAATTGAAAGGATCACCAAGGTCCTTTGGAAGTTATCCCTGTTTTGACACTTATTTAACTACGAAATAAACGAATAAAAACAATGAAAAAGTCATCTTTTGTGTTCGTTCAGATGTGAGAAATACGATATGAGTAATAATTTTACAATAAAACACGTTTTATCGTGAATGAGTGAAAAATGTGCATAAAAAAATTCAAGTGACACTACTGATCCTTTCCAAGGATGAAATATGATCCATCCTTTCAAAAAGAAACAAATATGATCCAAGTTGATCCTTTTATTTTACCAGTGTATTGTCAAGAACCTAAATGGTGATAACTGTTTCTTAAACACTAAATGACATTCTAACAAGGCAAAAATAAGGATAATATAAATATAAAGGATTAAGTACTGAACAGGATGCCAATAGATCATGACACGAATTCTTGAAGTTCCAATAGGTTCCATTTTCGGCCATTTCCATTCCAACTTCGGCCCCAAATCGATAATTTTTTCCTCAGATTTTAAGTAAATTTGAATCAACCTCAAGCCATACGAGCCATACAATCAGAGACCACAAACGTTAAGTTCATAGGAATTACAGAGAAATTGCCATTTATATAATTCCTCCGAAGGAATTTTCATAGAATATTCTTGATAAAAATTAAAAGACGGTTTCGAAGACTGCAAAAAAATATATTGATAGATTATTAAAATTTTTCAAATCAATTTTTCAAAGATTTACGTGTGAATTATAAAAGGTATATAGATAAATTATTCCTCAGTAGGAATGATGAGTGTGTAGAAGAACAAATTATAGCTCTCTATCATTTTTATATCATTCCAAAAAGAACTATTTTGCGTAGGATCAATTGTAAAATTTTCTTAAAAAATAAAATTTGTTAATGGGGAGGTTGAAATAGTTCCTGTTTCACAACATTTCTTACGTCTTCTTGGACAAAAGCATTGAATAAATATGAATTATGAATTGTATACAAAACAACTGATCTTAATAATATAATATCAATAATGGAAAATGTTGTAGCTTACCTGGTGGCAATTTTTCCAGACATACTTAAATCTAAGGCACCAATAGCGCTAGTTATGGATGACACTAACAATGGTACTATGAGACATTTGAGCATTCTGCAAAAAAAAATTTATTAATATAGTAAAGACTTTGTTTGTATTATCATGTTTTTACTTGCCGTAGAAAGAGATCTCCTGGATATTGAAGATACATAACTTCACGTGGTGTCCACTCTTCTGAGCCCATTTTTAATAGAAGTCCCACAATTGTGCCACCAAATACACCCACAATAGTTAATATTGTGAGTAAATTTCTCTTGAAAAATTGCATACATATCGACCCATTCGATGTTTTGGACATTATTGATGTGTATAGTGGCGCAAAACGCTATAAATTCTGCAAAAAAAAAATATTTTTCTTATACAATAGAAATTATATTTCAGAACTTTGCAAAAAGTAGATCTTAAAATAATTTAATAAAAACAACTTTAAAAAAAATGAACTTTTCATTTATGAAATTATAATTAAATTATTCATTATTGAATTTTTATATAAAATGTCCAGTAAATCTTTCTGAAAACTATAAAAACTCTAGAGACTAATTTATGACGCAATTTTAAATGAATGTTTTCCATCTTAAAATCCTAACTAAGTTTATCAGAACAATAGATATTATTTTAAATTCAAAATTTTCAATGAAGAACAGGTTGTTTTTCCCAAAGTTTGTCTTGGATACTGGATTTATTTTAGTCGTTAAAAAGGTTAAATTAGATTATATATATATAATATATTGGATATATATATATATATATATATCGCTCCGTGGAAATTATAAGGGGCCAATTCATTTTAACCCACTTTTCAAGAGACACGAAAGATTCAACTTTGTGTAAATAATTATCTCAATTCAATGACTGAACAAAAACAATTTATGTATTACACCGAATTGTACATAATTTGTACCTCTTAAAATATGTTTTTTTTATGGTTCAATTCTTTGTCATTCTAAATTATGCGCAAATTGTCCAGAATTTAGAATAACAAGGGATCAATTTGTTTGAGTTAGTCCCTTGTTTCACAAATGCGTGAACGATAAATCTATCCTTATGTTTATCGATTCACAATGAACCATTTATAAATTACTCTAAAGATCACTCAAAATATCTTAAGATTGTTTATTGAACTTTGATTAAAATTAATTATCCATTCATAATCAGTTGGAATTGGTTCAAACTTGTCACGAATTCTGATACCTTTCCAAATATCTCAAAATAACCCCAATTTATGTTGCAAATATTTGCCTAGGCTAGATCTAAAACATACAAACTACAAACATTTTCAAGCAATCCCAGAAGACATGATTTTAAAGGAGAAAGAGAACGGTTGTGAAAAACGAAGATTATGTTAATAGTCCTTGAGTTGGTTTATGGGGTCTCCGAAAGACCTTATATTTTGTGTCGTATATCTCGTATAGTTATTATCAAAGGCAACCAACTGCCCTCCCTGCGATGAAGTAACAGAACACTCTATCTCTATTTCTCTACCGTTTGACCAACGACTCCTGTATATGTATATATGTATAATAATAGGATTCGTTGGTTTGACTCATAGCTCTGCGACCAGACGCATTAAATGGATTAAACTTCTACTAGACAGATGGACGAATCAGATGGACAAATGGCGTGACATAATTTCTACTCTACCCTAACACCGGTCTATAACCTTGATAGATATTTTTAAAAATTGAAATTTAGTTTAGAATTAATTACTTATTAGTAATATTTACTGTTATTATTTATTTATTTACTTATAGGCTCCACATTCTCTCTCTCTCGACGTCGAGCAGAGAGGTCGCGCAGGGGAGCGGGCTGTGCTCCCCGGCCAGAGGAGCGGCCTTTTATCTCTTCACCTCTCAATGCCTTCAGTATTGAGTGGTTTAAAATCAAGTGCAGAAATAATATCGTGAAAAAAGTGAGAACAAACTCAAGTTTTACCAAAGACGTAAAATTTTACCGCCTTACCGGCAGTACGTGGCGTCTTGGATGAAGAGGAGTTAGCCCCTTTTCTTGAAGTGGGGAAACATATTGAAATTTTTTTTATCGACATTGGAAAAGAATTGAGATACAGTTTACAGTGGTTTGCTGAAAAGGAGAGGTAGGGAAGATAAGGGTAGAATTAGCCAGCAAATGAAGCTTTTTTTTTCGCGCGTGATTTGTGAAAAAATGATAAGGTTTTTCTAATGTTTTTATATTTCATAAGTTAGGATATTGGCTGTATGAAACAGTGTAGTTCAACGCTCTAAAATCCTTGAGTTTTTCTAGAGAGGATAATGAAAAAAGTATGACACATTGGCTACACTTGCCCCGGCCTGGGTAGATATAGTCACTTTTGGGGTGCTAATTGCCACCAGAATTCCAGACGAAATTTTAAACTGGAGATACCAAATATTGTTTCGCTTGATACATTGAAGCCCACTGATGCTAAATATGTCATTTAAACCTAAAGAAAAAGCCTTTAGCCGACTTTTTTTTAACATAATATAACTATTCAACTTTGAGAAAAAGCAAAAATAATATTTGTATCCATTAAATAAGTGAGTGTAATCGACTCATTTCAAACTTGTGCCAGCTGGGTTCTGTAATAAAAACTTTCTTGCTAATGACGGCTGGTTGATTGAAAACATTTATTGTTTTTTTTTCCTTGTGAATAAAGTATTTTAAATCCAAAGGTTTAATTAAAAGTGAGGTGCAATCATTCCCCTACAAGGTGAGTAAATCGATTTTCATAAAATAATAATATTTTATAAAGAAATTAGTGAATTTGTGGCTGTTTACATTTTGCTCTAAAACGGGCGCTTTGCAAATCAATATTTCTTTCCGGGGATCGCATTATTCAACACTGTTTTACTATGTCAGATGCCCAAGGGAGCAAAGGAAAAGATTCTTAAGAACAAACCTTATTCTAAGGAAGATGCCTTGAAGTATGTACGAGATTGTTCTACCATAATCTATGCATCCAAAACATTTGATGTACCAAGGGCGACATTGTACAACAAATTGATTGGCAGATACCCGAAAGAGCGCCACAATGTCATGCCAATGACGCTTATAAAAGAACAAGAAGAAGAACCTTTCATGTGGATCCTGAGATGTGCCGATGGTTGGCATCCCATTGGCAAGGAACTAACTCTGGACAGCGTCAAAATCATCTGCGAGACCTTCAAAATTCCAAACTATTTTACGGATGGAAGGCCTGGAGATACTTGGTTCAGGAATTTTCTCAAGTGTCATCCAGAGCTCAGCACGCGCTAGCCAAAGTCCTTCTCATTTTAGAAGAAGTAAAAATGAATTTCATCAGTCCAAAAACAAACGTATAAGTCAGGGGGTGACATTAGCTCTGAAAAATGCGACCAGTATTTAACTATAGCACTCTACGGAAAACGATCCGGTAACCCCACCGTACTATATATGAATTTCACGCTTTCTGTCTTTCTAAAAATTCATTGTAACTGCGAAGTCCCTTATTATTTCAAATTTCTTTTCTGCTCCATTTCCCTCGGATTTCTTTCTAGAGCTCTATGAACTTAAAAATGTAATTAAATTCTCATCCTTTCACTGAAGTACTCCTTCATAGTAGAAGCTTTTACTTCATTCCTTTTTTACTCCTTCGCATTATGAGTACATAGAATGGGTATAGATAATATTAATAAACGAATAAGAGTAGAAGTCTGTGATCTTTATTGAGTTACATAAAGTAAAGGATAAGAATGTATAATAGATTGGTATTGATGAGTGTTAGGTGTATATTTCAAACCATCAAAATGTGATCTTAATTCAATGTGACAACCTTTTTTCTGATGGGAATTTGCGTCGAACAGGAAATAACTTTTTGTCGCTTAATAAACCCCATTTATATTATGCGGGATATCATTTCATCTGAATACATATAACACGAGAGATACTTCTTTAGTTGTGTCCACGAAAAAGTTTAATGCCTCAAATATGTATTCACTTTACAAAAAAATACACTTTCTAACACACAATCTCAAGAAGGGCTGCTTATAGACGTGTTTTGAAATAAATTGTTCATAAGTTCTCAAAAGAAAGGAAAATGACTTTTCTAATTTTCATTAGGCTTAATTTATAAAATTTATCTCCTTCGCCATAAACTTGAAATAATATTATTGGGTGTACAAAAAAGTTCTCGCTGTTTTTTTTGTTGTGAAAATTCAAGTTTTATTTAAGAAAAACCAGTGATAAGCCCAGATAAGCTTATTGTAGCTGAGATTCTTTACAGGCGACCTCTAAATGCGTGCAATTCGGGGTACTTGCAACTCAGATGAAAATTCGATTGTGAGTTGAATTTGGGGGTAAAGAATCGCGGAGAGTAAACTGTTTTTGTCGGTCGAAATGAATAAAATTGGCTCAACGTGATTTTTTACCCCCAAGATTCAACTCACAATCGAATTTTCACGAGTTGCAAGTACCCCGAGTTGCACACATTTCGAGGTCGCCTGTAAAGAATCTCATCTACCATAAGCTTATATGGGCTTATCACTGGTAATTTTCTATTTTAAATAGTCTGAGTATGGAAGGCGAACAAAAGAAAAAAAAAGTTCATTGAAATTGGTGAATAAACATTAGAGATAGAGTCCGGTCCATATAGATATAGTAAGGGTCGGTGTACAGTGGTTTGGAGTAGAGACGGATGGGACCCATCGTTAGAAAAATCTTAATCTCAGATATAATATATATTAAAATTTTATCAAAATCGCTTCAGAAACACCAAAAATTCAGTCCGGTCATTACAATTTTAGTTATAGCTCTTGTCAGGAAATATCGAGGGAGGAGTGCGAACCACCGTTGTAAAGGTCTCGACCTCAGCTACAACATACTAAAATTTAAAGGAAAAGCATCATCTAATTTTCGAAATATTCTAAATTGAAATTTCGAAAATCGATTTTTCGAATAACCGGACCTTCGATTAAATCGGATGAAATTGGGGTGTCATAAGAGTTGTACTAACTCCACGAGAGCTTTCCAAAACACCAAAATTTTTCAAATGCCGATAATTAGAACCGGAGATCTGTCCATTCGAAAATTCAATTTTTGGCCCCTTCTAGCTCGGGTCAGAGAGCATCGAAGCAGGAGTGCGACCCACCGTTGGAAAGGTCTCAACCTCAGCTCACCAAAATTTTTTTCGAATTTTTTGGAAGTTGAATTTTTGACCCCTTCTAGATAGGGTCAGGGGTTCGGAGGACCTTAAGTTTGGTATTGATCAAAAGCTCTTAGGCCCAGCTATAACCTACAAAAATTTGAGATCGATCTATGCCATAGGGGCTGAGTTATTGAGAAAACAAAATTTGGGAGTGTTTCAAAATGGCGGACGCAGGGGGTGGGGGTGAATCTGACATCATCTACTTCTAGCCACCTTCGATATTTGCCGAAACCCGCTTGTCGATATCTCTTTCCGTTCTTTCTCCAGAGGTGGTTATACGACGGACGGGACGGAATGGGCCGTCCACGAAAATCTATTTTTGGCGCATATGATATTCGTGATCTATGAGTCTCAAAACGTGTAAATTCAAAATTTGGGCCCGATCTGACGAGGTCGGATTTAACCTCTGATTACAAAAGCTGAGATTGTAAAGAATCTCAGCTAATTAGAAAATATTAATTCATTCAAAATATTGTCCATATTATATATATTGTATATATACATATATTAAATAGATATTACATGTATTGTATATATATTGCATATATTGTATATATTTGTAAGTTATTCTTTTTGAAGCGTCTAAACCAATCAATGCATGTCGTTTATGATGGAGCATGGTCGCCGTAAGTCTCTACAAGATTTCTATGTGCTTCAGCCTCAGATTTCTTTTGGCGAAAGCAGAAGAACATATATATATATATATATATATATATATATATATATATATATATATATATATGTATATATATATATATGCATCGAAGAGTTATGTACACTGTGTGTGTGGAGTTCGAACTATCAAAAACTTGTATGTAATATCAGAAATATTTTTTTCACCTTTTTTTTATTTTATGGAAGTTTTTCTTTATTTGAGTAAATCATAAATTCATATGACTGATTTACAAAAAATTACGTAATTATGTTTAAATCTCTGCAAAAAACATTCCCACAAAAACAGTTCCTTCTGAAATCTTATCAGTTAGCTTTTACTTCTCATTTAGTGTGTCTAGTATGTCAGAGTAAAATTTAAAGATGTCTTAATTTACAATAAATTATGATTGTGAATTAAATTTGTGATAGCACGTTTTAAATATTTACCATAAGATAAGTATATATACATCAAAATTTCATTTTATTTTAGACTTTTAATCATTTGTCGTAGAAAAAACTGGTTATGTGTATAAATGTTCTTAAGCAGACATCAGCAATAACAATTGTATAATTTTATTCTTAAATATTAGCTTAAGTTAAAATCATAGTGATTCTTAATAGGTAGGTGCTAATACAAAATATGTAAACAAGAAGACACAACAAATTCCTCACCAAAATGGAATTTTTTGTCACTTGTTCGAACTTTATACTACTATTTTTCACCACTCGGAATCTCCATATTCCATCAAAAAATATCTCTCAATCTGTACATTATTTATGCTATTTAAGCTAATGATAATCTTAAATAACATAGTACTGAATGAAAGATACTGATTTCGGCTTCAAAGTGTTTAAAAATTCGATTTAGAGCACAAATAAAAATAAAAATGGTGCAATAATAAATGAAAAAATATAAAGAAATGCAAATCAATGTTTTCATTCTCTTATGTTTTAAGAATACTTTTAGAGAAAATATTAACCCTTTTAGGACGATTGAGTCATCTGTGACCTCTGTGACCCATCCAGTATATCGGATAAAAATTGTAAATTGGTGCATTGACCCTCCACTCTCCACCCCTCCTTCCGCCATTTTGAATACCCCCCATTTTTTGTTTTATCACTAGCTTTCTAGAACATTCAAACTTCGTAGGACTAACGCTAGAGTTGCCACAGTCGTAAAAACAATTTTCATAAACATAACCTCAATTATCCCGACACATGATTAGCCTATCTTGATTACTTGGGCATAATAGTAGAGGACATTATTATCTATATTTCGTCCAAACATAATTTGTTTTGTTCAGACAATGCCATCAGTCCGATTTTATCGTTTTAGTGTGAAAAAAATTGATTTTTCCCATAATAACGTTTCGAAACCACTCAGATGCCAATTTGACTGCTTCTACTCGACCAAATATTATAATTTATCAACTTCAAAATTAATTTTTAGTTAATACCATTCAATTTATTATGCTAAACCTATCTTAAAATTTTCGATTTAAAAGATTGGGTATGCATAAAAACTTCAGTACCATGACATTTTGTTAAGTTTGTATATTTTAAAATAGATAATTTAAGATTACAAACAGATGATTGGCATATTGCATTGTCAAAGTGTACAAAATATGATTAATTTTATGGCTGTCTATGTGTATAAATACTCTTAGCCAGTTCCCTCGTGAGTTCCCCAAAAATACTTTCCCGTTTATATCCTCTTCTATCATTATATGAAAACTAGTGATAAGCCTAGATCAGCTTATTGTAGGTGAGATTTTTAACGTGATCTAACTCGGAATGCATGCAAATTCGATTTAGAGCTGAAGTTGGGTGACGCTATTCAATTATCTTGAATCAAATTCGTGAAATTATACATTTATTTTAATTAAACCAAAATATCAAGGTTTTGCATTGACTGACAGAAAAGTGATATATGGGTGAAATGTAGACCAGAAAGTTCTCTATAATTTTGCCATAGAACTTGATCTCATCGATTAGTCAGAAGCCGAGATAATCGAGGTTCTTTATTTCTGAACTCGTTTTTTCGACCAGAGGGCCCCAAGTGTTCATTTGATGAACTTCAACTATATCAAAGAATTGTTGTATTTTGTGAGACTTTCCATTTAAAATCCTATTTTGAGTGTCTTGGTCGAGTAGAAGCAGTCAAATTGGCATCTGAGTGGTTTTAAAGCGTTATTATGGGAAAAGTCAATTTTTTCACACTTTTACGGCAAAATCGGACAAATTGCATTATCCGAGCGAAAAATGTTGTATGGACGAAATGTAGACATAAATGTCTCCTACAATTATGTCGAAGTAATTATCAAGATCAGTTAAGCACGTGTCGAGATAATTGAGGTTATGTGATATTGAAATTGGTTTTTCGACTGTGGCGCCCCTGGTGTTAGTCTCACGAGGTTCAAATGTTATAGAAAGTTGTAGCATTTTATAAGAGCTTTCATTTGAGCCCCTAATCATCAAAATCGGTCGAATAGAACCAGAGATATGATTTTTTGAATTTCGTAAACCTTGACCCCTTATATCTCCGGTAATTAAAACCACAGCGAGCTCACGCTACTTTTTAGAAACGGCCTAGACTAGACTACAAGACTCTAAGATTTGATTAACTTGCACAATGCCATTTTTGAGAAAAATGAGTTTGAATTTTGACGGTATCGCAGCGCCACCTGTGGTGACTTTTTGAATTTCCATCTGAAAGTGCTCATCGAGACGAAACCAAAAACCCAAAATTTAGCTCAAAATGTTAATTAGAACCGGAGATAGGGGAAGTCAATTTTCGAACTTTGCCCCTTATAGCTCGGGTCAGGGTTATGGATCGACTTAGGTATTTTTTTGTTTGATAGTTAAAATCAACGGCTACAACATACTAAAAGTTGAGCCCGATCCATGCCATAGGGGCGGAGCTATTTGGAAAACAAAAAATGGGAGGTATTCAAAATGGCGGAAGGAGGGGTGGCGGTGGGGGGTCAATGCACCAAATTGCAATTTTCACCCGATATATAACCTTTGCCGAAAACCGAAAGTCGATATCTTTCTTAGTTTAGGAGCTATTAAGCTCCAAGGAGCGGCCGGCCGGACGGCCGAAAACGTAACTTAGCCCCCCGTATATTCGAGATCAGGAAGTGACGAAACACATTTTGGCAAAGTTTGGGGTCGATCGGAGGACATGAGATTTTATTAGGATAATATTTAAATAGATATAAAAAAAAATATAGAAAATAGTAGGGGAGATTGTTGAAAATCTCACCTAATACATAGTAAAGTAAACATAGCATGTGAATATTTTTTTTGAGCGATTCTGTGAAGTCTTAGGAAATCGTAAAAAGTATTTGTTAATCTATTCATTTGAATTTATATAAAACAAATCACTTAGTCAGGACACTAACTCATAAACTCATTTTCATGGATGAAATGTGGGCTTTTATTGCAGGGTGAATTTTCTTATTTTCAGACATACTTAATAAGAATTATCTTGAGGATACAATCTGCATAAATTTGTATACTTAATTCATTGAAAACAAGTTAGTAGTGATTTTTAATTTAATACTATTGAAATTTTCTAACTGCTCTAGCTTCAAAAATCTGAAACTCTGAGACTAATGCCGGCCTCAGACTGGAGGCTTAGCGCATTTCCCGAAGGTCTCAAAAATCTTAATAAAAAGCAATTTTATTGGTTTTTCAAAATCTAATGAATCATTAGCCCTTAATATTCAATCCTAAACAACAATTTCCTAAAAAATCATGCTTGATGAGAAATTAGAGGAGTTAAGTTAGATAGCTAAACCTTAGGTCTGAAGCCCGTATAAGGAGCTGATTTCCTGTTAATTTTACTATAACCAAAAATATCCCAAAAAGTTCCCAGTTCCCAGCTTTAAAGCATTAATACATTGGCATTAATGCCATTTACATGTACAGTACATATGCGAGAAATTTGCTTGAATAAAATTTGATGAAAATTTGTCTTAGGGTAAGGGCTCATAATTTTGGACAGTCTGCTTATAAGCACCGATTTTCCAAGTTTGAAGTGCGATACTTTCAATACTAATTGAGTTTTTTTGTTACTCTCTTTTCAAAAGGGTTGCTTAGAAACATGGCAAGGGTTTATTGTCTTTGTTTTTACTAAAATTAGTTTTAATACGTTTAAATATTAGTAATTGATATGTAGAGGTGAATTTGACTCTTATTTTGGACAACTTGGCTGTAAATATGGACAGCTAAACCGCCTCAACAGGATGCCCATTGTTTTTCATTTCATGAACCAATCTTACCAAGTCCTCTTCCTGTTCATGTAAGGGACACGTGGAATGTCACAAGAAGTCCGGAAACTTTCCATATCATTCATTAAAGTGAATTGACTTCGGTACTCCAAGTACGTGCGGATTCGCTCATTCCTTGACCTTTCCGGGAGCCTTTCAAGGCTTTTCTCGCTACATCTCTTTCGCAGAGATGATGCTCCTTTGTTTCTCCAAGCATTTGTCCAACCTAGTCATCACAAAAGCTGAAACTTCACGAAATTTCGTGAGACAAACACCTGTCCAAAATAAGGACTATCACCTCACCGGTGAATCTTTTAGAAAATTTTCCATTTTTCACACGAAAAACGAAATTCGCAAGGCAAATCTCACTTCAGGTCAAATGTACAAATCACCATTAATGTGAATCAACACAATATTCAATGAATATTTAATAATATCACTTAAAAAAGGGAAGAAACATTGTTAATACTTCATCACAGCTAAATAAGACTGAAGTAAACACGAAGTTCTGTCATATTTCTCGTAAGCAATTGCTTACACTGAATTTTCAACAAAGCAATTTTAAGTCAAATCATATTCAAAATTTAACTATTTAGTGTTAAAATCTTCCAAAAAGAACAAATATTTAGATAGAATTCATTATTCATCAAATATTGGAATAAAAATCCATAATTTTAATCAATTTATTTTTAGTGTCCAATTTTATCCTCAAAGAGTCCAAAATAAGAAACTGCACATAATTATGAGCCTTTCCCCTATATGTATAAAAATTTTTAATGACGAACTCGTAGCAGGTTTGAAGATCACACAACACTCAATTCAGATTAAAAGTTCAGTCCTGTTATTGCTGATTACTAAGACGTCAGTTATTTCTGAGACTCTAAATTTTAATTGCATCTATTCTCTTATTTTAAAAAATTCTAAGTGTTATAAAATTGGAAGAGTTAACCCTTTGATGACTAGAGGCTCAAAAGTGAAGGGTCAGAAAAATCACTTTTCCTCATTTCTTAGAGTAAAACATAATTTAGAAGGTCGCAGGAAAAAATGTTGTTTGGTACACCGGTATGCCAATCATCTTCACAGGGTTCAACCACTTTGCTAAAGCGCTTTTCAGACTACAGTTTTAGCTCAATTTACAATGGATCAAAGTTTCTAAACGATTACGATTATTTTTTTAGATGTGATTCATTACATGTAGAAATCTAAAAAGGTATTTTTTTTTTACTATTTTTATTGCTCGAACTCCACGGAATTTTTAATATAATAAAACTATTTGTTACTTAAAATATTAAACCTATGAAAGTAAGTATATATATATATATATATATATATATATATATATATATATATATATATATGTATTTATTCCATCTCTATGAGGATGATACATGTCAAAGAGAAATAGAGGATGCGTAGCCTATTGGCTGTTTAGTTCCCCATTAAAAATAAAATCAACACAAATCGACGGTTCCATTCCATACTATTCTATCTCAGAATGACCACTTTTCAGGAGAGCCATTTGAAGTTGGTAAATCCCTATGGTGCCCGTGTAATTTTTTTTCGAAGAAAATTGAATATCTCGTTACCCTAGCACCGGATGACCACCAAATTTTCATCGGTTGTAGATCTCGGTCTCAGGAACAACATATCTCTCGGAGTAATATAATTCTAAGTCGACTTAACATAGTATGGAATGGAGCCGTCGATATATATCTTGAACAAATCACAGAGTCAATGACTAACGGCCTCTACACACTAGAGAAATTTATGTCCATATTGAAGCAAATTCCCTACGTTTGTGCAAGAGAAACTCTTCAGTATGGACATAAATGTCTTTAGTGTATAGAGGCTATAATAGACTTGACTCCATATACCATTATCACGCATTTCTGCTAAGATGAGGTATTTCACGAGCATAATTTAAACGATATTTCCTGAAATATTATATTAATAATTTAAGTAAAGCAAACAACGCTAAAGCACGGCTCATCACCCAAAAATGGGTGATTTTTTGAAATATATTATTTTCTATTAGCTAATTATCTTTTGTAAAATGTGTTGATATTAGTTACTATTTGAAGAAATTTTGCAGAAGGTCAATTATTATTATAAAGTAGGTAGCTAAGATCTGTTTGCAGATCGTATAAGTATCGTGAAGAGTAACATCATTACATAACTTATATTACATAAAGAAGCTTTGTATAGTATTTTTTATTGTGTTGATCAAAATTAATAATAAACCTAGATCAGCTTATTGTAGGTGTGATTCTTAACTTTAGCAAGCTCGTATAGCATGCAAATTGGATTTGGAGCTGAAGTTGGAATACATATTAAACAATAATTTGTAATCCAATTGTGAAATAAATGCTTGTAGGGTAAGTGTGCCAAATTTCGACATAGTTGCATGCAAGCGTCAAAGTCTCAAGTTTGAAATGTAATATTTTAAATACAAATTGATTATTTTTTAATCTTTCTTCTGAAAGAGTGTTGCTTGGAACCTTGTAAAGAGTTTACCGTCTTTATTTACTCTAAAATCATTCTTAATTCATTTTAAAATGAATAAAAATATAGACATAGCTTTGGTGCCCTGTTTCGGCCACCTTCATTCTCATAGTTCCTTGCCCTTCGGGAATTATTCCATTATCTTTTTCACGTCATCTCGTTTGTCGTAGCTACATTTTTTGTTATTCTTTTGCATTGTATAATCTCTAAAGTACGTAAAATCTAAAAGTTCATGGAAATTCGAGGAACAAAAAAGGTGGCCGAAATTGCAAGCTGGCGGGAATTAGGCACACTTACCCTATATAAATTTAAAGCAAAATATCTTGGATTTGGATGAACTGTCGAAAAGTTGATGCGTAGGTGAAATATAGACCAGAACGTCTTCTATCATTTTACCCATAAACTTGATATTATGGATAGCTCTGTAGCCGAGATAATTCAATTTATTTGTTTTGGAACATGCTTTGTGACCAGAGCGCCCCTTGTGTACATGTGATGCACTATAACTACATCATAGAATGATCAATTCTTGTTAGAACATTGTTAGACCCCTTAAATGGGTGTTTCAGCGACATAAGTTTTCTTAACTGACAAATATAAAGTTCAGCTATTAAAATTTCAGCCCGATCCGTGCAATAGGGTGGGAGCTAATTAATTTAGAAAATTGTAAAATTTTCTTTTTAATAAAAGCACTCCTTAGGAGTAGTTAGCTGAGATGCTTTACAATCTCAGATTTTGTGGTCAAAAGTGAAATCCGACCTCGTCTGATAGGGCCCAAATTTTGTATTTACGCCTTTTGACACTCATATCATGTGTGGTAAAAAACGATTTTCGTGGACGTCCTGTCCGTCCGCCGTATAACCACTTCTGGAGAGAGAACGGAAAGACATATCGACAAGCGGTTTTCAGCAAAGGTTATATGTCGATGGGCGGCTACAAGTATAAGTGATGTCAGATCCACCCCCATCCCCTGCGTCCGCCATTTTGAAACACTCCCAAATTTTGTTTTCTCAATAACTCAACCCCTATGGCATAGATCGATCTCAAATTTTTGTATGTTATAGCTGGGCCTAAGAGCTTTTGATCAATACCAAACTTAAGGTATCCCGAACCCCTGACCCTAGCTAGAAGGGGTCAAAAATTCAATTTCCAAAAAATTCGAAAAATTTTGGTGTTTTGGGAAGCTCTCGTGGAGTTATTGTCAATGCATTAGCATTATTTATCCATTCATTCACTGGACGAATTTAGGACTAATATACCAGCTGAAAAATCTACAGCCGCCTAGTCTCGAACCCAAGACCTCACAGTCGCAGAGCCACTACTCTATCCACTGATCCACTAAGCCCCCCTTAGTAGAGCTTTCCAAAACGTTCGTATTTTTCAAAATTTAGAAATTAAAACTGGTACTATAGAGCCATTTTATGAAAGAAATTTTGACCCCTTCTAGCTGAGGTCAATCTTTTAAGGTCAAGGCTTTAATCTTTTTTTTATCGAAAGCTCTAAGGCATAGCTATAACATATTAAAAGGTGAATCCAATTGATGCCATAGGGTACGAGTAATTTAGAAAATAAAACAAGGGTTAATGCCCCAAGTTACAAATTTCACCCGATATATAACCTTTGCCAAAAACCGCAAGTCGATGTCTGTCTTAGTTTGGGAGTTATAAATCTTGAAAAAGTGTTCAGATGAACAGACGGAAAATTTTTTTCAGCCGGGACAGAATTAGCCACGTATGTATAGTATTATATAGTTAGTGGTATCTTATAGTTTGCCTGCGAAGAAATATTGAGGAAACCATTCTTATACTTCCCTTCCTAATTCATTGAAATATTTATCAGCCTCATACAAAAAATTTTGTACAAATTATAAGCAATGAAAAATTTCATTTGGTGGCTAATTTGTCCCGGTCTCCCCTACGATAATTTGTTTCGACCGTATTGTGGATGTAGATGTAGTCAGTAAGTGGAATTTCGGTTTTCTTACCTTGCTCCTCTCTTTTATTTTTTTAGTCAACGTTATGCCGGCTTCAGACTGGAGGTTTAGCAAAGTTCCCGAAGGTCTCAAAAATCTAAATAACAAGCAATTTTATTGATTTTTCAAAATCTAATGGATGTTTTGCTCTTAATATCCTATTCTAAAGAACAATTTCCTAAAAATCGTGCCTGATAAGGAATTTGAGGAGTTAAGCCAGATGCCAGATAGCTAAGCCTTAGGTCTGAAGCCCGTATTACGGTCGTATGGTTAGCAACTTCTTCATGGCATCAAAATTTTGGAAGAACAATTGTTGGTTGTTTTTATAAAAATTACTCTATTTGTAATAATTGCTTCTCCAGGTTTACCCATCGCCTGTGGAATATTGACCTGTGGAAGTTGAACATTTTAAATGGTCACGTCATCCGAAAAAGATAATAGATGCACTTGAAATGATATAAGAATTTTTGTCGGAGATTTTTCACACTCAAACTCAATAATTTTTTATTAAAGTTTTTTGGCCATCCATAAATTCGTGATCAGGAAGTGGTTTTAACGCAGCAAAAATAAGAGTCAAAGATAATTGGTGTAATTGTCAAATTAAATGGAATATTTTTAAATAAAAATATATTTTAGTGCCCACTGCACTGTGTACTTTAAGCAATGAGAATGATTTCAATTAAAATCACTCTCTTACTGCTTAAAGAAAGATGTTATGTAAACCTTTTCGAAACTAACTTATTCTATAAATAATTTTTACTGCTCGAACTATAAAGAGAGAGCAGTTATATAATCGTCTTTTTTTCAACTTGTCACTGTTCTGGAGCTTAAACGGTAAGAGATATCGACTGCCAGTCTTCGATGACCCCCATACCGATTCTGAATAATTTTTTTCGGAAAATTTTTTTACTTGACCTTAAGTCTGCTACCGATATAGAAATCAAACAGTAAGAGATATCGACTTCCGGTCTTCGATGACCCCCATTTAAAAAAAACTATCTCTAGGCGTTTGTCCCCTATCCCCTAAAAAACCATGTTTTTTCGGTTTTTCTCAAAATCGTTCCAAGCCTTTGCAATGATTTTTGGATGTGTTTTAGAGGTAGTCCAGGCGAACATTTCGCCCAAACATACCTATGACCGGAAAATTCGCCATTTTGAATTATTGAAGGTCAAATGTCAACCACTATGGACGGCTCATTTTTCAACTCAACCGATTTGGTTAAATTTGAATTTTTTGGAGAAGTGTATTATAATTTCGAACCCGGCTGCATCGGTATTCATCGGTAAAGTACCGATTTTTTTTATTTTCAAATGCTTTTGTAGTTTATGATTCAAATTGATCTCTAGTATGTCAGTAAGCACCAAAAGATTATGCGAAAATCTAATTCACGGTGAGCTCTATCTCGTAACCTCGAGCATTCAGCATCACAGCCATCTCTTTTGAATATTTTGTTTAAGAATAAAACTCTATTTTTGAATCAAAATTAAACCTATAGTCTTCCTTAAATATGTATATCTTATATTCAATGTCATTTAACACTTTTATTTATAGTTGTACTTAAAAGAAAGTATACTCTTCATTTTATAATATCATAATATTGAAAGCATTTTAAACATGACTTTTTATTAATGCTTCTTTCCTGGTATTTGGTATTTTCGTAAGCAATATTTCAACTTGAATGATTTTTATCGATTCTAGTTAATCAAATCACCAGCCTGTTCATATTTATATTTCATTCAATCATATAAGCTTTTTCTATAACAGACACACATATATAAGGATGATACTTCTTAATACGTATCAATGAAAAACCTAGGAAAAGAGACCCACGTGAAATATTGAACTTCAAGAGTTTATTACTTGCATAATTAGTCAATTAAAAAAACAACTATCCAAAACCAAATACAAAATCGCATTTAAGGTCACAAAACCTTTTTTAAGTTTTAAGTCATACAAGGTTAATAACATAATAAAATTTGAACCCAATCAATGCCATAGCAATCGAAAAATTGAGAGAACAGAAAAAGGTAGGTTTTCAAAGCAATGGAAAGAAAGGAGGGGATGGAGGATTAATTCATCAAGTTACAATTTTCACCCAATATAAAACTTTTTCCAAAAAGCTCAAGTCTAGTTTGGGAGTTATTAAACTTCAAAAGGGGCCCGGATGATGGACATAATCGTGAGATTTTGTTAGGATTATATACACATAGTATGTGCAATTATTAAGAATATCACTTATAGTATTTACTTGTTTAATAAATAAATAAACGTGGTATAAATAAACACGTTGAAGTTGAACCTTTTAAGTGGTCACGTCACCCGGTAAAGATAGTAGGTTAGGCGCACTTGAAATGATATAAGAATTTTTATCGGAGATTTTTCTCATTCAAACTCATTAATTTTTCATTAAAATTGATTAAGTAAGTTAATTATTTTTATATTGATAATCGATACATAAAAAAGTTTCATCCTTTAACTAAAATAGTTAGAAGGCAATAATATTTAGAGTGTTACAGGGGTTACATGTAAGACTTTCACTAATTTGATTGAAACACACTGAAAAGATCATTTTTTGTATGTTAGGCCTTAACTCTTTAAGAACGATTGGGTCACCCGTGACCCATAGAGAAAATAATTTTTCCTGAATATCTAAAAGTTATTTCTTTCTAATGTTTGTACCTACGTAATCATAAAGTAAAAGGTTGTAGAAAACTAGAATATTTTTTACAAGTCTCCAGTTATTTGCATTGCAGTGTAAAGGGACAGATAATCCTAACCGGCTTATGTGGGTGAGATTTTTAACGTGAACTAACTCGGAATGCATGCAAATTCGATTTAGAGCTGAAGTTAGGGGACGCCATTCGGTTATCTTGAATCAAATTCGTGAAATTTTACAAATTTTGTTTAAACTAAAATATCAAGGATTTAGATGAACTGACAGAAAAGTGATATATGGGTGAAATGTAGACCAGAATGTTATCTATAATTTTTCCATAAAATAGATCTCATTGATTACTCAGAAAACGAGATATTCGAGGTTATTTGTTTCTGAACTCGTTTCTTCGACCAGAACGCCCCAAGTGTTCATTTAACGAACTTCAACTATATCAAAGAATTGTTGTATTTTGTGAGACTTTCAATTTAAAACCCTATTTTAAGTTATTGATTGAGTAGAAGCAGTCAAATTGGTATCTGAGTGGTTTCAAAGTATTTTTATGGGAAAAATCAATTTTTTCACACTTAAACGACAAAATTGGACAGATACCATTATCTGATGGAAAAATTATGTATGGACGAAATGTAGAGACAAATGTCCTCTACACTTAAGTCGAAGTAATCATCAAAATCGGTTAAGCACGTGTCGAGACAATTGAGGTTATGTGATATTGAAATTGGTTTTTCGACTGTGGCGCCCCTGGTGTTAGTCCCACGAAGTTCAAATGTTCTAGAAAGTTGTAGCATTTGGTTAGATCTTTCGTTTAAGCCCTCACTCATCAAAATCGGTCACATAGAACTGGAGATATGATTTTTTGAATTTCGTGAACTCTGACCCCTCATAACTCCGGTTCTATTATAATCACAGCGCACTTACGCCCCATTTTGGAAACGTCATTCGGGGAAAGCGCTCCTGGGCGGCCTCCGCTACACACGCACTTAGCGGATTCTTCCACTACAGAATCAACAGTAATATAACATGATTACATTGTAACAAGTATTCCAATATATGTACGATTAATAAATATTGATTATCGGTCAGTGAAAAGTATCTCGTCCTTAAAGGATTAAGTAAGTTTTTGTAATTTCAGTCAATTTAATAATGTCGTTGATATTATTCCACTATTTTAAAAGTCTTAGATTTTTTTTGAAGATCATTAAATTTCTATAAATCTGAAAAATGTCTGACAATGAAACTTTTGCAGCACATTGGTATTTAAAAGTGAATTTTAATTCTTTTTCCTATTTTCGTCATTATGTTAGCCGAAATTAAATGGAAAAAAGAAAACTTACGAGCTGTCTTATTTTTTCACATTCCTCTTAAAACTTCTCATGAAAAAAAATTGATGAAATGGCATCAAATGTTTTAACATTATTTTTCGCAGATCTCTTCTTTGGGTGGGTGGTAATTTTTGTATGAGAATTCTTTCACGTGTATTAGACAATCCTGGGAGACGATTTTACTGCGGTAACTATTAATCAAAAAGCCAGTAGAAGTTCTTTCTGACTGACAGGCGATAAATGGCGAAGATTTAAGTATGACGATAAAAGTTGGCTCTCTTATCAACTCGGGCGGAATTGTGAAATTGGAGGCTTCCATTGCTTTTGATTTCACATTTTTTTCAATGTCGCGTTTCTTGTGGAAATCGTTAATTTTGTATGCTGTTCAGAGTCTGAAAATCAACAATTACTCTATTATCTTTTCAGAAACCTATTAATATCATCATAATGTATTACACTTTGTGCAAGTATATAATAGCATTACAGAGAATTATTCCTCTACTGAGTTATCACATGCTTGCTTTTCATAAAAAAAATAAGTCTTGATAAAATTCACATTAATTTTCACTAATGAGACTTTAAAACTGTAATTTATCTTTGAATCGCTTAATATTTATAATTTGATGTATTTATTAATAAAAGGTCCCGCGAAAAGTGGGTTAAATTTACTTATAGCATGAATGAAATTGTCATTATTTTTTAATACTCGAATAAATATGAAAACATAACACATATTTTTGTTTATAGGGTCATGGTTGTAGCAATCTGACAACTATATCAACGGGGATCAAAGAAAATATACTATTTAATACTAGTCAATTTATGCAATCAAAAGAAAAAAATACGTATAATTATACGTATTAGGCAAAACAATCAAAACAAGTGGTAGTACAATAATGCAATAGATAGTGCATATGGTGTATATAAAATAAAAAGCATAAGTAAGTTGTATAGGATATATTGAAGTATATTTCAATATTAGGGTGGAGTAAGTACTTTTGGCCACTTTAAAGTTTCATGTGTTTGTAATTTTTATAATCTTTATTTAAATAAAATGAAATTTTGTATAAAGATAACTTAAAGCCGTTTTATAATCCAACAGAATTCCTAAAATTTTTAGGAAAAATTCATTTTATGCAACTATGCATGTTTCAGTACTTTTGGCCACTTTGTAAGCACTTTTGGCCATTGTGTGTAAGCACTTTTGGCCACTTGTTTCCAATAGAATTTTATTAAAATAAGAGAAGAAATAGCTTTCGAAAACTTTCACAAATACACAGCACAAGTCCTATTCTTATTTAACACCAATTTTATGTGATTATTAGAGTAGTTTAAACGACTTTTTGCACATTTTCTATTTGATGTAAAAATCAGTGAAAAGTCACGATTGTTTTTACTGAAATCCTTGAGGTGCGCTACGTGTAAAATGTATGGGAAAATGAATGGCCAAAAGTAATTACACAGCCGAAAAAAGTAAGCTCTTTTAGCCACATCCGATTTTCATTTAATTTGTTAGAAAATCTTATTAAGGATGATATCACAATAAAATTTAGTTAATTAAGAAATGGACTTTCATTGAATGACATCAAATATTTTCATCAAAAATATGAAATAATGCAAAACAATTTCACTTAACATTAATAAGTTTCTTAAGAATCCCATGATTTTTTTAGTGATCGTTTACCTTGTCGAGAATTTCTTTCAATAATTTAGAATTAATCAAGTCGATACAAAATCAAATCTGGTTTTCTGATTCGTTAGATTAGAGGTCACGAAATAAGACCCATTTTCCTGTTCTAAATAAACTCATAATTGCCTTACAATGTGATTTTACTTTAGGTGGCCAAAAGTGCTTACATGGCCAAAAGGGCTGACTCTACCCTATATTTAATAATATCGAAAATATAACAAAAAATCCTATCGCTTTATCCACTCTCCAGATTATGCTTCTATTTTACTCCACCACTGTTATAAAATAACGTATATTTTATTGTTATACTAGTATTTATCGTTATATTAACAATGAAAAATTTTAAATTTATTTTTAATAAAATCTTCCAAACAAACAACATTTTTGAGAATTAATTTAAAAATGGAGGAATTCTAAAATTTACTCAATAAATGTTAAAAATAGCAATTAATTATTTAATGTCCTAATAAATTCTTTATATTTGGATGAAGAAATTTAAAGAATTTGATTAATTTTATCTATGACAGCAGTTCACCCCCAATTCAGCCCTCTTGCTTCCGACTTTTCCCTCGTATTTTTTTGCCATATCACACGAGTGAACATTCGCGATTTGTCACTTCTCCCTAGTGCTGATTTAATGTAAAATTTTTCAGTGTGTTGTGCTGATACTTTACTTGTTGCTACTGAAATTGCTTGGAGATGGAAATTTTATTGAATAGTCTCTCCATCTCTGCACACAATCACGTCATCTACAACAGTGAATGTATCAACACAAAGAAATAAATTTAGATACTTGTTCTTTTATTGTTATTCCTAGATATTTTTCCTCGGTATTGTACAGGATTTTCCTCCACTCTTTGCCACTTCCCGCGTACTAAAAAGGATAGTGTGAAAGGAACGATATTGTATTGCAGACAGTAATACTAAAGAAAAGTTAATAGAAATAGAGTAAAATATAAAAGAATGATTTCAGTTAAAGAATAATAAAAAAAAAAGAAAATGTGAATAGCATTAAAGTTTCTGAAGATGACACAAAGTTGGTTGATATATTTATAGACACCGGCTTTTGGGATTATTATTTCACCACGCACTAAAACTAACTAGGAAATTAAAGTGAGGAGACGCTAATTTTAAGTTTTTCAATGTATTTACTTGAAGCAATATAGGGGGAGGCTTTGAACTTTCGCACACAAAAATGATGTTCAAGTTCAGTGATTTTTTCTGACTACCATGCAAACCGTATGGATTCTCCAACTATGCCAAAAAAATGTCTTACTTATAAGGTTCATAATCCCACCAAACAAAATCCCAGGAAATCCTTAGATTTTCCTCCAGAGGAAAATGAAAATTTAATGGCGATTTGTCCGATAGATGAATCAAGTTTCTATTATCGCACACGATTCACGCCATCATTGAACACCCCATTTTCACCGTAAATTTTGCACCGGACACTAAAAGTTGCACATCATTGTTTAAAGGGAACTCTAATCTACTTGATTAAACCATTTTTATAAGGAATAAAACATTTTAATATCACTTTTTTGGAACTTTTCTGAGAGATGTTTTATTGACATTAAAAACCATTTTTTTGCTTGATTCTACGAGAATTTCACTCCGGAAACGGTTAAATTTGATGAATACTTTCTTGAAAAGTCCAAATATCACCAAATTTACACGAATCAATAAGTTAAAGCTAAAAATTGACTAAAACTCTGCAAGCGAGAAGACCACACAAGATTCCACCATTCCTCCACGGAGCCGGATATGCACAAAAACGTTTGAATGCGCATCGCATTGAAGATTTCTCTGTTCCTGCAGCTGCAGGAATCGGGATTTAGCACAGATATTGAGCTTCAGCAGGTGAACAAGCTAAAATTTTCACAAAACATCTTCTTACGGACAATTTCTTTTCTTTGTCATGCAAAACAACACAATAGTGAGGTTATGTCAAAGATTGTTAAAAACCAGTTGTAAACTGTATGAGCTTATTGCAGATGTGATTCTTTCATTGCACATTCAGTTTGTGCAAGCTTGAAAAATATTTTTTTATCAAAGAAATGCAAAATTGTTTAATAATTACTCAACTGCAGCCTATTTGAGTCAAATTACTTCTTGTTTATCAACTTTACGATTTTTAAGTTTTCCTTTTTAGTGGTGGATCAAATCGGTAGATTACAATAGATATGAATATGAGGGATCGCATCTAAAATTAAGTTTCTTGGAAAATGTGAGAGAAGCCATGTCTTCTATGTGCGATCGATGAATCTGAGTCAAGTTTGTGAATTTTGTTCCACCCACAAAAAGTGCCTGTTCAGCCTAAAAGATTTTTACATAAATCTGATTCCTAATAACCCTTCTACCCTCTGTGATAGTAGTTTTTCAGAAAAGTGATATTAATTCTGCACAATCGTATGAAATATTGCACAGCAAAATTACAGTTTTGGACCTGTTTTTATTTTTTGCTTCCTGAAACTAGGAAAAAAGGATTAGACTCTCAATTTTTTCAGGAAAGATAGGATTTAAGGTTAGCTATTACAATATATAGCCATATGTGAGATTCATAAAGGAATATGGGAGAAATATGAAGTGTCTGAAGGTAGCGTATGTGCGAACGATCAAAGCCTCCCCCTACTGCCACGTTTTTTTTTTTTTTTTTTTGTAAATCGAAATGATGTACGAAAAAATGACACAAATTCTAATTTAAACAGGTGAAAATTATACCTATTTAACTTACACTAAGAAGATGTAACTTTTTTTAAGATTTCAAATTTTGACCCCAATTATTAAACCCTTAGTATTTTAATCCTTTGATCACTTTTTCAATCCAATATTTGTGTTATTTGGTTCTTTTTCTCCTTTTCTGAATTTTCATTTATTAAACTCCACTGTAAGATCTTTTTTTTTCACACACTAGTTAATTATCCGTAAAATACACCAGGGAAAACTATTTGAAGATACAGAAAAGACAAAATTTTAAAGTGGTCCAACTTTACTCTTCCTCCTCACGCGATCACGGATGACTCTCTACTAATTCCGCACTCACATCTCGAGACTCACAGCACGATGGCAACAATTTGAGGCTCACTCTCTGGATCCGTGTAGTTGTGTGAAGTAGTTAACTGACTCGGCTATGCGCTCTCCACTCCGGGAATTATTACATGGGTTCAGGGAAGAGAAACCATTCCGCTCATAAGCTAGAGGTGTCATCCCATAAGGCTACTTTTATCATACACCAATGACATATTATAAAAGACTTTCAGTTTAATGTCAGAACGGTGAGAACTCAAAGCAATTTTTAAAAAGAAGAACAATGATTTGTATATCATTTTATTCTAATATAAAATTCTTTAATTATATTCCGCCTTACTATTAAAATGAAATTCATCCAGTTTTTCAAGAACATATATGAAGGTTACCATATTCATATCAATATAAATCTCATAAATTCTCCCATGACAGTTTTGCTAAAGTATAATGATGTATGTAAAACGTTTCAGCATCCGTAAAAGGTCAGTTTTAGATCATATAAATCTAATAATCTCAGCTTGATCTTAATAAAATACCAGATTTTACTGCCCAAAATCAAAGAGAAAAAAATACACACACATGCACGTTATATATATATATATATATATATATATATAACGTGAGTACATAATATGTATATAATACATAATATACATATACATAATATGAGTACGACTCTTGAAAAATGGAAAGACTCTTATGTAAAAATTTCTGAATGTCGAAAATGTCCTGTTTTAAATCAGCCTAAATAAAGTAGAACATCTCACATCTCTGGTTGGAGTGTGTGAGAAATCGGGAGTGAAAAGAGAGAAAATGTGGCGGGAAATTGGTAAAAGTGTGTGAGTGTGTTCCTCACGATACTGTGACTCTGTATATCAATAGATACAGAGAGCATAATATAAAAGAGCTTTAATACAATATCACAATTGCAAAATACTTCTAATGCGTGTAAAAACATTGAGTTAGAAGAGAGATTATTGAAATGGGCAAAAAACTGTGCGATAGAAGAATAAATCACATTTACATAATTAAATTGTGGAGGTTATGTTTAAATGAAAAGATGGCAAAAATAAGAATATTCGTGAGAGAAAAAAAAATTATCCTTCAACATCGCAATAAAATCCTCTGATTGAATAGCGACTTCCCGCGGCAATAATTTGCAGAAAATGATTGTGGGGTGAAAAATTACACTCCTTTTACAGTTCAAACTACAAACTTTAATGAGCAATTAATCTTACAAATAGACTCGAAATTCATACATATTATTGCTCCAATACTGCATTTCTATATTATCACAAGTCCACTCATAATAGTTTAGTTCTCTTACTGCTCGAACATCACAGAGAAAGTGAAGTATATACGTGAAGCTCATTGCGTATTTTCATCTTTCATTCAGAACTTCACATACAAATCCATCAAATTTTTGAAAAATAAAGTTTCGAGTTGTTTGACAACAATCTGTTGGGGACTCAGAATCCCTTACATCGCATTTTAGAAGTCTGCACCGGTTTTAATCGTTTATGAACCAATAAGTAACTTTTTATATTCTATAAGTATATTTCTTATTTTTATTTAATTAATCAGTTGAAAGCGATAAATGATTTGAAAGTACTTTTAGGATATAACAACTTAGTCGTTCGCAAAGAGTAGCTACCCCCTATTCTCAAATTTTCATCATTTATGGAAGATACTGCATGGTGGTGTTGGTTTGGTAAAGCATGAAAATTAGGGGTGGAAGATTCCTTGCAAATTCGTGCCTCTGTACTTCACTGAGAATTTAATTAAAATGTTCGATCGGATATTCGTCTGTTATAATGCGTCCTTACCATTCGAGCTGGTTAGCTGGTTTCATATTAATTTTCTATAGTACTCAATATATGACAAAAAATATTTCTCCGATTCTTAATCTAAAAGCTCTTATTTAACTGAAAAATTGATCATTAGACGTGTTTATGTATAAATTAAAGAGCTTTACTTGAATTATTCTTTCGCGTAGCTTTTAGATATATTCACAGTGATTGTTTAATTCATGCATTATCGCAACTCCATTCCGAAATTTAAAGTTGATTAAGAAATATCCTTTTTCGCACATTTTAACCTTTTCATACAAGTTTAATTCCTACTAATGCTGGATAATTTTAAAGAATATTGAAATAGACAATACAAATAATTTGTTTGAAGCCATAAGCTTCTATAAAAGAAATTTTCTCCTTTAACTCTTTCGCGTCTTTAGGGTAATGTCATGACTCGGGGAAAAAAGTTTTTTTTTGGGTATTTACATTAATTGAAATCTATCTGTTCGTGCACGACATCATAATAGAAGGATGTAAGATTCTTGGCTCATTTTCTCAAGACTCCAGTTAGATTTCAATTAATGTAAATAGCCAAAAAGAAACTTTTTTCCCCGGGTAAAATATGACCCTAAAGACGCGAAAGAGTTAAACCTTTATCAGGTAAGACCGTCTCAAGACGGTCATCACAAAGATCACATTTACTTCGATTACAAGTTATAAAATTACTTTTGTCCATTTAGTTATAATCTTACTGACATTTCTCCTGAAAGCAAAATGTAAATAAAGGCAGTAAATGTAAATTTTAATTCTATAAAAGTGTGTGTTCGATGCATGCCGTGACACGTTGTAACTGTTAGAGCGTTGAATAGTCTTTATGTCATATACAAGAAATCAGAAAAATCCAGATTTAAGCAATTTCCTTTAAATTTGAGCTTTCTAGAGTAATTAACTTTGAACATAGCATAACTCAATTCTTTTTTAGTAATAGGTGTCTACGGACTCAATTTCTGCCTAATCTACTTGCAAAACATATTCAAAAATGCAGTAAATAGTAATTAGTCAGCAAACTATTTACTATTTACTAAATATTTATTATAGGCCGCAATAGAAAATGAAAAATAAAGAAAAAATGAAATGAGAAATTGTCAAAATGTTCTGCTAAGGCAACCCTATATGTTCGAGACGCAATGTCTCCTTTCTAGGTCAGAGTCTCTGGAGATGGTAGAGACGACTATAATAGTTTAGTCGATCATGATCTGAGTGAATACGGACGTTAGTTCGTCTTGAGTCGTACAAGTGATAGGACATAGTACGGAGAACTCGCAACAGTCTGGAGCCCACACCAGTCGATTGCATAAGCAGATCACCTCCTAAGTATCATAGATTTAAGAATAGATATTGCTTGTCCCCTATAAAAACACTAAATAAATCCTGATATTACACTAAAATTTTGTTTTTTTTTTAAATACTTGAAATAAATTTGAGTTTATTACAATAAATAAAAGTGGTCCTATTTTGTTGTCCCAGCAGGGCATCACTTTTCACGCATTCTGAGTAAAAATACAGATCTTTTGCGGCCAGTATTGTGCTTTTTCAACGTAAGGCAATTACTTTAACATTTCTAAATTAAAATTTTTTAAACATACTAGAAAAAAGTTATCAAAATTTAAAAAAAAAAAACACAAGTTTTAAGGAGTGATTCTATTTTATTGGCAGCCACTGTATATAATCCCTCTGTCACGCTGTTTGTCCATCTGTCCGTCCGACTGTCAGCAGCTCAAGAGACCAGCGATTTTTTTCATTTGCGGATATGTTTTAGAGATTACACAGACGTTTTAGATGTTTTAGAGATTGACCGCGTGTCCGTAGAATTGTACCTAATAACGGTTCTTCAAGGGCAAAGATTAAAAAAAAAAGGCTCTAAAGACCGCATTTATCAGGCGAATGTGGTCATATCGGGTCATATTTGGACTCGATGGAAAGGTCTTGGAATTTGCGACAAAATTAAATCGGTTCCAATCGGTATGGAATCGGTCATAACAGATAACTAATTTTTATTCCAAATTCAATTATATTAGTCCTAAGTTAATTCGGGCAATGTTTTCAGTGATTTTAAATCCGCTCAAATAGGTTGTGAACCGGTTATGAACCGATAAGTAATTTTTTGCCCAAAAATCAATTTTATTACTCTTCAAATTATTTTGTGGGATCTTTCGAGTGACTTAGATATCGATTAAAATCAGTTGAGAACCAGTGAACGGTAAATGATGTGATAGTACCTTTAAGGAATACCAGCTAAGTCATGAGTTCAAGCACTTCTCAAAGCCTGGGCTGCTTTGCCATCCCATTTTGAACAAAATAGGTAGGGAAAAGTGCTTTCCCTTCGAACGTCCATGCCTTCGAATAATGTGAATTTCTTTTGTTTTTCGTAAAACATTTACACTAAATTATCACGGAATTATCAACAATTGATGATAAGACAACTAATATTAAATAGAAATGTGTAAGTCTCTTAGGAAAATTAAAAGAAAATTCACATTATTCGAAGGCATGAACGTTCGAAGGGAGAGTACTTTCCCCTATGTAGGGTGGAATAACCGGCTATCGCCATGTTTAGGAAAAAATTAAATTCATTTAATCATAACTTTTGAATCCTTGTTACAAGATAAGTCAAATTTGACACAAAGTTACTTAGATGTATTGGCTCTAGATACGTGAAAACAATAATCCTAGAACATAACGCTGGACTACTTAAAAAACTGATTTTTATTAATAATGCAAAAATAACCATTTCGTCGCCACTTTTCACCACTTTTCGCCAGTTTTGTAAAATTTGTAACCACTTCTAGCCACCCACTTGAAAAGAACTACACTCGGTTATTTTAGGCAATGCTATGAAAAGAATACATTCACCATTTCTCTTTCCTTGTGATCACTTTATTATTACTCTCTTTAAATGATTTTTCTTCACTTTTATTTGAGAAATCAAATTATGGGGCTTTTGCAGAAAGTAAACAATGCAGATTTGACAACTGAGAATGTACGAAGTGAAGTTAGCGTCGCCTATTGAAAAGATATGGCGACAGGTGGTAAAATCAATTCCAGAATATTACCACTTGTCGCCATGCCTCATTTTTATACAAAAATAATATAAAATGAAATATTAATTAACTAAATACAAATTTTATGTATTCCACAAGTGCAATTAAATATTCAATAGACAAATTATTTACCCAAATAGGTATTTTTGGCCTGATGAAAATTTGACGACACTTGGTAAGACATGTTGGATTCGATGCACTTGCTTAAAATATTGCTCTAAAAAGTGATCAAAATCGTGAATCCAAAACGAATAATAATTATTTTTCGATTCTATGCGTAGAAGCAGCAACAATACAAAAAAATTGCGACTCATTTATTTCATAAATTGCGAAAAATAGCGATTTCAATGTAAGTGGCGAGAAGTGGGGCACTGGCGAGAACTGGTGATTCCACCCTAGGGTGGAGTCATCACTATGAACGTTATACACTTTTGGACACTGTGTAAAAATCTTAAGTTTTTACATAAAACTGTGTTCGAAAAATCATAAAATTGTTAATCACAACATAAACTGACAATTTTATAATTTTTCGAAATCTGTTTTAGATAAGAACTTAAGTTTTTTGATGACGATGCGATTTTTCTTCTTTTTTTTTTGGTGAAGATGCAATTTTTCCACAAAATAACGCATTTTACAATGGGTTTATGAGAAAGAATTGAAGGTACTTGACTAGCTAATGATTTTTCAGGTTCAAATTTATTCGAAAACCTGTGGGTGTAGGTTATGCTACCCAATAACACCTTGCACAAAGAAAGAATTGCAAAAATTCTGTCATTTTTATTACGTTTGATTTCATAACGTGTGATAGATTGAAGCATCTATCACAATTTAATTAAATAGTAATAAAAAATCTGTTAGTGTTAGTCATTATATGTCCTCTAGGAAACACAAGTCTCTCCAATCTCGTAATAGTGATATGGATGCAAGCTAGATGTTTTGCATGAAGGCAGGAACCGCGGATCAATTGGCGGTAATTATGCGTTTGCCACCCTCTCACTCTTACCAACTGTTATCAGGTTGGTGAGAGTGCAGTGAATTCTTTCTAAAGGGCACAATCGTGGTCACTGCATATTAATTTCAATTGCCACTGCAGCTGGTTCCAATGGTGATACAATTGGGTCACATGTTTTGCAACACATTGTAATCATAGAATGATCATCTCTTTTTTCTTCTACAGAAACCCATTTTCCGTTGCAGCTTTTTATCACACTATTGAGACTGCTTTAGACTCATTTCGTTTTTCCGATGAGATTCCATAATAGTGTAAAGAATTAATTGATGTTAATTGCTATGTCACTCACATTTTCATGCCAATTAATCTTCTTGTATTATAGACATATAAAATTTAGACTTTTAGATTGGATTTTTACTCTAGCGAGAATTCAGTTGCCCGTTACCCAAAAGCATAAGAGGTTGCTTATTTATAAGTAAATTATACTTTAAAATTATTTACTATAAATAATGTTTTATAATAAAGACAAAATAATACCTTTCTCTTCTAGGAAAGATTTGTAATAATAATTATCAAGAGTTTGTCAAAAAATGATCTTTTAGTAGGGAAAAAAAGTAACAAATAAGCTCTACTTTACTGAAGTTATATATAATTATTTGATTGTGACATATAAATTGCAAATATATATAATTTACCTTATTACAATTTCCTTTTTTAATATCATGTCAAAGAACTATTCATAGATTAGTTATCAGAAATATCTATAGGTTTTTACAAATTTTAATTTCACAACAAAAATCTCAATTTCATTTTCAATACGATAAAAAAGGAGAAAAGTCAGAAAAGTTTAGTCTTTAAATGTTGAACGACAAAATAAGAGCAACTACCTCCTCACTCTTAGAAAAAATTAGTTCGTACAAGCTCATATGCAGTTATTAGAACTATAAAATATAGTAAATATAGACCCAACTATATATTTAGTTTCGGTAACTAAATGAAATAGTTGACCACAGTTAGTTAAAGTATCCTTTTCATTTAGTTATCACAACTAAATCAAAATAGTAATGGGTACTATAACATATTAGTTCCAATTTCTAAATAAATGGGGTTGATACCCATCTTATTGGCTGTAATAACTATATCATATTAGTTGTGGTTACTATATAGCATTCATTGTGATGCATATTTCTTATTAGTTGCTTAAAATTCGAAAGAGCTGCAACGCATTACTAATATAAAAACCACTCTTTACTATTGGAAAAGTAGTCATAACTTTATGAAAATATAGGCCCATCTATTTACATTGGTTGTGAGAACTAAAAGGAATTAGTGACCAATATTAGTTGGGATAATGAGTTCATTTAATTAACACAAGCAAATATAATTGTATGAAAGCATTATGAAATAATTGCCGCAACTTATCCACGTAAATATTGTCTTATATTCTCACTACTAATAAATTTATTATGAGTATAATGTTTTAAGAATATAAGAACTATTTTAAATAGATTTGATAATAATCGCCCGAACAACTAATTTTCATTAGTAATCACGTCTAAACTTTTCTAAGAGTGCTGTTTCAATCGATTTCATTTCACTAAAACGAAGAGAAGTGTATAAGTAGCATTAGCCAAAGAATTACCTGTGATTCCCTCTCGTAATTATTCTTTCGCAATTTTCATATTCTACTGCAGGAATACAGAGACACATGTTTCACACATATTTCTCACATTTAGGCGACCGTTAAAATAAATGAGTAATATTTCTGTTTCCTTCTTTGAGATATGCAAAATTTAGCGAGATATTCTTCATGATAAAAATACTCAAGTTATCTTAAAATGTAAAATATTATACGTTTGTTATTGTGTTAAATTTGAAAAAGATGTTGTTTCAGTATATCTTAAATTTGTCTTCTTTAATTAACAATATTTCCTTCCTCATGATATAATTACATAGTAGATTTTCAAAATAAAAAAAAACTCCTAAATGAGATCATTTTTAAAACGATACCAGAGTTTTGTGGTGTAAGAAGAGGCTGATAAATGAAATTCATGTGAAAATACCCGTAAATTCAATTTACTATTCCATCTCTTCTCTCACTCAAATACAATATTCTCACTTTTGCCGTCAGTCACATATATGTTGTGATGCTCTATATGGAAAATTCTGTATATTTCTCTCTGAAACATCAATAAGAGGAAAAACCAAGTAATTTAATCACAATTTGTCTCTTCGGTAAAAATACCATTTCAATTCATATATCAATCTCTAGGAACTATAGACTAAGTTCTCAATTCATGAAATTGTATCAGACGCTTACACAAATACGATTCTGTGCTTTCTACCAAATTAATCGAATTAGTAACCACGTGTAAACTGAATTCGCAGATCAATAACCAAATTTCTCTCCCTGTGTGTTATATAAATGGGTTTGAGAAAAAAAGTCAAACCCTTACCAAAATTTAACATTACGATCGCCTATTCTCCGAAAAGTTGGCAAAATAGTAAGAAAGCTATTTTATATATCTTTTATTTTCTTAATAATTTTAAAACAAAAGAAGATAAACATCCCATAATCACTACATCCACTAACTTTAACATACACTAAATATAATATATACAGTGACATATCTACACGATATAAGATCATGAAAGAGTACAAAAAATTGAAAATCACAATAGCTTCACACTTTACAGACACATATGTACACTCATAAAAAAGCATGGGCTTATCGTTTCATTTTGAGACCCATTATGCAGAGAATGAAAAGTACTACAATCCAGAGGATAACCACACCAAATCCGTTGGCCACTTGACTATGCGTGATGCTCCACCCTTTTGAGAGTATATTTCGCACAGCTAGCGATGGAATGGTAAAAGGAAAAGTGTAGGCGATATATCGTAATATTGTAGGCATTCCTTCGAGCGGCCAAAGAAGTCCTACAAGACAATAAAAATTATGTGAAAAAAGTCAAGGTGTATTTTAAAATAAATAAATGATTTGCAAAATTACCACAAAGAATAATCATAGGGTAGAAACTCCCTGTAGCTACGAAACTGGCGGTTGTATGTGATTCACAAAATATTGAGATCAAAAGACCTATGCAAAATAAACAATAAATCAATATTTAATTTACATCCATACAGAAGTAGCTTTATTTTTATTTTTACTTGAATAAAATCTTATTGTATAAAAAGATTGGGATTTTTAATTTTTATAACCTTTATAACAATTTTACGCCCTATGACCAAAAACGCAAGTTTATTTGAATTTAAACACCTCAAGATATCCCGAAAAACGGGATTTTAAAGACAAGGAGAAGTCTGAGGTGAAATGCAGGCCACGTATATATTAATAAATAATAATAAACATTTATTCATGCCACAAGCAAAGCATTTTACAATTAAGGGACTATATACAAATACAATGATTCTTGTTTTAAAATACAATCAGAATAAAAATTACTAAACAGAAATAGAAACGCGGAGGTGATTGAAACAAAGAAGTTGGTTTTTATCATGAAAATTCAAAGATGTGTTTCTGTAACAAATATTGAATATTTTCCGTTGTTGCATCCGGGTGTTTATATGTGAACTAATAGAAAAGTTTAATTAACGTGAATCTGACTGAGACTTTTTAGACCGAATTTAGTTGTTTGTGAATTTATGTTTTTTTATGGAATTAATTTTTTTTGTGATCTCAAAATTAGAATGAATTAGTTTTAGGTGTAATTTGCTTGTTCTTGTATATCGTGGTAGCACTGCATTGATTGTTTAGGTTGAAAACCATTCTGAGGAATTTGTTTTACGTCACCAAAACCCGTGCGACCAGTATATGATCACAGAATTAACTTAAATGTTCTCTGTCCACGTCCAATTTTTCCGGTGTTCGTCAGTCTTTATTCTTTATTCAAAGTAAAAGATTCAGTTGTTTTCTCTAGAATTTTCGACCCTTGGCGTGGGGGTCCTTCCATAGGACCAATTTCGAGACATGTAAATCTTTTCTGGGTCTTGACCCAGTAGAAAATTACTAAATATTCGGATAACAAAAATAAGTTGCATTTAACATAAATGCAAGATTCAATGGCTTTATATTTCGATCGCTCAGAATAAGAAACGAATAACACGCAGTAGGCACATTTTACTTTTTTGAGATTTAAAATCTCTATAACTTTCAAAATATTATCTTTCAAGTATAATATTCACATAGAAGGTAGAGGGTATAAAGAAGTATCAAAAAAACGAATAAAACGAATTTAGTAAAAAATCGAATTGTTTGACTTATATTCTGAGTCATCGTTTTAACACAATAATGAGGAATAATGGCATACATATGTGCAATCTAAAAATGAATCTACATATAGTAACATTATTTCTCAGTTAATTTTTTTCTGTCTCTTTTATCTTTTTAAAACCAAGGGTAAAACTTCTTTCGCTTTAACATACAGCTTTAACATTTCGGATAGAGAAAAGTGAACTACAACAAAGCTATAACTAGGAATAAATTTCGCCAGAAAACAAATGATCAGGACAAAGTTAAGTTACGTCTGCAAATATTTAAAACTGATATGTAAAAAAATAACATTGATTACTAAAATATTTAATTTTGGCCAGTAAAAATTGAAATATCTACGAAAATTAGTTAAATTTAATTATCATACAAGATAGTTGCAAGTTAGATAAAAAGTTCTTTTCCCTTTGCAAAAACATGTATAAAATTTTCACTTCATTAATTTGATTTTTTGTTGATATTTAAGTTTTAATTGGTCATTTGTATAGTGCCATAAATTTCTTGTGAAAATAAATTAACTGAATTATTTCTTATTATTTAGTTGTAATAAAATGAGTATTAGTAAAAAATAATGCAAATTCTCCCATTGTTAATATCTATCTCAAGATTTTTGAGAATCTCTGCAAAATTAACTTTAAAAATGGCTCTAAAACACATTTCAATAAAAAAAGGGAAATGATCTTCGGAAAAGTTATAGAGTAGTAAATTTCTTGTGCTGATTTAAAATTCTTTAGTAGTTTTTAGGAGCTCGTTAAAAAAATATTTGAACACATTTTAATTTAAACTTTAAAATATCGTGACAATATTATTTAATATCGGACCTAATGAAATTTTGAGATTTCCTTCCTCGCTATATTAAATGAACAAATGGAAAATTCCACGAAGTACTCTTGTCCTATTCCAAATTACTCCATTATATCTGAACTTTTTAGTAGTTTATCTATTTAATTCTTTTTCATAGTTTGAATACATAAAACCTTGGATATACTATGATACCACTTAATATTTTATTCAGTGAAATAATACTTTATGATTTAACAGAAAAAGTAAAATTCAATTAATTTAAATGAAGTTAATTAACAACTTTTGGCAGCAATAACTTTTAAATTTATGCTCTCACTAATGATTTAAATTAATTTATTATACACTGTAAAGATATGATATTATATCTATAGCATCTATAGAATGGAGCAAAATAAATCAAGGTTGATTGCTATCAATTAGTACAAAGGTCTAAAGGTCTTCTAGAATGTAAAATAAAAAATTGTAAAAGTTTGAGGTCAGATTTAGCAACGAAATAAAAAAAAACTAATTCTTCGCGAAACCTTTTAATTGATTTAAATTTTGATTTAAATTGATTTAATAATAATTTAATAATAATTTAATAATTTAATAAAAAAAATAAAAAAAATAAAATTGATTTAAATAAACCTTTAAATTAATTTAATATCGATGATTAAGTATGACAATTTAGAACCGCGTGGTAATTATAGTTCAGGAGGGTCTATTGTGCAATTGGTATCGTTCGGCTCGTGGGCGGTGTAAGCACCGATTCGACTATCACAGTTGTGAGTTCGAGTCCCGCGTCCCGCCCAGTCTAAAGGATTAAAACGTCTGACGGAACATACATATGTCTCATACAAATTGTAAACAGAATATATAAAATTGTAAACTGAGCAATGCAATAAAAACCCTGTTACAATAAACAATAAATACAAAAAAAATAGATTGATTTTTGGAGCTCCCACATCTCGTGGTTAAAACTCCTAAGACATAGCTCAAAAGTACAAAAAGTTATGAGTAATATAAATATATATGTAATATGTTAAATAAATATATATTTACACATGAACCTAATATATGGAAAATGAGTCTAATTCACTCCATGGACTAAAGAAACCAAAGGTTTATATTAAAAAAAAAATCGAACGGACGAGCGACCACAAAAAACTATTTTTTGTTAAATTGTGTAGAAAAATGAAGACAACTTACCGAATAGCATCCCGGCAAAACCAAGAAGTGTTAGAAGCCCAATGACAGTTACATTGTCACCACGGTTTTCTGCATTAAAGAAATATGCTGCATAGAAAACTACTTCAAGACACTGTATCACCATAATAACGGATTGCGTGATTACATGTGCTACAAGGAGTTCAGTAACAGATATTCCCGCAATTAATGTACGATCCCACACGCCGTCCAATTTGTCAGTGATGAAAATTGTAGAAGTGACGAGAGTAGCAAGGAAAAATACCATTCTAAAAAATAAAAAAAGAACATACATTTACAACATGATTTAAATTATTAAAATTTAAATCTTACGTCATGATAATTCCTGGAGCTATGAATTCCTTAAATTCACCTTCGGCATATCCGAAAATTGGTTCATAGAAATGAATAGGAATATTTCCAAGAGCTATAGGCAATTCACAATCAGACATAAGAGTTTCTGAGAATTTTTGATACGTCGATCTTAGTTTTCTCTCGAGAAAGAAGGAAATTTGTTGATCTAAAGTGAATAGAGTTTATGATTGAAATTGTTTTCAGAAATTTGTCTAATTTGTACCTGTCATATCCATAAAAATGCGAATTTCTCCATTATAGAAAGACTCATTAGCTGCATGTCTACCCTCATCCCGAATCTCAGCTATAGATTCAGTGAAATTTCGTGCAAAATGTATATAGCCTGTGATTTTTCCTTTTTTTGCGGCATCATGAGCATCATCTTTGGTATTGAAGTACACCTTTTTAGCAATATCAGGTGTTAGCTCATGAAGGAAACGACATGATATTTTATATAGATCACATGTGTAATCATGAGCGAATGTGGTTATAAGAGATTCATTTTGGCACAGTTTAAAGTCATCAACTTCATCATTGACAATGCCCAATTGTAGATCACGAGGATTTCCGCCTATGGCCAAGTAGAAGCATGAAAGCTGAAGGATTGGAAAAAGGAAGCAAAATATTATGCCACTGGGTTGACGAATAAGTTGCAGTATGTTCTTCGTCATAAGAGCTTTCATGCGGCTTTTGGAAGTAATTTGGAATTTCCCTACAATTCCAGGACGCTTGGTCTCCTGAAATGATAAATTACGCTTTAAGGGACTCTTTTTGGGTACACCTTCAACTGCCTTTTCATCAGTAATTATGTCGATTGACTGATTTGTAGCCATTTCTACACGTCGTAATGTAGTGTCAGCCTCTTCTGATTTTCCCTGTTTCTGACTAAGGATCAGGAAGGCATCTTCAAGAGATGAGCATTCAAATTGAGTAAGAATATTTCTAGGAGAATCTTCAGCTAGAAGTATGCCGTTTCTCATAAGTCCAATCTGCAATAAGAAAAACGTATTCATTATATATTTTACCTTTGTATACTCCGAGACTGTTACTTACTTTATTAGCCTGATTAGCCTCCTCAATATAATGTGTAGTGATGATCACAGCTAATTTGCTATTTCGTGTACTCTCTACCAGAAAGTGCCAAATTTTTTCGCGTAGAATGGGATCCAGACCAACAGTAGGCTCATCCAAAATCAGAAGTTCCGGTTCATGAACCATGGCAGCAGCAAAAGATACACGCCTCTGTTGACCTCCGCTGCAGTTCACTATGAACCTGCAATTTTGATACACAAGATAAGTTTCAATGTTTCAAACCATCAATAATTTCCCTCTCAGAAAACAAATGACACTGAAATGTTTATGCAAAAAAAAAGAATACAATACACGAGAGTTTGATCTTAACTACCCCTAATTAGTAGTATCGATTCTAGAGGAAGAAAAAGCGATTTATGAAAAAATGTGAGTCAATTAAGTCAGCAACATTATTAAAATAAAATGCGTCAGCGATTTTAACAGATTTTTGTTCTGTAGCGTAGCAGATTAGAGAGCAAGGAAAAATAACAAAGTTAACCCTTTAAGGATGTGAAGGTCTTCATGGACCGAAAAAATTGAAACAAGGAGAGAATAGTTTTTTACCTCTATGCATGATAGGGACAAAAATAGCCCAAAAATTTTTCTAACAACACCAACACCAATGAATAATAATTTTCACTCTAATGAATGATATATGAGTATTAAGATTTTTGCTAAAAAATTTGAAAACATAAAAAAATAATTAAATTCAATTACCAATGTTATTATAAAAAAAATCCTCGCTTTTGACATTAATTATACTATGTATAATATAACAAATAGAGGGAGATTTGTAAAAAAAAAAAGAATCATAGATTCATCCCAGAAATCTTATTTTTTCTATGGGTCACCGATAACCCAATCGTCCTTTAAGGATTAAGAGCCCTTTTGACATATTATTTAAAGTAATTTCCGATCAATTGTACTAGCCTTATTATTACTAGTCTGACTATTTTTTACTAGCCAAAAAATATTTTATTTACAAAAATATATTATAATATATAATTAATTTATATTTATTATAAAATATTTTACTAACTACAAATGTTTTTGTCTTCTTTGAATTACTGTTTTATGTGGAGGAATTACGAATAACAGAAAAAAATTGACATTTTCTCAAGGTATGGCAAAACGACCAATTTTATAGAATACTCGTACTTGTGATCGTGGTTTAGATGCTGTATCCCAAAATTGCTTTCGCATTATTTGATTTTACTAAGTTGAGCGATCCAATTCAGGGAACATTTTGGGGGAAGTGGAGCACCCTTGAAAGTGGGGCACCTTTGAAATTAGGATTTTTCTCCTATCTTTAAGTGGAATTGAGCCATTGCTTAATGTAATTTAGTTTCTCAATCTATTTGTGCAGCTAAATTATATCACAATACGTCTCAATTTTATTTAAAAATAGGTGAAAAACCGTAATTTCAAAGGTGACCCACTTTGAAAGGTGCCACACTTCCCCCTAGACGTTATGCACTTATGGAAGGCTTGCGAAAATCTTAAATATTTTAGCTAGAAAAAATAATAAACTTAGTATTCTATGATGTGGTTGAAAATTTTCGTCATAAGGGAAGAGCACCCTGGATCGGAATGTTAAGAGAGATGCTCCTTATTTAGTTGAAAACATAAGCCTCAAAATACTATTTGGTATTTTTGTGTATGCTAATCAGTATATTAGTAATCCATTTAACTATATCTGTGTATTTGAATTTTAAATTTTTACAGTAAATTAATAAAAATAGGTATAATTGCAGCCATGTATTCTGTACCTCGGATCGTCAGGAATTTAATCAGGTCTCTCACAGAAAATTGGATTTATAAATTAAATCTGAACTAATGCACTGTATTCTTGTGAGAGTTAAATAGTAAAAAGTAGCTAATAATTGTTAAAAAGTCATTTGAATTGGTGCAACAATATGATAATAACCTGACGATCCGAGGAACATAGCCGATCGCTGGTACACTTCCCTTATTTCTGAATCTCTTTCATGGCTTTATAACTGTTAGGGGAAAACTTGCAAGCTTCGCACACACTCTGATTTCAAACTCTTCATGTTTTTCCCATTTTCATAAGTACTGACTCCATTATATAACCATTTAACCATCTATAAGCCCATATGGTTTCTCAGAAATTTATCAGATTATTAGAAAACTCACATTTACTATGAAAATAAAGTTTTTATTCATTTAAAATTGCACTGATAGTCCTACTGACATTTGCTAACTATTAAGGGGAGAAATGTGATTAAAACCAATAAATGTTAATTTAAACGGTGATACTTTATGTGTGCCTTGATCCGTGATGGGCTTTTTAAGAGGGTTAACCCTTTAACGACGAGACACTGAGAACTGAGAAAGATAATCCATGATATAGTTTTACATCTAACCTCGGAAAGTCCAACAGAGTCTGATTCGGTGTATTTTGTACTTCTATGAACGATAGGGACAAAAATAGCCCAAAAATTTAAGTAATTTTTCTGACAATACCAATGAATAATATTTCTCGCTTTAATGAAAAATATTACGTATGAGTATTGTAGTTTTTATTGTAAAAAGGGTTTTGCTTAAAAAAAATTAAAAGTATAAAAAATAAATAAAATCAATTATGAATTTGAGAATTTAAAAATTCACCATTTTTGAGCTTAAATATTTACTACATAGCAAATAGCTAGAGACTTGCAATAAATATTCTAGATTCCTTCAACCTTCTACTTTACAATTATGTAAAGACATAAGAAAAAAATAACTTTAGGTACCGTCGTTGCGGGTGACTTTGCACTCGGGGGGTGACTTTGCACTCTGCTGTTCGTGAGACTTTGAACAATTCTAGCACTTATTGATAGTCTTCGCCGATCCGGTCTACCATGTCAAAGTATATAGGGATATGTTAAGTACCAAGTAAGGTACAATGATCCTCAAAAGGATTCTTGTAGTTTCAGTAATAGTCAATGAAATCCTAGTATAGGTATTTTGTCAAAAAACGACTCCGCGAAAAAGTTATCTGAAGATGCAATTCCAAAATCGATTTCAGAGAAGTAAATTGCCCAAATCTATTCTAAAGTTATCTGGCTAGAATAATCCACTTCGATTTTGTTCATTATTTTTAGTAAATTCCTTTTTTTCACTATAGTCTTCCTAAGAACGCATGATTTATATTATAAAATTGCTTGTAATGGAATTTCTTAAGCTTTATTATAGAAGTATTTGGCCAAAAATTATCCAATTTTTTTATAACTTAAGATAAAATGACCAAGATCTACAAGATGGTGTAGTCGCCATCTTGATTTGACGATTCTGTCCGCCATTTTGAATAACTGTCAAAACAGAAAACTTATCCGATTGAGCTAAAATTTTAGTATGTTCTGGCTGATGTCAAAACCTTTTCAGAACATATATAAAATCCGACCTAGGTCAAGCGATTGTCTGGATACTGGGACTCTAAGTTCAAAATTTTGACATTTTCATTAATACAGAACTACGGAGAGCTTCTTTCATCGAAACCATCACAAAAAAGGCAGTATTATCGTTAGGCGATGAGATCTAAATAACAAACAACAAGAAAAGTAATGTTTTTCTTTATAACACCATATTATTTGAAGATCTGGAAAACTTTTGCAAAGATGAAAAAATAAAAAAAAATAAATAAATGCACTTTTCATTTATTTTTTTTAATTATGTAAGAGTAAATAAATATATAAAATAAAAGCCTCAACCATTTCTAATGGTTACTGAGGCATTTCGTTTAGGTTTCAAAATTCAGGATTAGAAAATAAAGATTGCTAAAATATGAATATTTCAAATTTTCAAACTTTGAGCCTCTGTATCAAGGTAAATACTTGACGTAGACTGAAACATACACACGTTCTGAAAAGGTCTTGATATCAGCTACAACATACTAAAATTTCAACCCAATCGAACCTGTTTTAGATTTTTACAATTATTCAAAATGGCGGACAGAAACGTCAAATCAAGATGGCGATCATGTCATCTTGTAGATCTCGTGCATCTTACCCTTAGATGTGAAGATCTTCATTGTCGTTTATTATCAGAAATTGTTGATTTTTTAGTCTTTATTAAAAAGTGCAAAGTCACCCGCACCTTATTCTCAGTGCAAGCCTTTTTTCTTGATTTTTTTAAACATAGTAAAATTTTATAAAATTAATGCTAGTGGCACAAAATCCATTCATTAACAACTGAATACAAATAATTTTACTCAAAAACCCCCCTCCCTTCACTTTAACTATCCACTTTTAGAGGGCAAAGTTGAAAAACAGCGAAAAAACGTGCAAAGTCACCCGCAACGACGGTAGTCAGGAAAAATTATTTTCTTTATGGGACACCGGTGTCCCAATCGTCCTTAAAGGGTTGAAAAATTAAACATTGCAAGCCACTTTATCATCACTTCATCTTTAATCTTACAGCTTTATGATTATACATACCTATTAGCATCTGGTAGTTCTAGAAGTTCATGAAGTAATTTAAATCTCTCATAAATGCGATCTTCACTCATACCATAGATCCGACCAAAGTAATAAAGTGTCTCTTTGATTGTGAATTCATCGACAAGTGCAACTTCCTATTTCATCCAAAATTCAAATAAGAGTTTTTTTTTTTGGAAAATATTAAGTAAAAAAAAGTCCAACCTGCGGCATGTATCCAATACGAGGGCCTGGCACCCCAGATCCTGGAACACCAGGTGGACGTCCTAAAACATTAATTTTGCCTGCATTCAGCTTTCTTACTCCAACAATACACGATAACAATGTGGTTTTTCCGCATCCAGAAGCTCCCAATAATCCATATCTGAGAATATACGTATTATATTTATTTATTTAGGATTTAGGTCTTACGTGTTCCTCACATTGTTCCTGTGTTCACTGTCATATCCAAATGATTGAGAACGATCTTCTTATTTGGAGCAGAAGAACTCCCAAAGTACTTGTAACCACCGCGTACTTCCACACTGGTCATTGTGCTGAGCTTTACTGTGTCCGGAAACTTGTTGAAGTCTTAAGCTGGTATGATTTTTACCACCAAGACACAAAGGAGGAAAAACACAAACCCATAGAATGGGAAGTAATCTGAGAAAAAAATGTAAGCAATATTGCAACCTGTTGATCATAAATGCAGTGTCTAATTGTTCAGTGACACAATCAGAGTTGAGAGAAATTTTCATTATAGATAAAAGATTTATAACTTTGAAAACTTATTGCAACTTCTTTTTTCCTGTTGCATTTTAATTTAAAATACAGCAGAAGTTTTAAAGATACAATCATATCTAATTAAATGTTTAACTTTGATAATCTCTCAACTGCACCATTGCATTAAATGATTTTTTTTACACGACAAAATACGGCAAAGACGTTTTTCACCATCATCCATGCCGGTTGTACGTAATTTGAAAAAACACGAAAAACTGGCCCCATCTCTTACACTGAGTGTGCGCTTGTGTCTCTTTTTTGCAATTCCCAATGCAATTTTCACAGTGATTTTTCGCGATGGTAGGAAAAAACGAATTATTTTCTAACTTGCCATGTGCAATCGCAATACTAGTACGATGAAGGTGAACTACATTTTCCAATCAGGCGGCTTCGCATGTAGTTCCATAAACTGAAATTGTTGTTACCTCGACGATGGTATTCACAGCGGTAGCAAGATATGAAAAAAGAAGGTGTTTGAGATTGATGACAACAATACTCATGTTAAAGTATGGCGCAAAATTGCAATTTAAATTCAAATGATGTATTCGCAGTAGTATAATAACTGCCTTCTTTTGGGAAAGGAACCTCTTAACTTAAACACTTAATACGCAGAAAGAATATAAGTATTAAAATTCTTTTCTCAGACCACAAGACAGGAAATTGAATTTATATGCTAATTCGATGAAATTGGAAAATGGTTTTCAATTTTTTATATGTATTTGTAATTTAGATTTTGGGTTTTGCTTATTATTTGATAATGAGGATTTCTTCGACTAATGTTGAAAATCAAACTTCACAAAATTCTTATAGCGGAAGGTGGGATAGTTTCACGCATTATATCCGCAAAATACAGATTTTTAAGACGAAAAATAATTATTTAGGAATTGAGGAATTGAATTTAAGTTTGAATATTTTTCATATTCATTCAGCAAATGAGTCTGGACAAAAAGTTCAGCTCTGCGTGAATCTGTCCCACCTCTGCACATTATTTCAATGATATATCCTAAAAATAATTTCAAATTAATTATTCAGAAGATTAAAATTGCTTAGGGGTCATAGAGAATGTATAATATTATATTTCATAAACCATTCTACTTTGCGATTTTATCTTGTTTATCTATCGATAATTTGTTTTAATTGATTCACAGTGCACCTTAAAAAATGCAACACTGTTTCAGTTATTGACGAATCGCTAATTAATTGAATTTGTTTAATAAATTAATCCAAGTTTAAGACAAATATTACCAATAATTAATTAATTAATATTGCCTTTGATTTTGGCAAATTCGTTAGTAGGAAGTAATTTAAGGTTACTGGATTAGAAAAAAATGTTCTTAATCCAAAATAGAGAAAATCGTTTTTTTTTTATTAAGAGTTGAAAACATTGGTTTTAGAATATCTATTGTTGAATGTTCTAAGTGCTTGTCTTTTAGATCTCAAAACAGATGAAAAAACTACAAAAATCGTGAGATCATTATCATAGAAATAATTAAGATTGCAAGATTATAGGAAAAATTACATATATATCAGATTTGCGGAAAGGAAATTTTAAAATCATTTTTTTTTACAATGTGTTATAAATGAATTTGTCCCATTTTAATATTATATTTCAATAGCTAATCTAATGCCTCAAATTTTCAGAAAATAGTTATTCGTGAAATCCATAAAGAACATAGAGAAAAAATTGAATAGTCCGAAGCTTGAGTCGTCCGAAGATAGCGCGCTTTCTCCTACTTATTGATAAATTAGTAACTTGAAAATATAGAAATTACTCTATGATTCATAGAATAGAAATTGTTTCTTTTGATCATTCGCCTACGTCTTGAACTTCATGAAGTGAAATATATTAATATACAATGTACTGATTTTATTGAATATTGAGAAACGGAAAATATTAAATTGTGATAGTAGTAGGTATAATACTGGTATATATATATATAACTTTTGCAGCAAAAACTCCTTTTGGCGTTCTTACAAACCTTCCTAACTGATTTTTCTGCGAGTGAAACTGTGAATCAAGCTAGTTTTGATTTTTGTATATAATTATTTACTAATAATCATCATAAATATCCCTAAATACTGATAGTTTAACAACTGCTAGATTATGCCCCCATATTTAAGAATTAACGCATACATAATATATTCTTGTCGCACAATTCCTTGTTGAATGCTGTGAAAATCTCATAAGATGATCTGCCTATTCTCCTCTTGATCGCACAAACTATTGAAGAATGAATGATAGAGAAAAACACACGTGCTTAAGGTGGGTTGCAGAAATACACGGGAGATATGATTGAAAAAATAACATTGACGTGGTTTTCTTAAGAGATTTTCTGAAACTCTTCTCTTCCTCTCACTCATCAATCTTCATTTATACAAACTTTTTTTTTGTAAAATTGTATAATTCAAAAAGGCAAATATTACATGGTCAAATTTGTCTCTTAGATTTCACTGTTTAAACTATGTATTCTAGTGTGTTATTTTTCTTCTCAGTCTCAGGAAATCCATTGTTTCACACCCATTTTTAGAAAAATCGGCAGTTCCTTTCCACAATTGTCTATCTCAAAATTACAAAATATTGAAATTATTTAAAAAAAAAACCATATTACTAACCATATGATTTTCAGTAGCATCAGATTTACATCACTTAGTTAAAGAGCCGAGTGCTAGATTCCACTCTGTATGTAGATAAGGTATGAGAAGCACATATCGGCCATGCATCTTGTATCGGCCAGCTTGCAGAAGATATCGGCCACCAAGATAAAATGAATATTTAAAAATTACTAACTAAGTTTTACCAATTGCCTAATGGAAAATATATTGCGTTTGTTCATATATAATTTTCTGAATTAAGTTTTTCGTCGACTTTTTCAAGAAAATATAATTATTCATTTAATTTCTTGAATCACTGTATCAGAGTCTTAATCAAAAAGGAGCCATTTCTCAAATTCTTATAATTTTATACTAGAATTTCAGTGGCACAACTTAAGGAATTATACCTTGTTTAAATGATTTACGAATCTGTCTGAATGTAAAAAATATTACTCAATTATTCCACTTTTAGTATCATAACACTTTTTAATTATCTCGCTACGCATAATATGAATTAATTTGTTAATTGAGAATAAGTACGTTTTGTTCCAAGTACAGAGCTCACCGGCCATTTCTCATCGCATTTTCGATGTCATTTTCGCGAGCAGTAGAGGTTATGTTTTTGTTTTGCAAACGAACTTCCCCATAGTGTAAATTTTGCATTTTATTAATATTAAACATTTTGAAGGGTGTCTTAGAAACTATAATATTCAGAGGAAGGATTGACAAGTGTGCTAGATGCCATGACGACAAGTGAATCCTCTCGAAAATGTCTGCAAAGTATGGAGTGCCCAGACTGACCCTGAATGATAAACTTTCCGGAAGACAATCAAAAGGAAAATCACTGGTAAGCCAGTACTAAGTCAAGAAAAAGAATAATCTAAGCTTGTGGAGGATCATGGGACAAACCGAAACTGGATTTTTTATCGTTAAATCTACTACATTAATACTTTGTCGTCCAGAATAGGATCATAATTACGGTGAAAAATTAGAAGATCCAGACATCCCTTCACCAACAATCTTCCTGTAAAGTGATAAAAACTGCTCCTGATAGTTCGGCAATTATCGGTTCTTATAAGAGATGGATGACGGAAAGTGTTTCTTCGAATACATCGTAATCAATAAGAAAAATATTTAAATTTGTATTATTTCTGAAGGGTTTTATTTTTCGGCCGATACCTGCTTCACTCTCGGCCGATATCTTCTACATCTGATTTCATATGGCCGAAGCAATATTCACAGTGCATAGTTGCAATTTTACCAATTTTTTACTAATTTCTGTAAATATTAAGAGATCAAATGTAGAGATATTGATAAATGGAATGCTAGAGTTCCAATTGGCATATTCAAAAGTGCCAAAAATTGGTTTAGTTAGAGCTTTTATTTTAAGTAAATTATGGAGCATTTTTCTTAACTGGCCGATACCTACTTCCCTTACCTTAGTAAGTTTTGTAAGTCGACTTAGAAAACCATAGAATGAAGCCGTCGATATATATATAAATATATATATATAAACAATATCGGCGTAAAATCAATTAGTATGCATTAATATCTATTTGATATTTGAATCACTTGCAAGTCATTTCTTCACTCTCACACGCCGAAGGTCAATTAATAAATTACTATTTTTCTGGCGTCTTCATACCACCTAATTCACATGATGTGATGTCACTCAATGTGGGTCACCAGAAATTCCCTCCAATTTCACACCGTGACTTCGTCTCTTTTTTCATTGTCACACAGAAACAACATTTTTGAGTACTTTCCTTCTCTCAACCTCTCTCATCGATCTCTTATGCAACACCTTTGCTCTCTATTTGCACTACAAAAATCTCACAACAATGTCATTAAACATGGAAGACGAAGTAAAAAAAAAATATATTTTGTAATTTACATAATATTTCTCCATGACTTATTTCTGTCTATAAAAATTATTTCGGAGTGTGTTTCATCCTCAATTATCATAAATAGTGACAAGATGAATACACTATAGTTTTACTACCTGTACTTCTCACAATTTTCTAATCAAATCGTCATGTGAACTATTTTGTTATTATAGCTGTCAAAGGAGCCTCAGGAAGAAAACTCTCTCAAGCTGATAAGACAATATATTTAAAAAAAAATGGAAAGCTTTGGATCTACACAGGAAGGATCGGTGCTAGATAAGTTAGCAAGTCAAGTTTTCCTTTGTTTACATTTTGAGAAAAATCTTAAATTTAGAATTGATCATGGTGCTAATTTGACTAAATATTGATTCGCTCAGTATTTTTTGTATATATATATATTCTAAGTAAACGAAGGAAAAATCATAACTTAAATCCCTAGTTCTACCTATACGTATCTTACTTTTACAACAATGTGCTCTATAAGATCATAACAATATTTAGTTCTCGCCGTTTCTAATGATGGCGCTAAAATGAATTAAAGGGGACGCTTAAAATAAAAACAACACTGAACCAAACAGTACATCGAAATTTTAATGAATATTTCTGTTAGAATGGAAAGGCAAATATACTGAGAAAACTCTCATACATTCGAGAGATTATGTATAAGGGAACAGCGTGAGAAGTCATTGAAGCTAGCCAGGAGAGAAATACGTACATAATTTAGCGACAATTTAGGTTTCAGCACGTACATATTGAGACATCAAGGACAATAGTACAATTAACTATTAAATTGCAGTTGGAAGACCCTACAATATGTGTCAATTAGCAATAAAAATGTTGAAGGAAAGACAGACAAATGAATTTAGAAATCATATGCGATGGTCTTAGAGAGATAGAGTTAGTATAATGGGGAATGTGAGGGAAAACAGGTGAAAATGCATTGGTGGAGTGTGGAATAAAAGGTCGATTGTTGGTAATATTTTTTTAAATCGACATATTCAAAAATTGTGCAATAATTTCCAATTCATTTTTTGCCTTTCCTATATTATTCATCTCCCACTTTCGAAAGTGTTTCCTTCCAACCGACCACAGATACCACTATGGATCAGTGCATTACATATGTATATGCACTTTTGAAATCGGAAATTCGCAGACAAGGCGAATGATCAAAATGTAAGACAGAGAGAGAGCAAGAGACATACACTTAAGTGGTGGCAGAAAAAGTCTTAAGTAATTCTCACGAGAAGGAGGGCAATGATGAAAAATACATGTACGAAAAATAAAAAAAAATGTTTGTTATGTCCACAAAAAATGCCAAAGAGCCCAAGCCAAGAGATGCCAGTTTTAAAATCTGACATAAAAGAGTTCATTATATCAGAGAAAAGACAGAAAGGTGATACGAGGAGGACGGAGTCTTATGCAATATCCACATAAAACTTATGATGCTGCAAGAAAAGGTACGATTGATGGCAAAAAAAAAGATAGTTTTTGAGTGGCACTATCGTGCACACCTCTCCGAGGCGTGTCTTTTCTTCCTTGTATTGCTTAATTTTACCGAAAAAAAATCTTCACTGTCATTTCGCATGATCTCATGCATCTGTAAGTACTTGCTATTTAGCATTAACATCTGTAAATGATTTGTAGCTGCTATTAAATATTTTTTCACCCCATTGTCTTCTTACGTTAACTTTTTAGTTCTTATAACATTTAGGCATTTCACTCATTTTCACTTTACTTTTTCACATTTTATGTAATACATGGCATGAATAACTATCTGAGATGGACAAAGGTATTATACATTGAAATATTGCACCAATGCTTTCTGAGACACAAGCGCAGTTATACTTATTTATTTTTAATGTAGAATTTCACCTGTTTTCTTCAAAATTTTTATAATAAGAAACAATGAGGAATAAAAATAAATCTACTTTTATTCCCAATAACAGCGAAGGATCCTTTAAAAATTGTTTGTTTCACTAAAAATCCAAAATCGCAATAGAGATTTTCTTTTGTCCTTTTTTTCACAAAACTCCACACATTTTAGTGACACTCTGATGACTGGAAACAGAGACTCACAGATCCGAAACGCGGTGAAGAAAGAAAAATTACTCAATAGAAAATCACATAGACTTTTGTCTCAAGCGAGAGTAAAAGTATAAAATGCTCAAATTGGAAGGGTAGGGGAAGCGGGAAGGTATATGGAGTTTGCTGGAGCAGAGAGAGCGCGCGATCGTAGAAATTCACCTGCGCACCGTTCAACAGTTCGCCAGAGACTGATCAATGGTTGTGGAGAACTGTGCAATCACATTATTTGATCAACCATATTACGATCATACTGAGGAAACTCTTTTTTTTATATATCACAAAATAATTATTGTCACTCTATTCCTATCTATAACAAGCCCCTGACAAGTTCCCTAAAAGTTAATGCCAAAAGCTAATTTTTATATACAAAAACACGTATGGGATTTTCTCTGTATTAGGTGAGATTCTTAATAATCTCACCTACTATAATCCTACCAAAATTTCATGTCCTCCGATCGCGCTCAAACTTAGCCAAAATGTGTTTCGCCACTTCCTGATCACGAATATATGGGTGGCTAAGTTACGTTCCCGTCCGTCCGTCAGTCTGTCCGGTAGTGCAATAGGCAAGACCAGCTGTCTTACCTATTGCACCACTGAGATCCTTCCGCCATTTTGAATACCCACATTTTTTTTCTCTCAATGGCTCCGCCCCTATGACATCGATCGGGCTCAAATTTTAGTATGCTAGCTGGGCCTTAGAGCTTTCGATCAATACCAAACTTAAGGTCCCCTGATCCCCCTGACCCTAGCTATAAAGGTTCAAAAACGGTTCTAATTATCAGAATTTAAGGAGTTTTGGAAAGCTCTCATAAAATGCTACTTCCCTTCTAACATCACAAGTTCATAAAACCACCGCTAGGGGCGCTATTTTTAAAAAGAAGATTTTTAAATCTTATAAGTTAAATAACTCAGAAATTCCTTTATGCATCGGGCTGAAATTTTAGTATGTTGTAGCCGTTGATTATACCTATCAAACAAAAAAATACCTAAGCCGATCCATAACCTCTGACCCAAGCTATAAGGGGTCAAAGTTCGAATATTGACCGGCCTCTATCTCCGGTTCTAATTAACATATCGACCTAAATTTTGGCTTTTTGGTTTTGTCTCGATGAGCACTTTCAGATGGAAGTTCAAAAAGTCACCACAGGTGGCGCTGCGATAGCGTCAAAATTCATCAAAATTCAAACTCATTTTTCTCAAAAATTCCTTTGTGCAAGTTAATGAAATTTAAGAGTCTTGTAGTCCAGTCTAGGACGTTTCCAAAATGGGGCGTAAGTGCGCTGTGGTTTCAATAGAACCGGAGATATGAGGGGTCAAAGTTCGCGAAATTAAAAAAATCATCTCCGGTTCTATGTGACCAATTTTAATGAGTGAGGGCTTAAACGAAAGATCTCACCAAATGCTACAACTTTCAAGAACATTTGAACTTCGTGGGACCAACACCAGGGGCGCCACAGTCGAAAAACCAATTTCAATATCACATAACCTCAATTATCTCGACTGTCGCTGAACCGATTTTGATGATTACTTCGACATAATTGTAGAGAACATTTGTCTCTATATTTCGTCTATACATCATTTTCCGCTCAGACTACGCTATCACTCCTATTTTGCCGTTTAACTCTTTCCGGACCGCAGCATATGCTGCAAGCCAATTTTACAATTTTTAATCAAAAATATCTAAGCTCAGGAATTAATTGAAGTCTTACAAAAAATATCTTACATTTGGACATCCTTATAGTTTGTAATCATCCACAAGAATAGGATTTATATCAGTTCTGAATAATTAAAAAACATTGTTTTTCATAGAATATTCATATGCTTCTTTGGGTACTAGAGTCCTAAAAGAGACGAAAGAGTTAAGTGTGAAAAAATTGATTTTTCCTATAATAACGCTTTGAAACCACTCAGATGCCAATTTGACTGTTTATACACGACCAAAACACTTAAAATAGGGTTTTAAATGGAAAGTCTCACAAAATACAACAATTCTTTCATATAGCTGAAGTTCACCAAATGAACACTTTGGGGCGATCTGGTCGAAAAAACGAGTTAAGAAACAAAAAACCGCGCTTATCTCGGCTTCTGAGTAATCGATTAGATCATGTTCTATGGCAAAATTATAGAGAACTTTCTGGTCTACGTTTCACCCATATATCATTTTTCTGTCAGTTGATCCAAATCCTTGATATTTTAGTTTTAATACAAAATTTGTATAATTTCACGAATTTGATTCAAGATAACTGAATGGCGTCCCACAACTTCAGCTCTAAATCGAATTTGCATGCATTCCGAGTTAGCTCACGTTAAGAATCTCACCTACATAAGCCGGTTAGGATTATCTGTCCTTTTGCAACTGTTACGCGATATTTCTTAAAAGTGAGAAGTTTTTTTTTCTTATTTTATAAAGTTCTGTAAAAGGTGCAGAGATAAAAATACTAAGATATAAAAATATTTTCAATCATCAATTTATGAGTTGACTTCAAATAAGTCTAAAAGTGAACTTGCCATAGGGATGATCTATAGCACAGCGTATCCTGCCTGTCAACACAATATAACAGATATTTTGTGCAATGGATCGTGCGTGACTAATTATACGCGTGAAATGTTTTTAAAGTGCTCACTAGAATTGAAATTGTAGTTAATGCAAATTATGCAAAATTTATGTACACGAAATTCTCAAAGGGGAATGACTCATTGGTCGTTCTCATTTGTGCAATCAAAAGTTTATAAACCTCAACAAAACTTTAGCTATAGACATAATGAATAAGTGTTCAATCACATAGAAAATTTTCAAATATTCATTCAAATCTAACAATTAATTCATTTTTATAATATGTTTAATGTTAAGTAATTTGATGTCTCATGAAAACAAGTAGAATTCCTACATATTCAATAAATAATATTTGCACGTGATTGTCTTCAAGGTGCCATTGCCATGCTGGAAAACTTGTTTGTTTTCAAATTTTTCTACTTCTCCAATAAATATATTACACTCGGTATAAATGAAATATATAACACATATTATAATTTTGGATTCTAGTGTTTCCAAGAGATGTTGAATCTAAAAACATTAGAATTCAGATTGATGTGGACAAACATAAAAAAAGGCTTGAAAAAAGGTATTTAAAAAGTTGTAAAATGTCCCACAACTATAAATTATATAACATCACAAGATGAACTTGCCGAATTGAAGAATTTCTGTAATACCACCAAATTTCGCTTCATACTGTGAAGAAATTTATATGAGTTCATATCCAATTTACCCCTTGTTTTGTTTTACTTTAGAAAGGCGCAATAACTAAAAAACCAGCAATTACCTCTGGAGAAAAGACAAAATATAACAGCAATAGCGTTGATAATGCAGCAGATGTAGCAAAATGTTACGATCATGAACTGTACAACAATACACACATTTCTCTTTTGATGTGGCTCTCTCGCGAGAGAAGGGGCAAAGTGTTTCTAAACAAAAATTAAATAATTTTTTGCTGTAACATTTCTTATGGGGTACCATTATGCAATGTTTCACTAATAAATATTTTATTTTTCATTTTCAAATTTATTTTCGCTCCATATTTTACTTCTTGCTGTTTTTGGTAATGGATTTTTTTGCCATCATATCTGTGCTTAATCTCTTTTAGAAATAATACTAATTGCTTTTTCTGATTATATTTTTTTTTTAATTTTAAATCACTCCTCCAGATAAAAAATTACAATGAAACTTCCGATGTTTACCTATTATATTGCCATCCTATATACTTGTATTTCAATTTTATTTTGGTGACTTTTTTTTGTTGATATTCTCATTACAATGAAATTTTTGCTCTTCATTTCCAACCATTTTCTGTTGATTGCTGGTCTAATTTTCCTTCAGAAAACGTAGTTATGTGTAATGATGACACAATACAAATTCATTTGAGAAAGGTGAAAGGTATTCATCACATCAAAAAGAAAAAAAAATATTACTTCTACATAAGCCTGGAGGCACACACAAAAAATATGCTAAAAAAATGCCTTTCGACTGTGTGAGAAGAAATTTCTACTTAAAATCATAATATAGATCATGTTAAAGACTGTATCGTTAATTATAAATAAATTAAAATTGGTGAAATATTATATGTACTAGATTTTATTACTCCCACAGAACCAATAAAGAATCTCAAATTTTAGTCATATAAATAGTATATCGACTTTACACCTTTCGATGAATATAATATACAAATAGGTGAAATTTAGGGAATGTAAAAATTGTTGAAAAACGAGAAAAGTTCGTTAACATTACCTGTCTGTAAATGACCTATAGATCAAAAGCGCATTTTGTATAAATTAGTTTAGTTTAATTTTTAAAGGCTTTTTTTTATAAAATTAGAATTAAAAGAAAATGATTTTGCCTAATTGTTACAAAACTATCATTAAATGAATTGTATGAAACTGCCGATTATACGCAAATATATTTGGTATTATAAAAAAAATATTTTATGGAAATTTTGAGAACGAATTTTGTACAGTAATATTCAGAACAGTTCTCTTGACGAAATACTGGATTCGCACAGTAGATAAGGCAAAGTACCCTCTAGTCGGCCGGTTCCTCAACTCGGCCAGTTGAATTATTTAACCAATTTTTTAACGTTGTATAGTCAATTTCTATGAAATTTTCACTGATTTACGTTATATATAATATAATACACCTTATAATGTTAAATCGGTAAGACCATATTATAACAGATCTAAGTAAATTGAATAATTAGTCGCACTGGCCGAGTTGAGAAACCGGCCGACTACAGGGTACTTTACATTAAAATTCTGTATCTAAATAGAATCTAAATAGAAAAATCGAAAATCCTCAAAACGGCAGCGTCAAATGATTCTCACAAGATTAGCAAATATATTTTATCCTGGTACTTTAGAAAAAAATTTAGAAGACAAACAAAAATGCTAAGAAGCTGAAGTAAATCTGAGTACAACGTATAATAAAAGAAATGGTTTCACAGGGGCTTTTATCACATCCAGAAAGTATTCAGAGAAACTCTTGCATCATTAAGCCATTGAAATTGGAATTGACTAAATTTCACTTAACTTCCTCATTTATCTACCACTTCACTAAAGTATGTAATAAGTCATTTAGAAAAAAAGCCCCTGGTGGAATGTTTTTTTTTTCTGTAATTTTATCAACTTCCTATTCTAGGGTTAATTTGAAAGTCAACACCCCTGAAAATTTCCAATTATTCAAAGAAAATTGGAATATAAATGTTGGTAGTTGGTATTAAGTTTGCACTTAGAAAACTTTAACTTCACACGTGTAATAAGTTACACGAAAGCTTTCATTTACTGCAAACCTTTAGCCCTATTCCCGAAGCCGTGCTTTTCAAAACAATGAGCAATATCAGTAATTTTTGTAAAATTTTTAGGACAATAATTGTTATCAATATACAATAATACTAAATGTAAAACAGAGATGGCAAAATGTCCCAGATTTGCAGAATACTTAAACTCACGAGATAGAGGTAAGGGAGACAGGGGTAGAATTAGCCAGCAAATGAAGCTTTTTTTTCGCGCATGATTTGTGAAAAAATGATAAAGTTTGTCTAATGTTTTTATGTTTCATAAGTAGCATTAAGATATTGGCTGTATAAAACCGTAGAGTTCAGAGCTCTCAAATCCTTGGCTTTTTCTGGAGAGGATAATGAAAAAAGTATGACACATTGGCTAAATCTGCCCCGGCCTGGGTAGATTTAGCCACTTTCGGGGTGCTATTTGCCACCAGTTTTCCAGACGAAATTTTAAAACTGGAAATACCAAGTGTTATTTCACTTGATCCACTGAAGCCCACTGATACTAAATATGTAACTTAAACCTAATGAAAAATACTTTAGCCGACTTTTTTATGACATTTTTGTAATTGCGGCAAAATTGATGAAAATATCCTGAAAAAATTTATTTCACAAATTTTTCATCCGAATGGCAATATTGCTTGGAATATCAATAGTACTCTTTCATCTAACAATTATCCATGTATTAGTGAAAAATCATTGATAGTTTTATCCGGCCACGGAAGAGTGGCTACAACTGCCCCGAGGGCTGTTTTAGTGTTTTTCATCTTATATAAAAAATTGGATAATTATTATCCAAGTGAAAAATATTTTTTCACTGGTTTATGAAACCAGAAACGAGGTAAAACTATGAAATCTTGACTACAAACTCAGAAAACCAAATGCTGGTCCAAAAACTGAAACATCAAAACTGCAGTTTTATACCCATTTTATAAAAATGCTTCTAAATTGTAGGATAACAGGATCAGACTTATAAATATTTCTGGGAATATGGGGATGTGTTCCAACTTTCATTAAAAAATACTTTGCTCAAGGTACATTTTAAGGGAACCAAGAAAAATCCACTGTCTATTTCTGCCCCTGGCTAATTGTACTCCGGTCTCCCCTATCTGTAAATTAACTCTTTAACCCTTGAAGGACGATTGGAACACCGGTATCCCATAAAGAAAATAATTTTTCCTGACTACCTAAAGTTATTTTTTTCTTATGGCTATACATAATTGTAAAGTAGAAGGTTGAAGGAATCTAGAATATTTTTTGCAAGTCTCTAGCTATTTGCTATGTAGTAAATATTTAAGCTCAAAAATGGCGAATTTTTAAATTCTGAAATTCATAAATTGATTTTATTTATTTTTACACTTATAATTTTTTTATGCAAAACCCTTTTGGCAATAAAAACTACAAGCCAGTGATAAGCCTAGATCAGCTTATAGAGGTGCGATTCCTCCATTGCAAATTTCGATTGTGGCAAACTCGAACAATATTTATACATAAATAATGCAAATTTCGTTTATTAATTCTTAAAGTGTATGAAGGATATTATCGTTATTAATGAGGAAAATTGGATGAGAAATTCATAAAAGTAACTGAAAATCTTTAAAGTCGATTATCTCGGAAACTATAAGAGATACTGTGTTATCACACTTGCACATTAAAATTTTAATATGATTCACATTAATTGTCGCTGGTGAGAATCCAAATATGTAATTTGTGTGTTTGAATCATTTTATATTCAAAATTTGATCCATTTGTTGATAAAAAGGTAGACTTGACCCGCAAAATTTGATATAAATTGATTTATAGCATTAATGTGAAAAATTAATGCGATTTTCTCTTTATTTTTTTAATGTGAAAAATATATAATATATGATTTAGGTAAATTTAAACTTATTTTTGCAGGCCAAGTCCACTTCTTTATCAATAAATAGAAAAACCCCAAATATTAAGTAATATTTTTCATTAAAGCGAAAAATATTATTCATTGGTATTGTCAGAAAAATTACTTAAATTTTTGGGCTATTTTTGTCCCTATCGTTCATAGAAGCACAAAATACACCGAATCAGACTCTGTTGGACTTTCCAAGGTTAGATGTATGACTTTCCATTGATTATGTTTCAGTTTAATTTTTATTGTTGATTTTCAGTCCGTAAAAGTGTTCCGTCGTTAAAGGGTTAAGGACGATTGGGACACCAGTGACCTACAGAGAAAATAATTTTTCCTGACTGCCTAAAGTTATTTCTTTCTAACGTTTTTGCGTACGCAAAGTAAAAGGTTGCAGGAATGCACGATACTTTTGCAAATCTCCAACTAATAGTAAATATTTATGCTCAAAAGCGATGAATTTTCAAATTACCGCATCGATGACTGATTTTTATTTTTTCTTATATTTCCATTTTTTTTAAACAAAAACCTCTTTACACTAGAAAATACAATAATTATATATAATATTTTTCATTAGAGTGAAAAATATCATTCTTGGTAGTGTAAGAAAAACTATTTAAATTTTGGTTTGTGATTTTTCGAAATCTGTTTTTTGTAACTTTTTGCAAGCATAAGTGTAGACTCCACCCTTCCTTCTCTAGAACAAAATATCAAAAATATTCTATATGCCCTTAAAAAATATTACAGCTTAACTCAAAACAGAAGTGTTTGATACTGAGAGACAAGTCGAGAAAACGAAAACAGAATGGATTCATCTGGGGCTTGAGGTTTTTAATAATATGAACCAGCTTTCCCTTTTTCAAGGAATACGCTACTTTAACAACACTCATGGACTGAAATTGGTCAAATTGAACATTGTATTTAAAGCCAATTTACAACGAAAGTTCATTCGTTCGTTCATAATTTGTCTATAATATGCGATACAGTCTTTACATTAAAAAAAAAACTATATTGAACCTATCAAATGTCTCTATTTGGAATATTGTAAGGGCATGAGCTTAAACTTTAAATTTTCACTTCTTTTTAAATTTTTCAGATCTTCATATGTTATTCTTACCAGCTTCAACATAAGAAATCAATATATAAATAGTATCCACAATTTTTTGTGCTCAAATATTTCTTGTTTATAACATTAACTTTTACAGATCACGCTAAAGCACTTTTAAAATAGACCAATATCCAATAAGTATATATAAATTTTGTGCTTTAATCCCAAAAAAAAAATCTTTGTTCTCTATAAGTGGAAACAAAATCTATCAATTGGAATTCTTTGACTCAATAAATATTCAACTGTTTTTTATATCCTAAAATACTCTATATGATTTTTTTTACTATTTTTTTTTAATAATTTTTGTCTTCCACTTTTCACTGTCATCGCTTACGAATCACAACGCGCGAGATTTTAATTAATTTTCCAACAATTTTCTCTCCATAAAAAATACAATTTGCATCACACTGGGGACATATTTGAATATTAGCGTAGAATATAATTTTAAAATTATGGAGGAAATTTATCATGAATTATATGATTTCTATAATTCATCTTTGGTCATTGCACTATTTTGAAGAAGAACTGTTGCATTCGTAACGATCTTTTCACAAACAACACTCACTTTCTTCAGTAATTCCACTGCTATCTGCAAAACTTTTTGCCATTTCACCATTTCCGCTGAATGAAGAGCTTCCTGTTGTTGCATTAATTTTATCCAATCATCGTGAGATTTTGGTGGATCTCTAAAAGAGAAAAAGGAAAAAAAAAACATTTATGTATTTATGTTAGTTAAAATTATATCCATATAACTTAGGTTCTTAATAAAAATTTCAATAAATAAATTTGCAATTGACATTCCAAATTTTATCACACTGTTTCTTCGATATAATAGTTATATATATATATATTATAATCTTCTGGGAAACCTCCCGGATTCAACCCGTATAAAGGCAAAAAATTAAATTTTAAAATGACGATAATTTTAGTTACAAATTTAAGACATTTATCATCGATTGCGTAAACGTAAAGAAGATCATGTAAAATGCTACAAGTTTTCGAGGCATATTTATCTGTTTATGACATTCCTAAAGCCCCAAAGCGACTCAGGCTGATTCTCAAGAATATTTATTCCGTAATATTTAGCCAAAATCTATTTGAAGAGGATACTAAAATTAAAAAAAAAACACCAACAATTTTCACTCCGTTGACAAATATGTCAAAATACGTCACATACACATTCTCTAGTTTTGAGAAATTTTAGTATGTCTGACCCTGAGACTTTTCACCGATAGGTTAACCCTTTAAGGTCAATTAGAACACCGGTGTCCCATAAAGTAAATAATTTTTCCTGACTACCTAAAGTTATTTTTTTCTCTTATGTCTGTACATAATTGTAAAGTAGAAGGTTGAAGGAATCTAGAATATTTTTTGCAAGTCTCTAGCTATTTGCAATGTAGTAAATATTTAAGCTCAAAAATGGCGAATTTTTAAATTCTCAAATTCATAGATAGACAGATAGATAGATAGATTCATTCAGGGGGCAGCAATCGGCTTCCATCCATACACTTCAGCTCCAGTCTCAGCTACAGCCGCTCCATCCTCCTTGTGTATAATGTCTCGCCAACTCGCCAGCTGCATCCAGGCCTCTGTTTGGGCCCCTTATGCATCCCCTTTATGATTGTCCCTTACGGGTTGTGTGTATTGAGCCAGCCAGTCCTTCGGATAAATTCCATTAGACAAGCCGGTTTCAATTTTGATAGATCATTCCAGTCTAGCACCACTTTTCCAAGTAGCGCTCGTCTGGTGTTGTAAAGGCTGGGACAGTCACATACATAATGTAGGACCGTTTCCTCAGCGTTGTCACAACCTCTACAGATTGGATTACACTCAACACCCAATCTGTTGAGGTGTTTGTTTAGACAGTGTCCGGTAAGAAGATCAGCAAACTGCCGCGCTTTGCAGCGGTTACTGCTCACCAGGTACTCCGTTCTTTTTCTGTCCACAAGTGGCATGAACAGTTTGGACACGCGACATTTGGTAGTAGCCGTCCAGATCGTTTGGTGTTGTGCAAGTAAATCCTCCCCAATGATGGTTTTCTTCATTTGGGGCGATACTCCCACGGCAGGCTCGGGACCGATAAATTCGGTCTTCGCTCCTGCCACTGCGAGGCGGTCAGCCTCTTCATTACCCGCAATACCACAGTGCCCAGGTACCCAATGTAGACCGATCTCACATTTAAGTGAGACCGTTTCTAACATTTCCCGGCACTCGAGCACCAGCGAAGAGGATTTATTTCCCGATATAGAGAGCAAAGCAGCTCTGCTATCAGAAAATATGTTAATTTTCCTGCCAGAAACCCCAGATTCAGTCAGAGTCTGAACCCCAATTAGGATTGCTGTGACCTCGGCCTGGAATACAGTTGTATACCGGCCAAGTGCCACTGACCCACCAATTCCGAGTTCCGGACAGTGGTACCCGGCTCCAGAGGAGCCGTCCACCCGTGAGCCGTCTGTGAAGAGTGCAACCGCACCGGGTTCATTGATGACCCCTTCCCGGTCTCTCCACTCAGCTCTCGAGTTTAGCACAGTTTTTAAATTCTTTTGAGGAAGTTTATCCCCAAGATGGAAATCGTCCCTCATTAGAAGGTCAGGGTGCCTTTTAACCATTGCGTCCATGATTTTAACATGTCCCGCTGGGTGACACCCGACCTTCCATGTTCCTGCAGAACGCAGTCTTACTGCTGCCTTACCCGCCTCAGCCTTTATATAAAGCGGAAGCGGAGGCAAGCTCAACAAGACCTCCAGCGCCGCGGTGGGGGCTGTCCGAATGGATCCTGTGATTGCAATACAAGCTAATCTCTGAAGCCGCTGTAGCGCCAGGGCCGAATTTTTATATTCGACTCTTGGCCACCATACTACAGCTCCAAATGAGATTAGTGGTCTGACTATGGCTTGGTACATCCATAGTGTGATTTTCGGCGACAGACCCCAAGATCTGCCGAGTAAATCAAATTCATAATTGATTTATTTATTTTTTATACTTTTAATTTTTTTTAAGCAAAACCCTTTTTACAATAAAAACTACAATACTCATACGTAATATTTTTCATTAAAGCGAGAAATATTATTCATTGGTATTGTCAGAAAAATTACTTAAATTTTTGGGCTATTTTTGTCCCTATCGTTCATAGAGGGAAAAAATACACTGAAACAGACTCTGTTGGACTTTCCAAGGTTAGATGTAAGACTTATCATTGATTATGTTTCAGTTTAATTTTCATTGTTGATTTTCAGTCCGTAAAAAGTGTCCCGTCGTTGAAGGGTTAAACTGAAAGTTCAGCAATTGACCCATCCATATCACTTCCAAGCCCCATCATTTCTCATCAATATTTAGTTAGCATAGACGCAACAACCAGCACCACCAGTCTCTTAAAACTTGGACATAAATATCCTTAATCCGATATCTTTTAATTCTTAAATAAATGTCTCTACAAAATATGATCAATTTTTTGTATACTCCCTTTGTCCCAAAAAAAGTCGTACGTTTGGAAGAAAATCATTATGAAGAGACGGTGTAAAGTAAAAATTTGGTTTATAGTGAATATATTTTGTATACATACTATTCTCCATCTTCAATGGGTAATATGGAGGTCCATCCACGATTTGAAGATAAGAAAACGGTGTCTTAAGACTTCTTTCTTTTGAATATTGTCTGTAAGATTTAAGTGCCAAATGGTAAGAGATAGAGACTTGGGACCCTTGTCTCCAAAATAAGTCGACCCTAGGACCATTATCATGCCCCTCATTCCCCCCCCCCACAGCCCTCCCTCTCTTCAACACCACGTTGTTCTTTGGGATTGCTCGAAAACACATCGTGCGATTTTTTTTCAGGGCGGCGAAGGGGCGGGGGTAAAGGTAGGATAATTTTAATAATCCTCAGATTGATCTACCGGGGAGGGGGTCGTCCGAAGACACCGAGTCTATATATCCAACCATTCAGCATCCAGATCACAGAACGTAGAGAAAAAAAGAAAGAATGATTTTATTGTTCTTTTTTGTGAATCTCTAGAGCCACTGTTATGGCATAACGAAAAGAATTATCAATCTCTTCTTTTGTACACCAGAAGTTTAAAAGAAATTCTAGTTAATAACGTTAATTACTAGAGCTGGCCAAAATATGTATTTGCATGTTTTAATTCAGCGTTCTCAGGCCCTATTTGACCCTTTATCTTCACGAATTGTGCTCTTGTGGTTCTAATAAACCCTATTTAAAAATGCATATTTTGACATATTTCATGTTTATTTGCATATTTGCATTTTTGCATATTTTTCTGCATATTTCCGAATTTTGTTTAAAAAAAAAATTTCTTTTAAAATGAAAACCAATATAATTTCTATAGCTGCAAAAAAACATTTAAAGTTTGGAATCCAGTTATATAAAAATATTCCTTTACACTACTTGATCACATCACCCACATTGACAAATTCGAATCAAACACTCTTGGTCGAAAATCGTTTTTTTTTCTTTAAATATTGCTTAAGAATGTATTAGTTCATCTGCAAAATGCATATGTAAAACTAATGTTTTACGCACTTTATTTCTAGAGCGTAATTTCTGTATCTGTAGAATTGATATTCAACAACTGAAAAGTAAACTTCTTTAGGGGAAAGTGGCCTGTCTTTGAATGCGGAAGCCTTTGAATATTTGAATTTTTCTCTTATTTTACAAAACAAAAACCCTATACTCTAAAAACTATAATCAACACAACTAACTATTTTCTATTAATTTTGATTAATAAAGTAGAATTTTTGGTTTGAGAAATAAGGGAGAAAAATAAATGCCCAAAGGCTGCCGCATTCAAAGGCAGACCACTTTCCCCTACTGTTTAAATTATTTCTGATCGTACTCCACACAGAGGATAGTATCATTTATCCCTCAAATGATCTAAAAAGCTGCTAAAGGAGTTAGAAAAGCGTACTAGTGTTGCTTAATATTTGATCTTACTAGAGAGAACTCTTCGCTAATTTTACTAAAGATTTTTTTAATTAGAGTAAGTATGCCATATTTCGGCATAGTTGCATGCAAGCGTCAAAGTCTCAAGTTTGAAATGTAATATTTTAAATTGAAATTGATTTTTTTTTGTTCTTTCCTCTTAAAGAGTATTGCTTGGAAACTTGTAAAGAGTTTACCGTCTTTATTTACTCTAAAATCATTCTTAATACATTTTAAAATGAATAAAAATATAGACATAGCTTTGGTGCCCTATTTCGGCCACCTTCATTCTCATAGTTCCTTGCCCCTCGGGAATTCTTCCAATGTCTTTTTCACATCATCTCGTTTGTCGAAGCCACAATTTTTGTTATTCTTGTGCATTGTATAATCTCTAGAGTACGTAAAATCCAAAAGTTCATGGAAATTCGAGGAACAAAAAAGGTGGCCGAAATTGCAAGCTGACCGGAAGTTGGCACACTTACCCTATCATTTTTTAAACACATTATCTGTAAAATAATTTGAGATGTTTTTCTTTAACATTTGACGTTGAAAAAATTGATAGAAGGAATGAATTGAAGTTATTGTATAAGGACGAAATGATGTTGAATAACGTTTTCTGTATATCAGATTCTAAAAGAACAAGAAATCCTCAGATCGGTTTTCTGGAAAGCGCTTAAAAATATGCACAGGTCAATCATAAAACGGTTAAGATTGCGCTTAAAAATATGCACAGCCTAAACATAAAACGCTCAAAATTACATTTGATCATTGAGCTGTGCGTGATTTTAAGCGTATTAACCGTTTTATGATTGAGCTGTGCGTGATTTTAAGCGCAATCTCAACCATTTTAGGATTAAACTGTGCTTTTTTTATGATTTTAAGCACAATCTGAGCCGTTTTATGTTTAGGCTATTAGTGTTTTTAAGTGCAATCTAAACCGTTTTGTGATTGGTCTGTGCATGTTATTTTACACACAACGAAGATCATTCATGCTGAGGCAGTTGGAATTTGATGTATAATATTAACCTTTTTCTTTATGCTTAAGGTGTGCGCGTTTTCTAAAATTGATCTGTGAAAATATAAGCTTAAGGGTTCTGTGTCTAAAACTAACCGGAAAAGTTTATATAAGTAATCCTGCAAAACTTCTAAAATTAAGTCTTAAGTTTCTAAAATCAATCCAGAAGGTTTCTTGATTTGATTCTGTAAAATTTTTATAAACAATCATACAATTTCTAAAATCAATCCCAAATGTACTGGAACTCATGCAGCACTTATAGATAGCTTTAAGTATAGTACTTTCTTATATCAGGGAAATCATTTGTCACATTTTACAAAGGAAGTGAAAAATTAAAAGAGCACATTTTTAAATATCAAATACTGAAATAAGATTGGTTGTTATTTAAATGTTGTATTCAACTACTTCAAAATTAACAGACATTGTTTAATTTCTTTTAGAATCGTATTCAATCCGTCAACTCGTTTTATATTTATCTATTATTGGCTCAATATAAAAACATATTAAATTTATTTTAAGTAAATCCAAAATCATAATCTAGAAAGCAAGTTGTGAGATAAACGCGTTTGAAGTTTTCTTGTCATACTGCGAGTTCGGTTTATTACAGCTCTGTCATTTTGTATATTTTTCAAAAATATTGCTTTAAGCAATAAAATAGTGCTTTTTTAAAGACTGCTACTATTAAGTAACTCGAAAATTCTTTTTAAGAAATAAAATACGTGAAATAATTACTGGAGTCAGATCCTAATAAAAAGTAAATTTCCAATAGATAGGGTAAGTGTGCCAAATTTCGGCATAGTTGCATGCAAGCACCAAAGTCTCAAGTTTGAAATGTAATATCTTTAATAGAAATTGATTTTTTTTTATTCCTTTTACTTAAGGACTGTTGCTTAGAACCTTGTAGACAATTTCTCGTCTTTATTTACTCTAAAATCATTCTTAATGCATTTTAAAATGAATAAAAATATAGAACATAGCTTTGGTGCCCTATTTCGGCCACCTTCATTCTCATAGTTCCTTGCCCTTGAGGAATTCTTCCAATGCCTTTTTCACTTCATCTCGTTTGTCGAAGCTACATTTTTTGTTATTCTTTTGCATTGTATAATCTCTAGAGTATGTAAAAACTAAAAATTCATGGAAATTCAAGGAACAAAAAAGGTGGCCAGAATTGCAAGGTGGCCGGAATTTGGCACACTCACCCTAAAGGTTTTTATGTCAAAGTTCTACAAAACACTCTTATTTGGCTAAAAAAATGCTCGCAATTTTGTTAGTAAATTGTAATTAAAATTTAAAAGTTCAAAATCATGTAAAATCATTTATATCCATTTTTCACGTAGCTATTCTTTTACCCAAAATTATCATTATTTTGTTAAGTATGATTATAAAAAAAAAAATGAAAACAATGACAACATAAGCAAATAATGTCCCTTAAACTTACTTTAATTGTAAAAAATCTGGATATCGATGCCGTCCAGCTTCTCTCGTCTCCAAGTCCCACAATTTCAGATAGAGTATCACATTGAGAAGTATCAGTGTCACCAGGAGGATTATAACAAACCAAGAGAGTGATTCATGCTTAATGGTAGTCGCGGCTACTTTATCAGCTTTTATAGCGACTTTCGTCGTGAACGGCACCTGTTTTGCTTTTGACGGCTCCTCAGTGGGCCTTTGTAGGGATGAATTACCTGCAGTCGGAAATCAACAAATTGAAAAGAAGTGGATTAAATTTTGCAAATGTAAAATACTAAAAAAAAAATATATATTCGAAACACTTTGTGATAATTACCACGTCGTGGTCTTCTCCCCTTTGCTTTAGCTGGTGGAATGCAATATTCATTCTGAAGAGCTCTCACAAGTGCTGTGTAAAAATCTTCAAGACCATTCCATGTATTCTTCTCAATAAAACCCTTTACGAATCCCCAAACGGATTTCTTATATTTAATCTGTGCATGCACAGAAAACATCGTGTGATCATCCACAGTTCGCACTAAACAGTAGTGCATTGTAGCATAAAAACTGTCAGCATAGGGAATGCCAGCATTGGATGAGTGAATGTCCACAGAATAGAGTTGACCTGAATGTGAGCATTCACGCAATGTTTGAATTTCAGTGACATCAGTACTCTTTGGTCCAACAGGCTGTGCAAGAGCTACCGTGAGTGTCACCGTGCGTTGCTTAAGACCCTCCTCATTAATTATCCAATCGCCATGAATCATATTAGTTGTCTTGCGGCCCTCATGAAAATTCTCAAGAAACTTTGACTTGGAGAATAGCAAGTTAAACAGAATGTCCACATTTATAGGAAGAATTGTGTGGATCATTTGGCGCCCTTCGTGCATAGATGTACACTCTGGCTGTTCTGTGAGACTGAAAGACCATCTCCTAATCAGACTATATTGAACAACAGACAAAAAAGGCATAATTACTCACTCCATATTTTTATCTTGTTCAGAATCACTGGTATCGGACATGTCCGTTGGAATGTGCTTACTAGGAGTATCTTCGCCTCTTCTCAGGCCCTTTTGAAGTCTCTTCTGCCCCATTGAACTACTCTCCCCTTTTCCAAGTATATTGCCTATAGGTGCTTGATCACTTGATGTCTGATTATTGATAGATGCCATCATATCACTCTCTGGATTGCTCTGTTCCTTTTTTTTCAAGTAGTTAAAAAAAAACACATACACATGAACAATGACAATTTTACAATCAATAATCTAACGCGAAAAAATACACAAACTCATATTTGAGACAATAAAAAAAAACTGTTGAAAAATGGAATCATACCCTATCACAAATCAACGAAATGTACTCAACACTGTCAACACATGATCTACCCAAAAATATTTTCATGCTTTAGCCCCTTGTTATTTTAACTGCTCGAACTCCAAGAGAGAGCAGTTAATCACAATCGACTTTTTTTTCAACTTTTCACCATCCTAGCTGCTAAACGGTAAGAGATATTGACTTCCGGTTTTCGGTGACCCCCCCCAGAAGTCAATACATTCTATCTAACTAATTTACTCAAATTACCCCCCACCCCTTCTATCCCCTCCAAAAAACATGTTTTATGACCTTGTAAAAAATTGGCCGTGACGATTTCCTTAATTTTTTGGATATGTTATGGAGGTAGTCCAGCTGAACATTTCGTCCTTAGACACCTATCACCGGAAAATTCGCCATCTTGAATTATTCAAGGTCAAAGGTCAACCAACCTGGAGGGGTTAATTCTCAACAGATTTGGACAAATTTGGACATTTTTGAAAGATCTTTTAATTCTAGGGTGATATGATAACTTATTTTCGATAGTATCGACTGTCGATTCTGAAAACTTTAAGCGATATCTGCACTTCCTGTAAGTGATATAGATATTTATTAGCTGTCACATTCTTTTAAAAATGTCACTATGAATGGCTTAACAATGCGTAAAAAGTCGACATTCACTTAATATAACAGATCTAGCTTTATCGATACTGTCGATTCGATAGTGTCGAAAAGTTATCATTCCACCCCTGAACTCAACTGCATCGGTCACAATCGGTGATGGATCGGGAAAGTAACGGTAAGAGTCTTATTTTAAAAAATACTGTTTCTCGCAATTTTTCAGTCTTATGACCCATATAAAATTTAAACGGTAAGAGATATGAACTTCCGGTCTTCGGTGACCCCACCTCAAATGACATTGTCTCGAAAGTAATCTCTTTGTTTTTACCCCCTCCCCCCCTTCATGCGTTCGTTCCCTATCCCCCAAAAATAGGCAAAAAATGAGCTTTTTCTAATTAAAAAAAAAAATGGCCCTGACGATTTCCTTCATTTTTGGATATGTTATGGAGGTACCCCAGCTGTACATTTCGTCCTTTGACATCTATCACCGGAAAATTCGCCATCTTGAATTATTCAAAGTTAAAACTTAATTTTCACCCGATTTGTCCAATTAATTAATTAAAAGATTAATGATTTTTTGAAAACCTCTTCTTGAACAATTTTCAACTTCAAACTGATTTTGTGGTGATTTATAGACAAATTTAATTCGACAATAATTTTCTATAGGGTAAGTGTGCCAAATTTCGGCATAGTTGCATGCAAGCGTCAAAGTCTCAAGTTTGAAATGTAATATTTAAAATACAAATTGATTTTTTTTATTCTTTCTTTTGTAAGAGTGTTGCTTGGAACCTTGTAAAGAGTTTACCGTCTTTATTTACTCTAAAATCATTCTTAATACATTTTAAAATGAATAAAAATGTAGATATAGCTTTGGTGCCCTATTTCGGCCACCTTCATTCTCATAGTTCCTTGCCTTTCGGGAATTCTTCCAATATCTTTTTCACGTCATCTCGTTTGTCGAAGCTACATTTTTTGTTATTCTTTTGCATTGTATAATCTCTAGAGTACGTAAAATCTAAAAGTTCATGAAAATTCGAGGAACAAAAAAGGTGGTCGAAATTGCAAGCTGGCCGGAATTTGGCACACTTACCCTACATCAGAAAGCTTGCGAAAAGGTATATAAGGCAGAGCTCTTTCTCGGGAGTTCGAGCAGTTCGCAAAGCCTCGAACGCTTTGCCACCACTTTTTTGGTATAAAACTATCAGTCGGAGTCACCTTATCTTATCACTCAATTCCTACACACAAAAGATTAATTTGAAAGGCCCCGTTTCGAAACCAAAATTGATTATGAAAAAGACGAAATATCAATTTCAATGAAAGAGTGAAAAATAACAAAAAAAACATTATTATTATAGGTCTTTGACTTATTAACTATCCTGTGCGCAATATTTTGTACACAACTTATAAGTTGAATTTTTTCGAAGAAAGTGTCTAAAATGGGATTTTCATAAACAAAATGCTGTCAATTTTATTGAGACAATCGTTGCGTCGTGTCGGCATTTATCTATTAATTACGTAACTATATGGAAATTTTGCCACAGTAGAATATACGTAGAAGTGGAAAGTAGCGTAAATTTTGGTATTAAATTTTAATTTCACTATTTTTCATCTGTGTATATATAAACAGTTATATGGTTTTTAAAGCAATATATCTCAAAGATTTTGAAATAAAAATATATCAAAGAAAAGTGCCAAAATTCACAGAGTGATAAAAATTGCGTAATTATTATATGGGCATAATGCCCTAGACACACTCACGACGTCACGACTTAAGCCGAGAGACAACTTTTAGTGGAAAATTATGGAAATTTAGTTTAACTATTATTTCTAATATAATTACGCTAAGCCGTCTCTCGGCTAATCCTCAGGTCCGCCAAGGCCCTAAGTCTATTTATTTGGGCTCTAATTTACAAATCTATCGACTACACAGTGCGACATATTGTGGGTGTCTGAATCGAAAGTACCAATACATGTTAAAGGGTCCTTTAAGAATCTTAAATTTGAAATCCGTTCATTCGGGTCATGTCTAGATTTTCCTTAATATGAATTTTTATTTTCTGATATTTACCAAAATTTCACAAATTCATCGTAAGTCATTGGCATGTTCAGAAGGACTGTAGAAGATAAAATTACACGCCATTTAACCCTCTAACGGGTAAGAGCGCCTATTATTTAGATATAATTCATTATTCATCAAATATATTGGAATAAAAATCCATAATTTTAATCAATTTATTTTTAGTGTCCAATTTTTTACCCTCAGGGTCCAAATTTAGAAACTGTCCAAAATTATGAGCCTTTCCTCTATATGTACTTAGTTAATTTCTATACTCAACAAATATTTTAGTTCGAGAAATTATAAGAATATAAAAGAAAAAAATATGTACCTCTGAAACACTGTCAGTGGATAATTTTAATTTGTCCCCTTGATTTCCTTTAATAAATTCACGATCTTCATATGGATCAATATAGTCTTCATCGTCACTGGTTAAACCCAATTCGTCACCGTAGCAATTGTGAACCTGCAGAAAAAGAATACGAGAAATTTTAGTATAATATGCAAATGATAAATTACAGTATGGGATAAATTGAACATTTACCCATTGCCACATCTCCTGAGGCTGCATCTGTTTGTCCATGAGAGCATTTTGCCACACACGAAAAAGCATCAAGTACGCCTTGTCTCGTGTGGCAAAAGATGTGAGAAAGTGTTTATCACTATCAGTGCACACAAGAATTGCATTCGGTATCACACGAGCGGTTTTTTCTTTCGTGATAGAAGTTACGTCTTTCCACTTGATGGACAAAGAAGTCTCCCACCGGAAGATGTTGGCGTAGAAACAGAGAAAATTTTGTGACACATACAGACGACCATGAACAAGAATATCCTTTTGCAGAGCACACGAATAATCTGTTGAAACAAACATCACAAAAGGTTATTTTTCCTACGGTTGTCGTGCACTTAAATACAAAATCAATTTTTCTGTGACCCATTTATTTACCACAAAGTCATATTACTTTTGGTTATACTCAAGAAGCCAATGAAATCAATAAATGTCATAATTGGTGAAAACGAAAATGGTCATATTTATAGAGAAAAAAAACCTTAAACTCAAAAAAAAATTTCTATACAGCAAAAAAAATACCACATTTAACATTCTGTAACTGACTATATAAAATTAGTTACCATTCCAAATTTGATAATCTTTCTGGCTTAAATTGGCGAATTTTGATTTGCTATTATGAAAATTTGGAAAACTTTTTGGCGTCTAACATAGTGTTTTGGAAGGCAAGGCTGCATAATATCTTGCATCCCAGCAGCGAAAGTAAAACTTACATGTAAGTGATAGTGATTTCTAAGGCTCCGTGTAAGCCTTATGCCCTTGACACACTTACGACTTAAGCCGAGAGACAACTTTGTGGAAAATGATGGAAAAGTAGTTTGGCCATTATTAGGTGAGATTCTTAACAATCTCACCTACTATAATCCTAACAAAATTTCATGTCGTCCGATCGACCTCAAATTTGGCCAAAATGTGTTTCGCCACTTCCTGATTCCGAATATATATGTGGCTAAGTTACGTTCCCGGCCGGCCGGCCGGCCGCTCTTTGGAGCTTAATAGCTCCTAAACTAAAAAAGATATCGACTTGCGGTTTTCGGCAAAGGTTATATATCGGGTGAAAATTGCAACTTGGTGCATAGACCCCCCACCCCCCACCCCTCCTTCCGCCATTTTGAAGACCCCCATTTTTTTTGTTTTCTCAATAGCTCCGCCCCTATGGCATTCAGCGGACTCAAATTTTAGTATGTTATAGCTGGGCCTTAGAGCTTTCCATCAGTACCAAACTTAAGGTCCCCCGACCCCCCTGACCCGAGCTATAAGGGTCAAAAAAAAAATTCTTAAAATGGCCATAACTCCGGTTCTAATTGTCAGAATTTAAAAAGTGAGGGCTTTTTGGAAAGCTCTCGTGAAATGCCACTTCCCCTTCTAACATCGCAAGTTCATAAAACCACCGCTAGGGGCGCTTTTTTTAAAAAGAAGATTTTTTAATTTTCTAAGTTAAATAACTCAAAAATTCCATTGTGCATCGGGCTGAAAATTTAGTATGTTGTAGCCGTTGATTATACCTATCAAACAAAAAAAACCTTAAGTCGATCTAAAACCCCTGACCCGAGCTATAAGGGGTCAAAGTTCGAACATTGACCGGCCTCTATCTCCGGTTCTAATTAACATAGCGACCTAAATTTTACCTTTTTGGTTTCGTATCGATGAGCACTTTCAGATGGAAGTTCAAAAAGTCACCACAGGTGGCGCTGTGATAGCGTCAAAATTCATCGAAATTCAAAGTCACTTTTCTCAAAAACGGCATTGTGCAAGTTAATGAAATTTTAGTATGTTGTAGTCCAGTCTAGGACGTTTCCAAAATGGTGCGTATGCGCGCTGTGGTTTCAATAGAACCGGAGATATGAGGGGTCAAAGTTCACGAAATTCAAAAAATCATATCTCCGGTTCTATGTGACCAATTTTGATGAATGAGGGCTTAAACGAAAGATCTCACCAAATGCTACAACTTTCTAGAATATTTGAACTTCGTGGGACCAACACCAGGGGCGCCACAGTCGAAAAACCAATTTCAATATCACATAACCTCAATTATCTCGACTGTCGCTGAACCGATTTTGATGATTACTTCAACATAATTGTAGAACACATTTGTCTCTACATTTCGTCCATACATCATTTTCCACTCAGACTACGCTATCACTCCGATTTTGCCGTTTAAGTGTGAAAAAATTGATTTTTCCAATAATAACGCTTTGAAATCACTCAGATGCCAATTTGACTGCCTCTACTCCACCAAGACACTTAAAATAGGGGTTTAAATGGAAAGTCCCGCAAAATACAACAATTCTTTGATATAGTTGAAGTTCAACAAATGACTACTTGGGGAACTCTGGATGAAAAAACGAGTTAAGAAACAAAAAAACCTCGCTTATCTTGACTTCTGAGTAATCGATTAGATCATGTTCTACGGCAAAATTATAGAGTACATTCTGGTCTACATTTCACCCATATATCACTTTTGTGCCAGTTCATCCAAATCCTTGATATTTTGGTTTAAATACAAAATTTGTATAATTTCACGAATTTGATTCAAGATAACTGAATGGCGACTCACAATTTCAGCTCTAAATCGAATTTACATGCACTCCGAGTTAGCTCACGTTAAGAATCTCACCTTTCTAATATAATTACGCTAAGCCGTCTCTCGGCTAATCCTCAGGTCTGTCAAGGCTCTTACTTTTCAACGACATGTAAGGCATACGAAAGCTTTGCAAGTGTATTGCTTTTAAAATGACTAACATGTATGGTATATGAAAGCGTATACTATCATGTAAAGAATAAGTAAGTCATATTGTAAGGCTTTCTTTCAATGAACATGATACATGATACAAAGGCTTTACCATGTATTGCTTTCGTAATATTAACATGTAAGGTATTTGAAAGGGTACACCATCATATAAGGCTTAAGTAAAGTAAGATGTAAAGCTTTCTTTTAATCAACACGTAAACTATCCTAATGCTTTACCATGTTTTGCTTTCATAAAATTTAGAAATAAGGTACACTCAATTCTTCGTTATCCGGCACTTCGTTATCCGGGTGACAGCTGCCAAACACTGGCGGTTGATGTATTCAAAATAATTTTCACTAAACATGAAGTTTGTCCAGAGTGAATTAAAGTATTATTAACATTGTATCGAAGTTTTTAATACATAATTGTGATAAAAAATGAAACATAAGCACACCATGAGGAAAATTTTCTTGTTCTTTGTGAGACAGAAAATAAATTCACACTGCACAAAATAGAAAAACCGTTGATCATTCAAAAAACATAAATGTCATTTTGTCCCCCAGTCAGCCGGATAACGAAGAGTCTACTGTATATGAAAGTTTATACTGTCATGTAAGGCATAAGTACAGCAGGGTGTAAGTTTTTCCCTTCTTCGATAATAAATCATTATGAAAGTTTTGCTATGTCGTCAGTTAAATCAGCATTTGTCGTAACTTCCTTTTGGCAACTTTTCAGGAGACGAAATTTTCAGTTCAATATTATTTTTCTTAAAAATGAGCCCCGAATGCGATACTTTTGAGTCAAAATAATAAAAGTGGCACTAATAAACTGTAAGTTAACTCGAGAAAATCTTTATAAAATGATTTAAAAGCTGAGATATTGAGATTTATGTTAGGAGAAACACAATAATATTTTATCGTAACTTCCATCGTTTATAAAGCCGTAACTTCCAATGTATGGAGATTCTGGAAGTTACGACAATTTTCTAAAATGCATTATATCAATTTGAATTACTCTAATGATAATGAGTGCCTGTATTTGACTAAATTAGTCAATTAAACTGTTATTCTTATCCCTAAAAGCTTTCATTTCATAAATTTTATTGAATAAATTTTGTGCGCCACGTCGTTTGTTTTGTTTTGAATAAATGACAGATGGGCAGGGATTTTTCCTCACTTTTTTCTCACAAATATCGAATTAAAATGATTTAATGTTGCATTATTCGCACTTTCTTTGGATATTTGGAAGAGTTTGTGAACGTTTTAATGAGAAATATTAAATTTTTGCTGCAAATTACAAGCCACGCAAACGAGCAGAAGAAGTTACGGCAAATGCTGGTTATAGAAAATTTTGTATGGAAATTTGTCGTAACTTCCCCAAAAATGGAAGTTACGACAAATTCTGATAAATTTTTCTTAATTAAGGGCACTTACTATAATTTTTGTTTAAAATAATTTATATTGGGCTTATAAAAGTTTCTTTTTCACAAGTGCGTTTAATAAACAAAATCACGCGGATTCCAAATATGTATATATCTCAAAATCGCAAAAATGAAGTTACGACAAATGCTGATTTAACTGACGATGTATTGTTTGCAAAAAAATCAACATGTAAGAAGGATACGTTATCATGTAAGACATAAGGATGCCTTACGAATGGCTTACTGGAAATTTTCACTTTAAGGATATAATTCATGCGAGCTACACCGGAGTCCTGCTACAAAGGTTCAGGTGAAATATTTTATTTCTATTCATCAGTGGGATTTAGTTTTTAACTAAAACCTACTATTAAGATGAATGATTATGAATATGATTCTTATTATGATCATATTCTAGAGTGACTTTTCTAATGAGAGTCACTTTAAGTTTTGATACGAATGCTTTTCATGAAAAGCGTTCGTCGGCCTTACATTTAAGGCTTACGTAGGTGACAAAAAAGTAGTTATACAATATTAAACGTATATAAGAGTTAGTTTAACGTATGGCTTACAGGATGGTCCTTTTTAAGGCTTACTTACAGCATTTTTTGCCTTCGGGTATGCTTTAGATTTAGATGAATGCATTTCTTATGATTTACATGTATTTATTACTACAGTTTTACGGAATTTGCTTACTCATGCTTTACATGTGTATTTATGTAAGGCGTCCTTAAAAGCCATAAAAATGTATCAATAGCTTTCCTATGCTAAGTGAGCGAAGTTCCTATGCTAAGTAAGTGACAAGTGTGGTTATACCGTGTTAAGCGATAGTGATTAGTAAGGCTTACATGCACTAACATGTAAAACTTATGTAAGGCATCTTTTCGCTGCTGGGATGCTAAGTTAATTTTGAAAGATTTCATGGTTATTTGCAACATTTTTCATTAGCGTTTTTCACTTTAAAAGAAAAATTAAACTCAAGTAATAATTCAATGTTCACGTAATTTGCTTCACAGAGAAAAAGAATTACACAGAGTTGAAAACTAACTGAAAAACTACAAAGTAACAAAGTGCAATTTTAAATTATACTGAATAAAAAAGTTGTACAAAACTGACCTACAACAAGCCGCTCATCATCTGGGACTCCTTTAAATAGCTTCTTGAAATCCTCTGACCGAGATTTGTAGGTCGGATAAAGCACACTGTACCAGGACTTCTTTTTGGCTCTTTCAGAAACTTTAGAAATACTCTTGGGCCGTTCTATTTCCTGCGATGCTGAACGATTAAGAGGATTAAGTGGAACAATGTCACTTGGATTTTGTTTTTCTTCCGGCTGCCTAATTCTAGTCTCGTCAGCGCCCTCAGGACGATCTGGGAGAGCTGGAACAATTAGATGAGTTTCGCTTTTGGAGTGTTCCTTTGAACTACTACTGTTGCGATTGCCATCTGTGGTGGTGGAAGAAGGACTTGGACTCCGTCTGCGCAGCAGAGGTGATGCCTGAAGGACTGTGCCACTGGTGAATGAGATTGCTGAACTAATACTGCTTCCAAGAACATCTTGAGAACCCGCCAGAAGATCTTCCACAGATTTGCGCCTGAAAATGACAAGAAATATATTTATGATTTATTGCAATAACAATTATCCTTACTGTCTGAAACCCAACGTTTAATTTTTGTAAATAAAAAAAATAATTTACTCACTCTATGTTTGTGGTACAATTTGTATCTGAAATGTTCGATTTGTTATCTGGCGAGTTATCAGATGAGTCTCGTGTTTCTTTGTGCCTTTTTTGTCAAAATCATTATCATCACGTGCAATAAGCCATATAAAAAGAAAAAAAAGGATAAATACAAAAAAAATCAGAATCAAGAGACCAGTGATAATGAAAATTTAAAAGAAAATTAAGAAACTTAATAAAATTAAAATAAAACAATAAAAATGAATTGAGAAACAAAGAAGAAAAAAAGTATGCTGTGGCAAATTTACTGTAGTAAATCTTGCTCCCGGAAAGTGTTATGCAGTGGTTTTTCTAATAAAAGATATTCAAGTCACTGAACCGAATTGTGTGTGAATAATAAACCACTTCTGACTAATTAGCAAGACAATTTGGTGATAATTATGCAATTGTAAACACAACAGTGATATACAAGAGAGCTTCAAAAATGAGAAGAAAATGCGAAAAAAAAACTTTTAGGTTAGAATACTTACATGGATGAATTTCTATTCCTGCTCTGCACACTCTGCATAAAATTCATACCAATCAGCACTAAATGGAAGATATTTTCACTTCTTCATAGTATCTTATTACGATTTAACATAATTTTTGGTATTTTTCCTCAAAAGAATAAAGAAACCAAATATCTAATCAATTTATATCACATCAAATCAAATACTTCCACTACTTTACAACATTAAAGTTTTGTAAAATATATTAATACATACTTCAGTTAAAAAGACCTAAATTTGGGTCAAATGTTTTTGGGTGGTATTTCTCAGTTCCGGTTTGCGCCACACACGCACCTGCGGTTTTTGTTTCCGTGTGATGCAGACTTTACAGTGAATATATTTATGCTAATGTAAGAACAACCTTTGGAAGACCCAGGTATTTTGTATTTTTATTTCATAAATTAGTTGTTTCTTTTTTATTAAGAGAATATTCACAGAGAAATAGAACTTTTAGAAGATGTAAAGTAAATCTCTGCAATCCCTAACCTTAAAATTCCCCTTCAAAAGTCTCACTGCAGCACACAGGAATTGTAAATTATCATTTTTATTTTCATTAATAATGCACTTTTAATTCGATTGTTGTGTTACGATTTGCTTGAAAAGGCGGAACCGCAATTTTCTTGCCATCTCCCGAATTTTCCGGAGTGAATCAACACAAGTCGATACGGAATACAGTACTTATGGGGGAGAGATTCAGTCACCCTCGGTTGTATTTTGAGGATATTAGTTATTCATAATTATATCAATGATACAGAGGGCGAGAAATAGTTGATTGATCACACGGATCGGTGGACAGTGGCAAAAAGAGCAAGGATGGGTGACAACAAAAGGGTTTCTTCACACTTCGCTTTCGAACAATTGAAAATGAGGCGGTAATTTCGTCATAAGCATTCTTTCAATCAATTTTCACAAGGATTCGTGACACTCCTCTTGACAATTTTCATCTCTGGATGACAAGGGCATTCTGAATAAATTTGTCCACAGCAATTTGCTGAGACGGACAAAAGGGGGAATAGGCGGAAAACAGTAACAAAAAAAAATGCTGAATTCGATACCATTGGATTTTCCCTTCGATCTCTCTGGACGCTTTTTTTTATTATGCTCTCTGTCCTGCCCATCGACAAGAACACTCGGAGAACACTCTTTGGATATTATTTCACATGGTCATGAAGAATTGCAAATTTTGACTACGAAGATTTCCTCCTTTTTCCTGCCTTCTTGCTGTCCCTGACCAGATTATCTCACAGTTTCACCCACTTAAGGGTATGGAATGCATTAAAAATGTGACTCCTAAACAAAAGATTAAGATTGGAGTTTTCATTTTAGTTTCTTTTTTTTATATAATACTTGTTCAAAAATATTTCCATATTAATATAACTGAAATTTTCTATGAGGAGGACAATAAAGTAGCAAAATTTCCATTTTCAACATCGACATCATTAATCTAGAAAAGCAAGAAAAGAATCCACTTACGAGGAAATTATGCAAATACTGAAAGTAAAGTATTATTTATAAAATTTCATGGGACATTTCCGACGCGCCGTTGAAAATACATGCTCTCTATCTCTCATGCAAATCTCCATCCAACAACTCAACTCCATATTGTGATTTTTCATGAAATTGTCGTCAATTGTGAAGATTAATTTCGAAATAGTAAATCATCTTGGAGGGTTTTTTTTCCTTTTTGTGGCGCGAGGGAGGATGCTATGCGAGTAGAGCGTCGGCGACAGTAATTTGTGATGATGAAATCACATATCGTCCATATCGGGGGAGTTTTTCAGGGGCGTGTCGCACTGAGATTGACCCCAAATTGCTCACTAAACCACTAACACTGCCAAGATAGCAACTTATGTAGTTTTTCCTCTCTCCAGGAGGTTTTCCTCCCTGACTTACCCACTCGCAAGGACACACACATTTGAGGGTGGAATTAATGGAGCAATTATAACACTCGATTATCTGTGTTGATTAAGAGGATGATAATTATTTTGCTGAAAATAACAATTCAACACAGTAAAAAATAATTACTACGATTATCGCGTGTAATGGGAGAGCATCGATAATTGTAGTAAATTTGCAACGATTATCGTAGTAAGCAAAGTTGAAAAGCAAACAAGTTGAATTTTTGAAGTTGAAAAGCAAAGTGTTGAATTTTCCTTCAACAATTGTACTGAAATTACACAAAATATAAAAAGAAGAAGAATGAGTTCAAACGAAATTAGTTGAAAGTTGAACTTTTTGCTGCGATAATCGATTGAAAAATTACTACGAAAATCGAATTGATTCTATTACACGCGATAATCGTAGCAATATTCAATCAGACGTTGAATGAAGTTTATGCCATTTTGTTGCTTCATTTTATTACTATTATAGTAATTATTACTACTATTTATTGCATTTGGGCCATTATCGAGGGTTGAATTTTACTAGTTCTGCAATTTAATTGATTCCTTTTCAATTGAAAGTTGATTTTTTCAATGGTTGTTATTCGAAATTTCAACCAGTTCAATTCAACTAATAGAATTCAACTAGCCAATTTCATCTCTTTTTTTACTGTGAAGTCTATTCGCCTCTCAATTGCTTTATTCATTGGGAAATGTGTAAGGTGCTAAAATTCTTTACAGTCTCAGATTTGTGCTCTGAGGTGCAATCTGCTGACCTCGTCAGATCAAGCATCGGGTCCAAATTTTGGATTTACACGTTTTAAACAAATATATATCATTATGCAATAAAAATGGGTTTTCGTGGACAGCCGTACCATCTACCGTATAAGCACTACTAACGGCGTTATCACACTTACACATTAAAATTTTAATGTGATTCACATTAATTGTCGCTAGTGAGAGTCCAAATATGTTATTTGTGTCTTTAAGTCACTTAATATTTGGGGTTTCCCTATTTATTGATAAAGAAGTGGACTTGGCCTGCAAAAATAAGTTTAAATTTACCTAAAGCATAAATATTTTTCACATTAAAAAATTAAAGGGAAAATCGCATAAATTTTTCGCATTAAGGCTATAAATCCATTTATATCAAATTTTACGGGCCAAGTCTACCTTTTTATCAACAAATAGATCAAATTTTGAATATAAAATGATTCAAACACACAAATTACACATTTGGATTCTCACCAGCGACAATTAATGTGAATCATATTAAAATTTTAATGTGCAAGTGTGATAACACAGTAAAAGAGAGAACGATATGAGATATCAGCAAGCTATTTTCGACAAATATTATAAGTTATAACTGTCGATGGCTGGTTAGAATTAGATAATGACATATCCACCCTCACCCCCTTCCATCTTTTTGGAACACCCCCAAATTTTGCTTTCTCAATAATTCAGCCCTTATCTCTTTCGCGTCCCACTTTTATTCAGCAGATGAATTCATGTAAAATTGAGTTTTTCCTAATGCTTTATAATCAAATATAATAGTTCAGAGAGGAAAAAAAAATTCCATTGCGTGAAAACTCGGAAAAACCCCGGGTCATATACAGTGGGTGTCAAAAGTTTGTTGCCTCATGTATGTTCGCGAAACCAGATGCAAAAAATGATAGAAAAAATTACTTTTTAAAATTTTTCTTTTTGCAAATTAGTAGCCTGTTATCCGTAGATTTTATTTATATATTTAGAAAAAAATATTACATTTTATTTCATATAAAAAATTATTGTTTTACAAAAGTTGTTCATTTTTGAAAAATCAAAAGTTTGTTGCCTCATTTGAAAAGTTACTCAAAAGGGTCAAAAACATGCAACTAAGTTAAAATAAACCGACCATATTTTGAGTTTATGTCATTTGAGAGGCCAATGGTGCGTTTGGACATTTCTAAAGTTGTATATGATAAATACATGTGTTTAAAAATGATAATAAATAACAAGAAATAATCTGTTTTTTGATAATTCATAAATTAGGTTAAAATGGCATGTTAGACGGAGTTAAAAGGTAGGAAATCGTCCAGAAATACTGCCGGAATGAATCTGCGTCGTTAATTGCCAAATTTAATAGAAAATTACGAAAGGTTAGACATAAAATATTCAAATATTATATTAATGAGGTACGAGTACATCTGAAAAACGCTACTGGCAGACCTAGGGTATCGACTCAGAGGGGTGATAACAGCATTGTAAGTATCTCTGATAGTGACCCAATGATGTCTGATTCATAAATTAAAAGATAGTTGGTTACTGAAGGAACACAGGTCCCTACAGTTACAAAAACGAGCTCATATTGAAAGAAAATAGTAAGAATATTTGGGTGGCTCTCAATATTCCATTGGTAAGCAAGACCAATCTGAATAAAAAGTTGTAAATTTACTTGAAACATGTTAAACAAGTAAAACTACAATGTTTTATCCAGATTAAACTAGCTAACCAATGGAATATTGAGAGCCACCCAAACATTCTTACCATTTTCTTTCAAAATGAGCTCGTTTTTGTAACTGTAGGGACCTGTGTTCCTTCAGTAACCAACTATCTTTTAATTTATGAATCAGACATCATTGGGTCACTATCAGAGATACTTACAATGCTGTTATCACCCCTCTGAGTCGATTCCCTAGGTCTGCCAGTAGCGTTTTTCAGATGTACTCGTACCTCATTAATATAATATTTGAATATTTTATGTCTAACCTTTCGTAATTTTCTATTAAATTTGGCAATTAACGACGCAGATTCATTCCGGCAGTATCTCTGGACGATTTCCCACCTTTTAACTTTTTGTAATTTGCCATTTTTAACCTAAATTATAAATCATCAAAAAATAGATTATTTCTTGTTTTCTATAATCACTTTTATATACATATATTTAACATTGACAACTTTAAAAATGTACAAACCCACCATTTGTCTCTCAAATGACATAAACCCAAAATGTAACCGGTTTACATTAAGTTGGTTGCATGTTTTGATCATTTCAAATTAGTTTTTTAAATGAGGCAACAAACTTTTGATTTTTCAAAAATGACCAACTTTTGTAAAACAATTATTTTTGATATGAAATAAAATTAATTATTTTTTTTGAAAAATATAAATAATATCTACGGATTACAGGGAGCTCATCTGCAAAAAGCAAAATTTGTAAAAGTAATTTTTCCTATAACTTTTTTCACTTGATTTCTCAATCATGCATTAGGCAACAAACTATTGACACCCACTGTATGACCCTATTGTCCTCAAGGGAAGTGTACATACCATTTTCAAAATCTATTATCGGGCTTTTTAAGATTTTTTTTGCTTGAAGTTACTAATTTGGCCAAAACCATGGCAAACTTGATTGTCTTGATGAACACTGTACTTCAATCTTCCTGGAAATCCCTTGAACAGTCACTGTCACAATATTTTGAGTGGTATTTGGCAAAAATAAACTTATCCACATATTTATTCACACACAATACAACTGCACAATATGAGACGCTTGCAGAATTCTCTAAAATATTGCAAAATATGTTATAATTCATCAGATATAAGATGAAATGTCCAGGAGCAAGATGTCCCACCTGCATTTCACAAAGAAAAACAATGTCCCAACTACATTTCGCTATAGGTTTGGGACGAAAACACTGTTACCCTTGGGGACAATAGGGTCATATATGACCCGGAAAATTCTACACGCTTTTCTGGAAAATTGAGAGTAGTTTATTATATCAAAATATGCAATATACAATCTTTGGATATTCTATTTTGTGTTTCTAAAGAACCTTTTGCTGAAAAAAATAAATTAATATAAAAAATTTTGAAAAAGAAAAGTCATTTCACAAAGTTCGAAATTAGTGATTTTTGATCTCAAATATTTTCTTTTCCTGAATATCTGGAGTCTTGAGAAAATTAGCCAAGAATCTTACATCCTTCTATTATGGTGTCGTGCACAACAGATAGATTTCAATTAATATAAATAGTTAAAAAAAATTGTTTTTTCCCCGGGTCATATATGACCCTAATGACGCGATAGAGTTAATGAAGCTTTTTCTCTAAATTTTAGTATGTTGTAGCTAAAGTCAGGACATTTCTAACAGTGGGTCTCACTGCCTGCTTTATGTTCCCTGGCCTGATCTAATTTTAGCGCCAGTTTTGACCAAATTTGCATAAAATGATTCTCGTGCACGCACGGATGGTAGTGAACGCGGTTCATCTCCATAGAAAAAGTACTTATACAGGCCTATATTGTACATAAAAATTTTAGGCTGATCGGATCTACACATGACCCACAATACCCACTTTAATCAAGTTTCTTAATTAAATTTCGCTGGGCGTACAGTAGAAATTATTTCTCTGACTGACTTAAATTTAATTCACAATTGAATTTGCATGCATTCCAAATAGCAAGTGCTCAGAGATTGCGTGAAAATCTACTATAAGCTTTTTAATCTATACTTTTTATATAAATATATTTTCAACTTTTTTAATAATTTTCTCTTACTATATAGGGGAATGTAGACATGGTTCGCACAGAGTGAATCTTCAAACGATGCGAATTTTCTCTTTGTTTGCAAAGAGCTGACCTACCATTTATCATCTCGTTTCATGAGCTTAATAATGATCTATCTTATTTCTAAGAAATGACGAACTACCTCTTTGCAAACAAAGAGAATATTTGCGTTGTTTGAAGGTTCAAATAAACCATGTGCGAACCATGCCTACATTCCCCTAAATATTAAAGCATAATTTAAATGAAAAATATTAGCCATGTAATATTCGAAAATTCTAATAATCTCAATGAGTACACAATTTTTTTAGTAAATCAATAATTGAATTCTTTCAATTTAATACACTGTGTACATTCAAAGACTCTCATTAAAAAAAAGTATTCAATTCTATTATATGGTGAATTGTCAGGAATTAAATATTTTTGACAGACAAGAACACTACTCATGTGGAAAGAATTAAAAATAAGATGTGAGGTGAATTATCAATCGAAGGGACCAAGATATCATAAAACACAAGCTAAATTATAATGTTTTATTTATATTAAAATTTGAAAATATTTTATTCGCCATAATTTTGTCGGCACGAGTAAAGGAAAAGGAGACGTCTTTCGCGTGTTTAAACACGAGACATTTCCTTTTGATCACTACAAAAAAAAATATAATAAGAAATTTATAGAGAACGAGTCTTGTGATCTGATAACTTGTCATATTTTCGGCATTTTTTTGCAATATTCATCATGTAACTAATACTGCAGTCATCACTATTGCCACTTAACAAATCAATTTTCTGTGGAGTGTGAATGGAATTGTTAATTTGATTGAATTATAAAGACTGAGATTTAAATTCAACAAAGAAGGTTTATGAATGAAAATACATATCCCTCTATTGATTCTCCTATTGCTTTTTGAAAGAAAGATCTCATTTTAATTTACCTATTCTTTTTATAACTTTTTCTTTGTATGGCCTCAATTGTGCTACGAAAAATATTAATCAGGATTAATGTTGAATTTATGACAAGTCATTTATTTATAAATAACATGAACATTTCCATTCAATTGTATTCTAAGTTGACTTAAAGTTGACTGTGTCCAAGCTATCGAACCAAAGTCTTGTTCCAAAATATTATTTATTTTTGGTACATAATTTTACAATTTGCGTAAATTTGGCTATCAAATGTTGGGGTAAAAGTTTAATTTCTTTTTTTTTTTGACCATGAGGGCCATTATAAACCTTCCAATTTCAAACTGGTTTCATGCGAAGTTGTCATTTATATTTATAAGTAAGGTAAGAATTAGAACCTTGTAATTGGTATTTTCGTAATATTGAAATTAAAAGCCATGATTAAGCTGATGTATATCAGGGTAAAAAGGGACAGATAATCCTAACCGGCTTATTTAGGTGAGATTCTTAATGTGAGCTAACTCGGAATGCATGCAAATTCGATTTTGAGCTGAAGTTGTGGGACGCCATTCAGTTATATTAAATAAAATTCGTAAAATTATACAAATTTTGTATTTAAACAAAATATCAAAAATTTGGATAGAATAACAGAAAAGTGATATATGGGTGAAATGTAGACCAGAATGTTCTCTATAATTTTGCCATAGAACTTGATCTCATCCATTAAACAGAAACCGAGATAATCGAGGTTGTTTGTTTCTGAACTCGTTTTTTTCGACCAGAACGCCCCAAATGTTTATTTGATGAGCTTCAACTATATCAAAGAATTGTTGTATTTTGTGAGACTTTCCATTTAAACCCCTATTTTAAGTGTTTTGGTCGTGTAGAAGCAGTCAAATTGGCATCTGTGAGTGGTTTCAAAGCATTATTATTAGAAAAGTCAATTTTTTCACACTTAAACGGCAAAATCGGGGGGATAGCGTAGTCTGAGCGGAAAACGATGTATGGACGAAATGTAGATACAAATGTCCTCTACAATTATGTCGAAGTAATCATCAATATCGGTTCAGCCACAGTCGAGATAATTGAGGTTATGTGATATTGAAATTGGTTTTTCGACTGTGGCGCTCCTGGTCTTAGTCCCACGAAGTACCAATGTTCTAGAAAGTTATAGCACTTGGTGAAATTGTTCGTTTAAGCCCTCACTCATCAAAATCGGTCAAATAGAACCAGAAATATGATTTTTTGAATTTCGTGAACTTTGACCCCTCATATCTTCGGTTCTATTGTAACCACAGCGCACTTATGCCCCATTTTGGAAACGTCCTAGACTGGACTACAACACTCTAAAATTTGATTAGCTTGCACAATGCCGTTTTTGAGAAAAATGTGTTTGAATTTTGATGAATTTTGACGCTATCGCAGCGCCACCTGTGGTGACTAAATCATAATGTTAATTAGAACAGGAGATAGGGTAAGTGCTCATAATTTTGGACAGTTTCTAAATTTGGACACTTTGAGGGTAAAATTGGACACTAAAAATAAATTCATTAAAATTATGGATTTTTATTCCAATATTTGATGAATAATGAATTCTATCTAAATATTTGTTCTTTTTGGAAGATTTTGACACTAAATACGTTAAATTTTGAATATGATTTGAGTTGAAATTGCTTTGTTGAAAATTCAGTGTGAGCAATTGCTTACGAGAAATATGACAGAACTTCGTGGCTTACTTCAGTCTTATTTAGTTTTGGTGAAGTACTAACAAAGTTTGTTCGCTGTTTTTGAGTGATATTATTGAATATTCATTGAATATTGTGTTGATTCACGTTACTGATGATTTGTACATTTGACCTGAAGTGAGATTTGCCTTGTGAATTATATTTTTCGTGTGAAAAATGGGAAATTTTTTAAGACATTCACCAGTGAGGTGATGATTCTTATTTTGGACAGGTGTTTTTCTCACGAAATTTCGTGAAGTTTTAGGTTTTGTGATGACTAGGTTGGACAAATGCCTGGAGAAACAAAGGAGCATCATCTCTACGAAAGAGATGTAGCGAGAAATGCCTTGAAAGGCTCCCGGAAAGGTCAGGGAATGAGCGAATCTGCACGTACTTGGAGTATCGAAGTCAACTCACTTTAATGAATGATATGGAAAGTTTCCGGGCTTCTGTGACATTCTACGTTTCCCTTACATGAACAGGAAGAGGACTTGGTAAGATTGGTTCATGAAATGAAGAACAATGGGCATCCTATTGAGGCGGATTAGCTGTCCAAATTTACAGCCAAGTTGGCCAAATTAATAAACAAGTTGTCCAAAATAAGAGCCAAAGTCACCTCTACTTATCAATTCATTTTTAAACGTATTAAAACTAATTTTAGTAAAAATAAGACGATAAATAGCTTGCCAAGTTTCTAAACAAACCTTCTGAAAAGAGAGTAACAAGAAATGTCAATTAGTATAGAAAATATCGCACTTCAAACTTGGAAGTTCGATGCTTATAAGCAGACTGTCCAAAATTATAAGCACTTCCCCTAGAGGCCGGTCAATATTCGAAATTTGACCCCTCATTGCACGGGTCAGGGGTTATGGATCGATTTAGGTATTTTTTTTTGTTTGATAGGTATAATCAGCGGCTACAACATCCTAAAATTTCAGCCCGATACACAAAGGAATTTTTTGAGTTCTTTAACTTAGAAAATTGAAAAGTCTTCTTTTCAAAAACAGCGCCCCTAGCGGTGGTTTTATGAACTTGTGATGTTAGAAGGGAAAGTGGCATTTCATGAGAGCTTTCCAAAACTCCCTCACTTTTTAAATTCTGACAATTAGAACCGGAGTTATGGCGATTTTAAGAATTTTTTGGACCCTTATAGCTCGGGTCAGGGGGGTCAGGGGATCTTAAGTTTGGTATTGATCGAAATCTCTAAGGCCCAGCTATAGCATACCAAAATTTGAGCCCGATCGATTCCATAGGGGCGGAGCCATTGAGAGAAAAAAAATGTGGGTATTCAAAATGGCGGAAGGATCTCAGTGGTGCAATAGGCAAGACAGCTGGTCTTGCCTATTGCACTATCGGACGGACTGACGGACGGACAGACGGATGGACGGGAACGTAACTTAGCCACCCATATATTTGTGATCAGGAAGTGATGAAACACATTTTGGCCAAATTTGAGCTCAATCGGACGACATGAAATTTTGTTAGGATTATAGTAGGTGAGATTATTAAGAATCTCACCTAATAATAAATGAGATATTTTAGATTGTAAAAGTACTCTTTATGCTTCTTTGCTCACTTTTGTTTCATCCTGAGATAACTTCTTGCTTATCAAAATTTATTTATTCCAATAAATTCCTACATAGAATATAATTTAAATCTTATAATTATTATTAATTATCATATTATAATAATTATTAATTATTATAAATTAATACACCTAATAAAAATCAATTAAGAGCATGAAGTGGATGGTGTGTAGGTCCAATTTACCTAAAATTTTCTGCATCTACACACACTCGCTTCAAACTACTCTCTTAGTTGAATTTCGTTGGGTATATATGTTAGACTAGATATGTTCTGAGATAAATTTCATAACTTACCTTATGAAACCATTTTTTTTAAAGAAATGTCAGTATTTTGACCATTATACTAAATCTATGTTTTTAAAGTTAATATAATTTGGGATAGATGAGCAAAAATTATATACAGCAAATATCTTTGGGTACAAATAGTAAAAATTAATGCTCGGATTAATGTAGAACAAAGGCCTCGAGTGGGTCAGTAGATAGAGTAGTAGCTCTATGACTGCGAGGTCTGGGGTTCAAAGCTGAGCAGCAACAGAAAAAGATTTCTCATGCCATATCGGCTTTGAATTCGTCCAGTGAATGAATGAATAGTAATGTCAATGGTGCATATTGGCAAAAAAAAAGTGAACCGCCTAAACAATAGAGGCTGGTACGAAAACGAGTTTCGACATGAAAGCGGTACTTCAGTCGATACAAATATTCGCTGTCACTGATCCCAAACACACACCGAGAAGGGATGCTGTGATATAGTAACGGCACTGATTGCCCACAGAGCTGTGATATTGAGCGGCTACCCGTATCGGGGGATAAGATAGAATAGGAGTGGGGAAGCATAAGGGGCCCAATTGGTGGCCTGGATGCATCTGAATATCCGAAATGGAGAACTGACCCCTGGCAAAATCTTATCTTAATATAGAACAAGATGATTTATGCGATTATCGCGAAATAGAAAATAGAAATAGATAGAAAAATATGTAATATGTGGCTCAATTTCAAATAAAAAAATATTTAAAATTTATATTTCGGAATTAATTTAATTTAAATTATCCAATAAATATAAAAAATCCAAAATACCTGAAAAACATTTTTATATACAAGTTTTTATTTTATATCTTGAAAAACTTAAATATTTTTTATGGCTATAACAAAATATATTTAAAAAGAGAAAAACCAAAGATTTTTCATTGGATATACAGACTGAATTATTTTGATGATCTTAATCTAAAATCTAAATGATGGGATCTTTCTTCATGTCAAGCTTTTTCGCATATTTTAAGTATATTTCGGTAGCATAATGAATTGAAAACAACTTATTTTTTTCTTAAATTTTAATTCTAATAAACTTTAGTAAATAAACGCAACTAGCTTAGGGTATGATCACAACCTCGTCCACGTAGATGTAATATTATTACCTTTGTTTATACTTCTTCAGAAAACATTTCACAAAATATTTTTTTTCTGTCAATTATATTTTAATTTTTCCTTTATGGGCGCTATATTCTATAAAAATATTTCAGCAATATGTTAGATATTTTAGTACATTTGTTTACGTTTATCTATGAAATACGATCATATGTTTTTCAATAATGCTAAATATGGACATAAATTACTCTGGTGTGTAGAGGCCAATATACTCTCTCATTTTTGATATTGTTCAATGAAAAAATCATTTCAGAAACTCAGAATTATACAATTCAGAGAATTTATAAGATAGTCAAACTGAATGAAACAACAATACCATCAACTTCTACCGGGGGTCTCATAATATTAAGATATTATCTCTTCAAGCAGGTGATGAATCGGTCGAGTGAAATATGTTCAGTGACCATCTTCATAAATCTTCTCTCTTCTTAAATTAATTAAAATAAGAATATAGTTACTAGGTATCCATTCTTAATTTTCTATTATTAACATTACTTACTAATTAGGTTCTGAAAAGTCAGAAAAATAGTCATTAGAAGTTTATTGCAATACGACATTGATCGCAGACAAAGAAAATTCTTAGTCCTCTCCACCGCACGCAGAAATCCATAATTCATTCTTTTTAGATGAGATAACTCCACCCATTTCTCCTGCAAATTTCCTCAATCATGATTTATAACAGTGAAATATTTCCTTGCAACTATCGAAGACAGAAAACAATAGAATTTAAGCCTGAAGAAATCACCCCTAAAATTATTTAAATTCAGTCACATCTAGTTGAAAAGACATATAATGACTGATGATGTTCTTTAAAAGGATTAGTAATAAAAACATCTTATTAAATTCTTAGAAGGTCGTATTAAACTCTCAAGGTATATTTAGGATTTATAGAATTTCTGAAACTGAACAAACGCATCTTTAAAACAATTTTCATTTTTGAATATTTCTAATTTACAAATTGTGTTTCATAAGCAAAGCAAGGAAAGCAAATTGTACTCGACATCAATATGATCAGTCGAGGGATAATAAATTTTAGGGACAAAATTTCACATATTTATTGTAGTGTTGTGTAGTAAAATTGTATAGTAACTGGGAGGCGTGTCAGTGAGCATTTAGTTTTATAAAATGACAAGGGGATTCAGCAATTTGTAATGCTTCTCAAAGGGCAAAAATTATCGTCCGTTTTTTCATTCTCACATCACATTAGAGGACGTTAAAGACAACAATTGAAATCTTTATCAAAAAAAGCACTCATTGAATATCCTGAAACTGATTAACTTTTTTTTTTTAAATGTCTAATAAGATATCAGTGTAATTAGAATTAGACTCATTCCCAAAACATGCTTAATTGTAGCGGCGAAAAATATTTGCTTATTGTTTGTTAATCGAATATCATTGCTAATGATGAAGGGGTGGAGTTGAAAGTCAAAAAGGGATTTTTGTTGGGTGATTTAATGTGGCGTGAGACACCTGGAGCCCTATAAGAAAAATCCGGCGCGATCCAATGGAAATTCCATTGGTAACAGAATGGAATGTTCCATGCGTCCACTTGGTGAAATCCACCCTTTATCCCCCTGGATTCCCCTGTAGAAGTACATTGTAATTTTGCATTGGCGCGTCACGCAATTTCCATGGGAATCTACCAGCCTCGGTGGTGGTGTTATCCAGTGGAAATCCATGGGCATTCCCGTTGAAATTCTAAAGCTGCCGCATGGTAATTTCCACTGGTACTCTATGGGAAATCCATGAGTACTCTCGGAAAATTGGCCGGTATTTTCCCATGGGACACCAAGGGAATTCCTGTGGTAAGTTCCGTACCTGGGAGGGGTAATTTCCACTGGTACTCCACTGGCACTCCATGGGTGATCTCGGAAAACCGGCCGGTGTTTTCCCATGGGATACCAATGGCAACCCAGTGGTAACTGCTTTACCTGGGCGGGGTAATTTCCACTGGTACTCCACTGGCACTCCATGGGTGATCTCGGAAAACCAGCCGGTATTTTCGCATGGGATACCAATGGAATCCACATGGTAAGAGCTGTACCATGTCATTCCACTGGCAGACCATTGCGTTGGCAATTCATGGATGTTAAGAAATGTTTCCTCTTGATGACTTGGTGCTGGAAGAGAGCGATGGCGATGCAACAGAAGATCCTCTTTTAGCACTATACTCTTCGAATGCGGCGAAAGTATTGTCATATCGATGATACTAAGAATCTCTTGGAGTTGACATGTCAATTCTATGCGACCTTCTTTTTTTTATGCCTAATGAAATATCTCCATTCTATTAAAGAATATACTTTTCTGTAAGCGTTCAGGCAATTTTTGTACTTCAGATTATCGTTCAAGCTTGAGACTAAAGTAATAACACTGGTCATATATAGCAGAGAACATTTTATTTCATGTATTAACTTCACTTTTTTAGTAAAATTAAAAAAAAAATAATACATTTAATTTAAAAAAAAATCTAATTAAACTTCAAATTGATTTAATGTTCAGATACATATATAAAAAATATTGACGTGATTGAAAAAATATTTACATTATAATGAATTACAAAAGAAGCAGGAATCGTTGATCACCTAGAAAGAAAAGTTGAAAAAAAGTAACCGTTACTAGCCACTCATCCAAATTTTCATGAGCATGACTTGATTTTTAAAGATAGGTATGCCTAGCTAATTTACGTAAATAAATGTGCACGCTGAAATTCCCCATTGACTAATAATAAATAATGCTGGCGTGACATTCCATGAAGGAACTGGGCCTTCCCGCAAGGAGATTTCTAGACATGCTATATTATTTTTTCTTGTACGGGATGAGGTTGCCAGTTCCATGCCCCGTGGAGTCAAGTGCAGTGAAGCTCACTGGATGCAATCCGAACACCTTTAACGCCAGAAAACTTCCTGGTGACCTAAAGGGGATTCGAAACCGGGACACTTGCATCATAGAGCGAGTGCTCTACCACTTGACCCATTGAGTGCCAAATATTCCATTGAATAATGGCTCTGAAAAATTACCCACAGCATATAAAAAATACAAATATTTACGGAAATATAATTTTATTGGGATTTCTCTGAAATTTTGGTTCTTTTTTAGACCAATGGCTTCTCGCCGCATTTTTTTTAATATTCCCTTCATTAAGGAGTTGACGACAAAGCCCTTTCCACGATAATGGATCGTTTTCTTCCACTTCCTCGCAAAATCCGCCGAATTTTCGGCTGTCTGGCCTGCTTCCTGAGATTTGTCTTCAAAATTACCCAGTATTTCTCAATCTTCCGGACTGCAGGACAGGTTAAACATCTTTCCCACAGCCTTAGAATTGGAATCCTTTGAAAAGATGATCATTGTGTTTCCGGGACCTTGTTTTAGTACGTTGATGATGTTTGCCGGTTCGATGGGGAACAGCCTAAGTTTTATAGGTTATGAAACCATTCCTCTTTTTGTTTTTATAGACCAAGCTCCATAAAAAAAGAATAATGCTGGGACCCACCTCTTTCCATCTGCAAAGCTTCTCAAAACACATTCATATGTTGTCTAATGATGAATATGAAAATAAATATGGCCTATACAACGAGTGATTCGGGATTTTCTGCCGTCTTGCCCGATGAGGTCGGTCTTGAAGTCGGTGGCAGCCGCAGATGTTTTAAGAGAAAATAAATCTATCTATCTATCTATAAAAAAGGTATATATTAAAGAGTAAAAGAGTATTTAGTAGAGTAAAATAGGAAAAAGGATACTTACTAAAAAAAAATCAAAATGTTCACTTAATTTCACTTCGAAAGTACAAATCGACAGGTCCGGAGGCGTCGATAAGCTAGTGGCGAGAATTATCGACACTAGCGACAAAAATGCAAGTTATTATCTCGATTGTCCATAAATGGACATTCGACAATAGCGATGGATCGCAATGAGACAGTTATCATTTCACCTGATTAATAAATTATCTTGAAATGACATCGACGAAAAAAAACGAAGTCCGAATCCTCCTGAATTTGACTGCAGATCATACGAATCGAAAATTCATCGTGCACACGCTACTTTAATTTACTACAATAGTGCTATTGTATGTTTTTTTTTATAATTTGGTAGACTACAAATTATTAAAGACACTCACCTTACACAGCTTACGATTTAGACGATAGATAGATGTATGAGTAGATTCAGACGATTTCAAATCTCGCTGAGTATATGGCCCAGGTACTGCTGAAGTGTTCTTTGGTAATGGAATTGCTGGCGTTGCCTTCTTACGCTTTCTGCATGGCCTATTGCTGTCTTTGATTTGACCGACTATTTTGGCACAGGACTTCATCGCCTTATCGTGTATAATATGGTCTATAAAATATGAAAAGCTTATTTATTTTATTTGTTTATACAAATAATACAAATCCATTTCTATACAAGGAGCCCACATTGCTCAGGGCTTCTCTCCTATTTCTTCCAGAAAATCGTAGATATTGTATAGGATTTCCTTGATCATTTTATTGAATGTACCCAAAATACTAACGCTGATCAGATTATTCTTCATACTTTCACAAGGAAATCCCCTAAATTCTTAGGATTGTGTTGTAAATTTTCAGAAATACCCAAGATAAAAGTGTTTGTTGTAAGATTTACCAGAGAAGGGAAGCAGTATGAGCCTCCTTATCAACATGGGTGTCTATAATATATTTAACAAAATATACAAGAAAATCCCAAAAATCTCACGTTTTCTGCGGAAGCGCAGTAAAAATCTTCTGAACAATAAAATAAAATTAAAAAAAAGAGAATATTTTACAAAATATATAAGAAAGATCTAAGAAAATCTTTGCATTTTTGGAGGAAGTAGGTAAAATCTCTTGTTCATTATAGCTTTCTTGGGTATTTTCAACAAAATATACAAGAAAAAATTTTGCATGACTTTCCGGAAAGCGAATAAACAGCAATAAAATGGATTTTATGTGCTGTTGAATTGTGAATATATAAGAAAAATCGGCGCGATCCAATGGAAATTCCACTGGTAACAGAGTGGAATTATCCACGTGTCCACTTGGTGAATTCCACCCTTAATCCCCTTGGATTCCACTGGTGAAGTATATTGTAATTTTGTATTGACGCGTCACGCAGTTTCCATGGGTATCTACCAGCCTCGGTGGCGGTATTACCCACTGGATATTCAAATATCTCAACTAATTTGGAAAATATTCAAGAAAAACTTGTGACTCAAAGTTGATTTGACGGTATTTTCTTTTCTAAATGGCGTCTTACCTTGTCAACACAAAGAATGAGACGGAGAAGATGATTTTTTTGTGTTTCGCGCACTAAATTTCTTTATTTCGCATTGAAAACCGTGTCACTTTATTTAACTAGTTCTATTGTTCATCCCGCACACTTTTGTCACTGGTTTTTCAAAGTTTTAATTGTATTTTTTCACAAATAACTGCACAAGAACCAATTCACCACGACTTCCAGAAAAATCCGTGAGCAATGCGCGTGCGCTGAAATGGCGTTATTTACTCATCGAACGCATCATCGACTCGTCGATTACATTTGAAATACAGAGACCGTTGTGATAAATTCTTTCGATTAATATTAAAATAGACATATCGCAGAGTGAAATCTTTTTTTTTTTAATAAAATAGAACACTGGAACTTTCCATGGTGCTCCACACAAATTCTTCTGGAATTTTCCACCTGGAAGTAGGAATTCACCACTTTGAAGTTTCTATGGGAAAACCTTCGGAGTGCCCATGGTGATTTCCATCCATCACCAGGGAAAATTTCACTGTTGTTTCACTCATATAACCGTGGTGAGAAACCACAGGATTACCAGTGGATATTACCATGTGTATGAGTGTATATAACCGTGGGAGAACCAAGGGTCTTCCATTGGATGTTTACACTGGAATATTCCACTGGTATTCCACATGAATTCCTTTGGGATTTTCCATCTGAAAGATGGAATTTTCCACTGGAACTTTCTACGGGAAAACCCTTGGACTACCCATGGTGATATCCACTCATCACCCTGGAAATTTCCACTGTCATTCCACTCATATAACCATGGTGGAAAACCAGAGGATTACCAGTGGAAATTTCCGGGGGTATCACTGAAAAATCCCTTGGGAAACCCCATGGACTACCACTGGATATTGCTGCTGGAAATTTCCACTGGTATTCCGCACGGATTCCATGGGAGTCTACCCGTGGTATATCTCAAAGGGAAAACCACTGGATTAACCCTGGTGTTTTCCACCCATATAAAGGGAAATTTCCGTCCTTATTCCATGCGGAACACCAGGGGTAAGAATCCAGGTGGAAAGCTAAGGGATCTCCAGTGGTTATTTCCATGGGCACTCATGGAAATATCCGGTCTGTCATCCGTGGCTGGATCCATTTCTTATAGGGAGAGTGAAAGAGAACACATAGAATGCTACCATAAGGACGACAAATTGTATGACAAAAAACCCCTCAAAATCCCAGAGGAGGCTCAAAAGAGGCACAAGCAAATTTGGCGCGTGAAATTGGTAAATTCGTTTCAGCACATTGACTTTAAGTGGATGATATTCCAGTGTGATTTTCTCACTTTTGTATTTGTTAAGATTTCCTCAGCAGAAAAACATTATACTTTATTGAAAATTAGTCTACTTGCCATACTTTTCTGAAAAAATCTTATATTTATTAGTGCAAATAAATTCTCTACACTTTTATGATAGTACTGTACTCATATTTTCTTCAAATAGATTTTTTCTTTTATATTCATATTACTAATGTGAAAATTTTATAAATTAAAAATTTTTCTGCTTCATTCCCATTTCCATATTGAAACGTTCAAAGCCACTCACATCAATTGAGGGATTTTTCCTTAGGTCTGGTTTTGGTCCACTGAGGCCCATTTTCTCCATATGCTGATGTTGTGATCGCACAGCAAAACGGTTTACGTGGACAGGAATGGGAACAACAATTTTGTTGGTGGATCCTGATGTACTACCGGACGATCCACGATTAAGTCCATGGGATGTCAATCCAGCTTTGACTCTTTTCCACTTGGCTCGTCGATTTTGGAACCAAATTTTCACCTGAAAATCCAACAAAGGATAGTTTCTAAGTTTTTACTAAATATTAAAAAAAAGGCAAAATTAATGAGGTGCTTTCTCACCTGAACTTCACTCAGTTTAAGAGTTGTCGCAATTTGACTTCTTTCAGTAAGACTAAGGTACTTTTTGGCATGAAATTCTCGTTCTAATTCTAATAACTGCTCTGAAGTAAAAGCAGTTCGTCTTCGCCGAGATTTCGATGAATTTCCACATGTAGATTGCTTTGCTCCATCGGCATTTCCTGCATGACGTGCAGAGGACGTACTTAAACTCATATTACCATCCTCAGAGCATTCCGAATCGGACGGATAAAGATCTGAAGTATATAAAAATGGTAATTGTAAATATTTTAAAATAATCTCGCTTCCATCAATTTGTTTAAAATTTAAGCGTTAACAGAAAATTACCAAGAAATATATTGTTATGCATTTCACGTCTATTGCATTTAAATCTAATTGCTTAAGTCAATTGATGCCAACACAACATTGGTCTCTTGCGAATTTACCGCACATTCAGCATAAACAAATCACATAGAAATTGTGTGTGGCGTCCTAAAAAAAAGGTAGCAAAGCATCCCGGCTTTGTGTAATGCTTGAATTCATAATTTTGATACCTTTTTTTAAATTTGTTGCTCATTAATTCATTTAGTGAAGAAAGTTGATTAGTAGTTCAACTTATGCGTACAATAACACTGTGCAACGATGATTTTTTCCCTGGGTTCTCATGCTATTTTTTCTATTGCTAGAGTCATATCCCAAAGAGCATTATCTGACCAATTCGAAAATTTGACAAAATATTGCCGAAATACGCTTGACAGACTCAGAGATTTCGATTTAATTTCGTCGATTGGCCAACTTTTGCTTATTGGGATGATTTACGAAAATACTTATCATTTTGATTTCATTTGGTTTTTGCGCCTAGAATCTAGGCAAAACCGTTTTTGCTGTTTTTTGATACTTGGGTGCCTATATCTCCGATTCTGCTGAACCGATTTATTTCTTAATATGGGAACATTTGTTCTTCTTTATATGCCCGATAATCATTTGTACAGATGGAGTTCGTAAAACTGACACCAGTGGCGCTGTAGTCTCATATATGTCAGAAAAAATGGAAAAATCGAACTTTTTAGCAACTTTAATCAAAAATATCTCGAAAACTAGGACTGTCTCTAACAAGCTGTTTAGTGGGTTTGATAGAGAATTTTATTAGCTACATTTTCATCCATGTACAACTTTTCTCTCAGATTGTTTTTTTTACCTCAAAATTGAGGTTCAAACGAAAATCGAGCACTTAGACAACTGATTGATATAGATGTATTATTTATATTTGTTTGTCAGATAAAAATTAAGTATTGTTTCATAGCTGTGTTATTACCGGCTCAGACTTTTCAGGAATTCCAAGTCATTCCTAGTGAATCCATACTGCTTCTAATTGATTAGTACCTAATTGTGCACATATATAACTTCTGAACTAAAACATATCTGGAAATTTAAAAAAAAAATACGTGCAACGGTTTTCTTTTAAATATCGCAGAATTACGTTTCCGATAGTCATGAACAGAGTGTAGGAAAAATAAATATAGTGTTAATCCTTTGAATATGATTGGTTCACCGGTGACCCATAGAGAAAATATTTTAATAAATTTATTTTTTCCTAATGTTTTATACACAATCGCAAAATAAAAGATTGCAAGAATCTATATTTTTTTGCAAATCTATAACTATTTTTTATAGTAAATATTTAAGTACAAAGGTAAATAATTTTCAAAGTCTCAGATTGATAAATAAATTTCATTATTTTTTATATGTCCAATTTTTTAAACAAAACCCTTCTAGAAACACAATACTCATATATAATATTTTTCATTACTGAAAAATAATCGTTCATTGTTGCCAGAAAATTTTTTAGTTGGTTTTTGTCCGTACCATTGGTTCCATCCATAGAGGTTAATTATTAATCGTATCGGGATACTTTGTTACAATCTAATCACGTTATATTGTTGTTGATTCCGTGTTGAAAGAATCTTCTAAGTCTGCAAAGTTAGTGTATGGTTGCTTCTTCCGTGTTCCCGGAGTTGTACATTTTTATTGAGTTTTATTCCATGTGGAAATATCTATTTATAAACATTTAATTGTTTGCATCGGATGGGACTCAAACTCACCACTTTGAGAGTCGAGTCAGGGATCTCACCCGCCAAAGACTAACCATAGAAGTAAAAAAAAAACTTTAAGTTGTTGGATTTTCCAAGGTAGCTGATATAAGACGTTTCATTGTTTGTGATTTGTCGGTTTTATTTTTTTCGTTAAATTTAGGTCAAAGAAAACTATTTCCTCCTTCGCAAAGGACAAATAATCAGAAGCTTACTGAAAATCCAAATCGTTTTATTTTCTAACCGTTTGGTCTATAATTCTACTATGAACGAATAGACCTATAAACATCAAAGAAGAGTTCCGAAATTCTACCAAAATATTATCCCTTGGCAGGTTAGATTAATAATATACATCTAATACAAAATATAATCGACAAAATCTTTAAATCGACCAATACAAATAAGATATTGAAGCAAGAAGTTACAAATAAAAAAAAAATAATTTTTAATTTTGAAAACAATTTTAGTATAGACATATTAATATATACAATGGCTGCCAAAATAATAGAATCAGCTCAGCAAAGACCACTATTTTACCTTTAGCATTTTTGTTTATTCAAATTCGTTGAAATAATTTTGATATAGAAACGTTCAAAATAATTACCTTACGTCCAATAAGTATTGTTTTAGCCGCTAGAGGTCTCTATTTTTCACAAAATACATCAATCACATGAATAGTGAAGTTTGGTTTGAACAACACGATAGGACCACTTTCATTTAAATTAAAGAATGTGGTCTATAATTCGAATAAGTTTAAATAAAGCCATGTTTAGTAACCATAAATGACAGTTTTCCATTTTATTTTCGCCGAACTGAATTTCATTATTGACGTATTCTGTGTAAAATAGAGACCATTAGCGGTCAAATAACCCTTATTCTACTATTCTAATAATTTGAATATTTTTACTTCGGAACAACAACAACTTGGAAACGAATTGGAAAAAATACAAAAGAAAAAATATATAAGCTTTGCAAAGCGATTCTATTATTTTGGCCGCCACTGTACTCAGGAGAAAGCAGAACATATGTCAGATTAAAATTGTGGTGCAAATTAAACACACACTGTATGAATATTATATAATTTTATAATAAAGTGAATAAAATAATTCCAATTTAAAGGGATAATACGGTAGTCGTCGGATGGGAGAAAATTGAACCCAGTATAAAAATTCATTTCTTCCCAGAGCCTTCGGTGCTCTACGTCTACGCACTTTTTCAGTGAACGAAAATGTCTAGCTTCTTCTGGAACTTTATCTTTTGGTGACAGGAATGATCCTTTTTTGTGTACATGGGATACTGGGTTACATACATATGACTTATGAAACTTCACGATAATTTTTAACAATATTTAAATAAATTAAAATTTTTCTTTTGCAATAACACTGTTCTTTCTTATTTGTCGGTTGATTGAATTTGGATGGACAAAAATCAACCACCAAATAAAAAAGAAAAGAAATAAAAAAATAGGTTTTGCAGGGGTGGTCTTATTGTTTAGGCCGCCACTATATATAATATAATGAAATATTGGATGAGTTCATATATTCTGTCAGTAGAAGAGGTCGAAAGTTTGGAGTGGTATATCTCAGCTCCTGATGAACATATTTGGATGAGTGAACTATTGTTGGAAAGCTTGGTTCATAAACTTTTAGAATCTGGTATACTTAATCTGCTATGAATAAACCATGGTCATCCAGAACCATTTATGTCGAAGAAAACACATTTTGCAACGTCTTTTTTGGCCATCTACTTCTGGAACCCGGAATGACCCACTTTTCTCGCACATGGACTGTTCGTTAGAGGAACTCAAATGGTACAATTTGTTGAAGAAACTTTTTTTTTTGACATCTTACTTTTTTTTATTCATCGACTTTTACAAGAATTTTAACATTTTACACGCATAGAAAAAAATGACAGAAATCCTTCTATCTCATTTTCTGGACAAACTAATGAAGATATCGACTTGGACTGTTCTAAGTACTCCCCCATAAGTTGATCCAAGGAATCCAAATATCACATAAATTTCATCCCCACGTCTATCCTTCCCCTCCAGAAACCACTCTTTTAGGATTTCAGTAACTTTTTCCTTGCGTTTAACACTTCAAAATTCTTGCAAAAGTCGATGAATAAAAAATAGTAAGATGTCCAAAAAAAAAGTTTCTTCTACGAATTATACCCTTTGAGTTCCTCTAACGAACAGTCCAAGTGCGAGAATTGTGGGTCACTCCTGGTCCCAGCAGTGGATGGTCAAAAAAGACGTTGCAAAAAGTGTCTTCTTCGACATAAATGGTTCTGGATGACCATGGTTTATCCATAGCAGATTAAGTATACCAGATTCTAAAAGCTAAAGAACCAAGCTTTCCAACAATAGTTCACCCATCCAATTATGTTCATCAGGAGCTGAGATATACCACTCCAAACTTTCGACCTCTTCCACTGACAGAATATATGAACTCATCTAATATATTAGCCGTACTCACTATGGCGCTGTTATCTTGTAATATCGTTATCTCGTTATCTCGTTATGTTCTCGTAATAATATATATAATATAACATAATATAATATATACACTATATAATGAAGACAAAAAATGATAATAGTTTAATTCATGCTCTCTCCTCATACTTAATTCTATAAATGTTCAAATGTTCGTGTAATCCTCTTTTTACTGCTTTATAAAGAGGGTAGAAAAATCAACAAAAAGGCCTGTGGCACGTTTTAAATAACCCCCTCTATTCATTTGATAAGTCACACCACAAAAATTCTCTGATCCATTCACATCTGTATGAAAATGCATTTTTAAAATTCTTATTCAGTGTCGTCAATCCTGAATTATATATCTTACAGAAAATTCTGAGTAAAAATTAGGAATACAGAAACACAGTAGATATAGACAAAAGTAATTCAAAATTATGAAATTTTTTATACTACAGGGAAGAGCAGAGATTTTCGGATTATAATACAAAAAACTTTTTAAGTAGTGAGGAAATTGTAAATTAAATAATAGCATTAAAATCATAAAATGATGGTTAAGCTGAGATTATTATACATTTTTTTTTGAAAAATTTGTTGTAAACATTATTTAAATTTTCCTCCTAGTGCATTAATTATATAACCATTATATCGCTCCTTGGAAATTACAAGGGGTCAACTAATTTTCGGCCATTTTTCAGGAGACAGCATGAAAGATTCAACTTTGTGTACATAAGTATCTCAATTTAACAAAATTATGCAAGTAATCAAAAAGATTAAAATTTTGAAAAACTTTTCTAATAACGAAATTTAATGACTTATATCATCTGAAAATTTATTAAATTGTCTTTCTAAGTGCATTAGAACCTCAAAATCGCAAAAAAATGAGTTGACCCTTTGTAATTTCCAAGGAGCGATATATAACATAAATAAAATTTCCTTTACATTTTTTCATTAGAGGAGACCGGGGCATAATTATTCAGAGGTAGAATTTGACGGTGTAGTGTTATTGTTTTCCTTAAAAAGAATATTGAGTAAATTACTACATTTATTCAAAGCAAGTTACTTTCTTCCTATTCATTGAAATATTTATCAGCTATGATTCAAACATGTTTTTCACAAATTATACGCAAAGGATAAATCGTTTGCTGGCTAATTTTTATATTGAATTAAATATAATCCCTCGATTTTTTCACCCCCAAAATAACCACTTCCCACTCCCCGGGGAACATTTTTTTTCAATATGTCTTCTTGTTTTAGACAATTTCTGAGAAATGATTTCGCGCTGTTTATCCATTCTGTCCGTTGAGAAAAATGAGTTTGAAGTTTGATGAATTTTGACGGTATCGCAGCGCCACCTGTAGTGACTTTTTGAACTTCCATCTGAAAGTGCTCATCGAGACGAAACCAAAAAGCCAAAATTTAGGTCGATATGTTAATTAGAACCGGAGATAGAGGCCGGTCAATATTCGAACTTTGACCCAATATAGCTCGGGTCAGGGGTTATGGATCGACTTAAGTATTTTTTTGTTTGATACAATCAGCGGCTACAACATACTAAAATTTCAGCCCGATGCACAAAGGAATTTTTGAGTTATTTAACTTAGAAAATTAAAAAATTCTCTTTTTAAAAATAGCGCCCCTGGCTGTGGTTTTATGAACTTGCAATGTTAGAAGGGGAAGTGGCATTTTACGAGAGCTTTCCAAAAAGCCCTCACTTTTTGAATTCTGACAATTAGAACCGGAGTTATGACCATTTTAAGAATTTTATTTTGGACCCTTATAGCTCGGGTCAGGGGGGTCAGGGGACCTTAAGTTTGGTATTGATGGAAAGCCTTAAGGCCCAGCTATAATATACTAAAATTTGAACCCGATCACTGCCATAGGGGCTGAGCTTTTGAGAAAACAAAAAAATATGGGTATTCAAAATGGCGGAAGGAGGGGTGGGGGGTGGGGGGTCAATACACCAAATTGCAATTTTCACCCGACATATAACCTTTGCCGAAAACCGCAAGTCGATATCTCTTTTAGTTTAGGAGCTATTAAGCTCCAAAGAGCGGCCGGCCGGCCGGCCTGGAACGTAAATTAGCCACATATATATTCGTGATCAGGAAGTGATGAAACACATTTTGGCCAAATTTGAGCTCGATCGGACGACATGAAATTTTGTTACGATTATAGTAGGTGAGATTATTAAGAATCTCACCTAATTTTATTTAAAAAAAATAATTGGGGTTCTTTGAATATAATATTTATTATTAGACAATTTCATTTTAATTATTTATTTTTATAAGCATTAAAAAATTACAGAGTTGGAGTAATATGCCACAACTTTATGGAATACTTTTTTATGGCTTTCCAAACATATTTATGATAAATATGTAAAAAGAATATCAAATTGCTGTTTCGAGATCAATTACAATAGCTGTAATATTGCATGTATGCAATCACTTAAATGGCTGCGTCAGGGACGGTTATTTTAAATCTTAACATTTTATTGCAAAAACTGAAGAAAATATACTTTTTGAAAAGAAAAAAACACATATTTTTAATAATAAAATTAGTAATTATATAAATCTAAGCAGAATATTTCCTCAAGAAAAAAAATATTTTTAAAGAAAATTCTGGCACAGTTGACCAAAAAATTCCGATTTTCGGTCGGTAATATATTTAATATTAATAGACCTATTTGTTCATTCTGTAGTATAGACAGCATATGGTTGCATAATTTCTATATATAATATAGAACGTGAAAATTGTGATTACAATTTCAACTAAGTTGATAAATAATTTCGCAGAAAATATTCCAAGTTAATTTTGAATGAAAAAGACAAAAAATATAAAAGAGAAGAGTCCTCTAATAGGAAAACTATAAATTTACCTACCCTCCTGGTAATCACAACCATCCTTAATTATTTTCACAGCCAGACTTAAGGGTTTTCTTAACTAGAGTGTATGGTTCTGAGGACCATAAATTTAGCCATTTAAGCATTAAATCTGGTTGTGAAAACAATTAACAATGGTTGTAATTACCAAAAGAGTAATGGATATTGCATCCGATATAGCTTATCTTTTTCAAATAGTTGCCAAAACCAAAAAAGTGGATGGGCCTATATTAACCATTTTTTATTTTATAACTTCTACAGTTTTTTCATAAATCAACAATATTTTTGTGAAGTAATGGAGGTTATGCAAATTTTCTAGGGAGAAATTCTGCCGAGAATCTGCAGATTTTCTCTGAATGTACTAGAATATACCGTTAAAATTCAAAAAACCTCCGAGTAAAATCGGCAGGTAGAGCAATGATTTGACGGGGATACATTTGAATGGATCACTTGGATAATCAAGCCACTTTTAGTGACGTCAGTGACAGTCACTGAGACTCGCTGAGCTCATAAATAAACGGGGTGCTCTTGTCGTGGAATTTGTGTCCTTTTAGATATTCATTGGGCTTTTCTTCAAATTATAATGTTGTAGGTAAAAAAGGTTTAAGTTTAGAGATTTGTGAAAACGTGAAAAATTTGCCAAAAGTGAGTTAAAAAAAGTGAAAAATAGAACAATTCACAGTTGCACGGATTTGTACAATTCTAAGTAATTTTTTCGGTGTTCCACCCCCGGAAAGAGATCTCTTGAAAGAGCGAACTTTCTGTTGATTAAATAGTGAAAAAAATCCTTAGATTTTCATTGTGTAAAATGTGTTTTTTTTTTTGTCTACGTTCTCACTTTAGAATATTTAGAAGCGCACATCTAGAAATATTTCAGAGTTTTTTCTTTTTTTCTTGTCAAAAATGTATTAACGAGTAAAAAAAATTGATGTAATAACTGTAAATGGTAAAAACATATAAGAATAAAAAATTAATTTGCAGGACAATAATAATATGTTTCTCTTTTAATTTGTTTTAAAAGACAAATGCATTACATTAAAAAAAAAGATTAAAAAATCATCATTTTAAAAGTTCCATTTGATCTATTTTAGAGTATCACTCACTGATCCATTGAAAAGGTCCTCAAAGTGAACCATTCAAAGTATCAAAATTTGATTCTTTTGCAATGGATCAAAATGATCTTTCAAAAAAGGATGGAAATGAAACATTTGAAATGATGGATCATATTTGATTCACCAAAAGGATCGCGAATGGATCAAAATGATTTACCTTTTTTGCCAGTGTATGCTTCAAAATTATCTATCGTTTTAGACAATAATTAAAAAAGAACATCTGAACGATTAATAAACTTGTTTGAATACGTTAAAGTCAAACTAAAAATCTCTTAAATTCCCTATTCTCCCCTATAGATTGAAATACCCCTTAGTTGTGACGAGAAAAATCACTTTAGGTTATCATACAAAACAAATTCGCCGTCAGAAATATTATGACGACACGCTTTTGAGGGTATCATTTGTTCCCTAGAGACATTTAAATGGAATTTAGAAACTGCCAGTGGTTGAATTAATTGTTGGAGGGTTTGTTACTTCATAATTTCTTCTCGTTCAATTTCATTACAAGGACCATTTGGTGTACTATGAAATTAATCTAACAATCAAAATTATTTTCTTCATATTGTAAAAGAAGTCGATTTCTTGACAAGTCTGCCAACAAGTCTTGAAAAAATGTTAATGAATTTTGTTCTCTATACAACTTTAACATTCATGCATGCTTATCTGAAAAACAAACAAATATCTCAATTAAAATTCTTTAAATATCTTAAATTTTTGAATTTGTTTGAGCCTTGTTTGTAGTAAACTTTCCCAATGAGCGCCAAAAATCAAAAGGACGGAAGAAGCAGTAGATGAAAAGAATTTTTCTATTAAGAAAGCGAGAATTGTTCAATTCGTGCTTAGATTCCGGATGTTTCTTAATTAAGTGAAAGAAAGTCATCACGGTATTATTGAGGGTGTGAGCAAATCACCAATTACAACTTATGACTTATGTTATACCGCTAACAAATTTATTATGCACATCTCGATGAAGATAGTGGTCTTTAGGGCTATTGAAGAAACCCTTTTGATAAACGATTAACTTTAATTGATTTACGATGAATTTCTAGTAAGGTCCAGTAATTTTGTACAGGTGTTCATAAACGAACTTTGAATATTCTTAACTCATTCTGAGTTTAATGACAATGCAAGATATTTTTCTCAAACGGAAGGTAGGGAAATTGGGAATAAAATGAAATTATAATTTTTATATTCTTTTTTTTTATTCAAGATTAATCAAGATATCTATTAAACGATTAATTTTAAGTTCCTAAGCTTGTTAACCCAATAATTCAATGATTTGCTGATTAAATCGACAATATGTGTACTAGAATATTTCTCTTGTCCAATTGACATTGAAGTTAAAAAAAAAAAAAAAACAAAAACTTTACCTCTGTTCTTATGACTTCCATCAGGTGACATTGTCATGCTTAAATCACTACAAGAATCTGTGCTCTCAACATCTACTCCTGCTTTTTCGGGATCCTCTACTTTTGATGAAAATACTTGCATAGATATGCGTCGATCATCAGAAAATTTATTTATATTGTCACTTGCGGAAAAGGATGAATAATCAGATATCAAAATATCTGATACCCTATCCCTGGAGTCGTTGATTGATGGGGATTTATTAATATTATTTACAAAACACTGTGCCAATTTTTCACGATCTGTTGCTGCAGCATTAAGCAGGGCATATCGTGGATCAAGGAACATTTCTGATAATTTTTCTCTCGACACAGAGGTTTCGGTGGATCCATCTAGGAAGTGCTGGGTCAGGTAACCCAACCATGGGTGGCTATAAAGGGGAAAGTTGGGCAAAGCGAGTGTCGAAGGTGGGTGTAAAGGTGTCAGATTTGAATGTGACTCGATAGATGTGTCTGGATATGTTGTAAAGGATGATGGTGTTGTAGCAATAAGACTCTCAATGGAGAAGGGTTTAGGTATCCGCGTGATTTTCGTATCTCTCGTAGGATTTTCTACGGCCGACGGAGACTCTTCCATCTTTTTTAAAATGTACTCCTTTAATATTTCGTCCTTTGATGCCACAAACTGTATATCGATATCTCATAAAATCACGAGTTCACATAATTATTTATTCACTTTTTTATGTTTATTTTTTTGTAAAATTTCCTTATTGACTCTTTCGCTCATGAATAGTTTCCGACGGAGTATTATGAAAAAAAATTGACTAGAACGTCTGTCACAGACCACTGTTCAATTGAAACTGACTATGTTGTGTGGCTCGATGGCTTCCTCAACGACACACATGATGAACAGCTTCTTGCCTTTTTTCTCCTCAGCAGAGTAGACAAGGATTCGATTTCACAGCTCTCCTATTCTAACTTAAATGCAATTTTGGAACAGAAAGGGTTTGGTTTTTCCTAACAAACCATCTCTTGTTTTGTAGGTTCTCTCATCATAAACTATAAACTATTCTACGAGAATTTATAGAAAATGTGACATTGAAAAGGAGTTGTTACGTGAAAGTGTGCCTCTGTAGAATATTGAGAGGATAAAGTACAATTTAAGTGGTTATACTATACTATACCTATTTGGAATTTATTATATTGTACGATTTATTGCAAAATATATTATAAAACTTCTTATATATTTTTTCTTTAAATATGAATTACTGTAAGACATTAAATCATGTCAATAATATTTAAAAATGGTTTTTAGGTGTTATTGAAATTCAAACAAATCACCTCGCGAACGTTTACGTCTTTCTCTTAATTAAAACAAATGTTAGGGGCTTATCATTGTTAGACTGATTTGACTTTTTAATTGCACAAAATATGTGTCGCGTCATAGATTTTTCGTTCCCCATCTATACTATTTTACACATGATTAAGATTTTAGCTAAGATTCTTCGCAATCTCAGCTTATGTGGTCCGAAGTGAAATTCGACCTCATCAGATCGGGCTCAAATTTGAGATTTATACGTTTTGTCACTCATAGATCACGAATATCATATGTGCTAAAAATCGATTTTTGTAGACTTAAATATACATATTTATAAAATATTCGTCAGAAAAATAATAATCATACTCAATCAGAAAGTCATAATGGGCTAAAAAAAACAGATAGGGGAAAGTACCCATGCTTGATACTGTAAAATGATTTTCAAGGTTTGTGATTATTTTCTGATTACCACACAAACCGAAGCGATTCTTCCACTATGACAAAAAAATGTCTCACTTATTAGGTTCATAATCCAATATCCAATAATCCAATATAGAACACGTAATATAATGAAATAAGTTCTTTCATAAAACGAATTATTAAACGAATAAAATAAACTATATTTATTTATAAATATCTCTATGTATATCTATGTTTAAAAGAAATTATAATATTAAATAATTTTTAGCATCTAAAAATATAAACATTGAGGACAAGCACAAGAAGTCAGGGTTCAGAACCAATTTAAAATCTAGCAATTTGCTTGTAATTGTTAAATTATTTTTGTTCTGGGGTCTCACTGTATCAGTGCATAGAGTAGTGGCTTTATGACTGTGAGGTCTCGGGTTCGAGACTAGGCAGCACATTTTTCAGCTGTTAGTCCTGAATTCGTCTAGTCCGTCCAGTGAATGAATTCAAAACTTATTTTCATTTTTTCATCTATAAAAACTTTTTTACGTTTGGTAATATATCGTCTGTTGAATTAACAACTGTGCTATCTTCATTTCTTTTGTATCAGCATTTATTGGAAATAATCATACAGTGTCGTTTGCCAGTAATACATATGCAAGACAAATGCAGATAAGCAGTTGGTAATCCAATAAACATTTTGAAAATAATTCTAGACCCCCTACTTGGGGACTGGTTACATTAAAAATCATATACCGCAGGAAAAGTAAAAATTAACTATTTTTTAATCACGAACTTCGGACATTTTTTTGAAAGACTGTATGGCCCCTTGAATGTTTAATTTAGTATGATTTTAAAGAATATGATATTTTGTTCTCGAGTTGAGTTTTGGCGTACATGAACTCTTTGCGCAATACACAAATTGCTCATGCCTCGCCTCGCCACACGACGATTGGTGAACTTTTCTCCGTACCATCAACCAATGAGAATTTCTTGTGTTCCCTTGTTTCTCCTAACCATTGTAATTTTCACTATATCGAACTCTCTCAAGTGTACATGAATATAATTTATACAACATACAAACCTATTAAAAGATGATGAAGACAACGAACAGAGAAAATTGGAGGAATTACACGCAAATATGTATATGTATATGTTATATATATATATATATATATACATATATATATATATAATTATGTAAAAAAGTCTAATTTAAAATGGAAACTAATTAATGAAAATAGCATTATGGCAAAAATAATCTACGAAAAAATTTTGAACTTAAACCACACTTACTTAAATTACAATAAAATTTATTAATAATTCAAAATTATGTCTCTTTTTTATTAAAGAATCGAAAAAGTAATGAAGGAATTTTAGACAATTCTTTATTTTTAGACAACTTTTATTAGAATTGAATAATTAACAAATTAATTTTATGATAATTCTGTTAATTCACGTTCATGAATTATTTATTAATTAGAGCGTGGGTTTGTGATAATTAATTTGTCCTGTGTCTTAGCAAATTATATTGTGGACCTGCGCCAAAAATCAATTTTCGTTGATTTTGCGAAATCAAGCCTTTCCTCATGAATCTCTCCTTAAATATTCATCGTCTTCTCTTTGAGTAATAGGCGAGAATTCACCACTTTATTTTTGTACTTACTGGTAATTAATTAGGTCTAACGATGCGTGTAAGAGCTTGAAGGGGGCCTTAATGTTACGAAAAGAAGTGTCCATATTATGGATTTACTATCATGGGCTTATTAAACCTATCATTAATTTAAAAGGAAAATGCTAGAATTTTAATTTGATAAACAAAATACTAATATTACAAAACAGAAAATTTATAAATACTAAATAACAAGGTTCTGTAAAATGTTAATTTTACATAATCATGTTATAAACTCAGTTTCGCATTTTTCGTTTACCGTAATAATTTTATTGAATATGGACTTGAACTATATCATTTTATTATTATGGCTCCGGCACACCTTTTAGATCAGGAAAATTTCGTGAAGTCGAAATTCGCATCCCATTCTTTCTGACGCATTTTGCAATGTCCATCTCATTGTTTTGCTCTTCAAATTCGATTGAGCTAAATTGAATTTGGTGTGATGTTTAAAAAAAGAAGAAGATTACGAGAGAATGAGATAGACATATGCAAAGCGTGTGAGAAAGAAAGGTAGTCGAATTTCGACTTCGTGAAATTTTCCTGATCTAAAAGGTGTGCCGGAGCCATTAGATTTCATTTTAAATTACATATATCAAATAAACAACTATTTATTATTCATTAAAAATGAAACTACCCGTGGAGGCTTATACTTAAATCCGATAACAGTTTTTTAACATACCTAATTTTATTGACTTAAGACTTGTTCCGGATAATTTCCGACTCATCTTGTCAAGCTATCACATATTAAAAGGAGCATACTTAAAAAAATCAATCAAAAAGATCTGCTTCTGAGTACTCTCCTTGAATTAACTAATTCGTCCATACGAGAATAATTTGAATCTAACTAACGAATCTCTCAACAAAACAATGCATACCTAAAAATTAGCCTTAGAATAATTTAACGCTCTAATATCCATTGGTTTATTAGAGGTAACATCACAAAAATCACATATACAGTGAGCGAAATTCAAATAGGGACGGACCTATATGTGGGTGGTGTGTAAGTCGGATCAACCTAATATTTTTTTGTATAATATAGGCCTATCCAACAATACTTTTTATGGTAGTGACCCACGTGCACTTGCGTTCGTGAGTGCACGCCAGCCAAAATATGAAATTTTTAAGTGATTTAAAGCGAAATTCAAATTAGGGACGATGCCAATTTTTTAAATAAAAATTTAAAAAAACCAGATCAATGAGAATATTTTCAATATTTTGTATTTAATCCCTTGTTCTTGATAACAGAAATAAGTCTTTTTGGCATACTTAACACCAATTTTTGAAGAGTTTTTAGCTCAATTCGCTCCCAGGCACATCTGATGGCATTCTTAAGCTCTTCCACTGTCCCATATGGCTTCCCTTTTGCGTAAACTTCTCTGGAAAGGATGCCCCACATTTTTGGTAATTTCCGACGATTAATTCAATAGGTGTGGAAACCGGTGAGCGTCGGGTAAGAAGAAGCAAAGAAAATTCTCAAATTCTTCCCAAAGCTTTCGGCTCGGACTCCAAGCCTTCCTCAGTGATCAAATTTTTAGTCTTTTCTTGCTTTGTCAAATGGTATTTTTTGTTCACAGGGCATGGGATTTGGGGCACTGCACTTAATTTTCTACTTATTTTTAATATTTTAGCAATTTTTCTCTCTTTTTGTGTGTCTTTCTTAATATTTCTTTGTGAGACTACTTGTGAGTAGTCACCAAGTAGTCACCACCCACATATAGGTAGGAGTAGACACCACCCACATATAGGTCTGTCCCTATTTGAATGTCGCTCACTGTAGATATTTACGCAAAGAGATTTCGATTTTTATTTCTGTTTTTTTTTTAATTCAATTAGCGAGATTATTCCGTGAAGAACTAATCCCAAAAATTGATAGGCTATAATAACAAGTCTAACGTTTTTTACTTTTGTTAGGTTTTACCCGTCTTGTAGTCGAAGTTTCATCTAAAATTGTTTGAAGACAATAAATAATTTAAAAGATTATCATCGTTTTCATTTTCATGTTATCCATCAAATATAATGTGCGAGGTGTGTCAATATAGTAATAAGACTAATAATATAACTGGCAAACAGCGAGTCCGCCGCAGAATATGTAACCTAAAATCGCCTTGCGATCGATCACAAACATCTTACTGAAGTGGCGGATGATCGACATGACATCAGTTAAATCAGCATTTGTCGTAACTTCCTTTTGACAACTTTTCAGGAGACGAAATTTTCAGTTCAGCTTTATTTTTCTTAAAAATGAGCCCCGAATGCGATACTTTTAAGTCAAAATTATAAAAGTGGCACTAATAAACTGTAAGTTAACTTGAAAAAATCTTTATAAAATGATTTAAAAGCTGAGATATTGAGATTTATGTTAGGAGAAACACAATAATATTTTATCGTAACTTGCATCGTTTATAAAACCGTAACTTCTAATGGTTCTAATGAATGGAGATCTTGGAAGTTACGACAATTTTCAAAAACACATTATATCAATTTAAATTACTCTAGGGATAATTAGTACCTTTATTTCACTAAATTAGTCAATTAAACTGTGGTCCCTGACCCTAAAAGCTTTTATTTCATAAAGTTTATTTAATAAATTTTGTGCGCCGCATCGCTTGTTTTGTTTTTAATTAATGACAGATGGGCAGGGATTTTTCCTCACTTTTTTCTCACAAATATCGAATTAAAATGATTTAATGTTGCATTATTCGCACTTTCTTTGGATATTTGGAAGAGTTTGTGAACGTTTTAATGAGAAATATTAAATTTTTGCTGCAAATTACAAGCCACGCAAGCGAGCTAAACAAGTTACGGCAAATGCTGATTAATGAAAATTTTGTATGGAAATTTGTCGTAACTTCCCCAAAACTAGAAGTTACGACAAATTCTGATAAATTTTTATTAATTAAGGGCACTTACGATAATTTTTGTTTAAAATAATTTTTAATGGGTTTATAAATGTTTCTTTTTCTCAAGTGAGTTTAAGAAACAAAATTACGCCGATTCTATATATGTAATGTATATACCGTCGTTGCGGGTGACTTTGCACGTTTTTTCGCTGTTTTTCAACTTTACCCTCAAAAATTGGACAGTTAAAGTGAAGGGAGGGGGGTTAATGGGTAAAATTATTTGTATTCAGTTGTTAATGAATGGATTTTGTGCCACTAACATTAATTTTATAAAATTTTACTATGTTTAAAAAAATCAAGGAAAAAGGCTTGCACTGGGGATAAGGTGCGGGTGACTTTGCACTTTTTAATAGGGGAAGTGCTTATAATTTTGGACAGTCTGCATATAAGCATCGATATCCTAAGTTTGAAGTGCCATATTTTCAATACTAATTGACTTTTCTTGTTACTCTCTTTTCAGAAGGATTGTTTAGAAACTTGGCAAGCTATTTATCATCTCATTTTTACTAAAATTAGTTTTAATACGTTTAAAAATGAATTGATATGTAGAGGTGAATTTGACTCTTATTTTGGACAACTTGGTTATTAATTTTTACAACTTGTCTGTAAATTTGGACAGATAATCCGCCTCAACAGGATGCCCATTGTTCTTCATTTTATGAACCAATCTTACCAAGTCCTCTTCCTGGTCATGTAAGGGAAACGTGGAATGTCACAAGAAGCCCAGAAACTTTCCATATCATTCATTAAAGTGAGTTGACTTCGGTACTCCAAGTACGTGCGGATTCGCTCATTCCCTGCCCTTTCCGGGAGCCTTTCAAGGCATTTCTCACTGCATCTCTTTCGCAGAGATGATGCTCCTTTGTTTCTCCAGGTATTTGTCCAACCTAGTCATCACAAAGGCTAAAACTTCACGAAATTTCGTGAGAAAAACACCTGTCCAAAATAAGAATCATCACCTCACTGGTGAATGTCTTAAAAAATTTCCCATTTTTCACATGAAAAATATAATTCACAAGGCAAATCTCACTTCAGGTCAAATGTACAAATCATCAGTAACGTGAATCAACACAATATTCAATGAATATTCAATAATATCACTCAAAAACAGCGAACAAACTTTGTTAGTACTTCACCAAAACTAAATAAGACTGAAGTAAGCCACGAAGTTCTGTCATATTTCTCGTAAGCAATTGCTCACATTGAATTTTCAACAAAGCAATTTCAACTCAAAACATATTCAAATTTTAACGTATTTAGTGTTAAAATATTCCAAAAAGGACAAATATTTAGATAGAATTCATTATTCATCAAGTATTGGAATAAAAATCCATCATTTTAATCAATTTATTTTTAGTGTCCAATGTTATCCTCAAAGTGTCCAAAATAAGAAACTGGACAAAATTAGAAGCATTTCCCCTAAATACTAAAAAATCAACAATTTCTGATAATAAACGACAATGAAGATCTTCACATCTAAGGGTAAGATGCACGAGATCTACAAGATGACGTGGTCGCCATCTTGATTTGACGTTTCTGTCCGCCATTTTGAATAACTGTCAAACCCTAAAACTGGTCCGATTGGATTGAAATTTTAATATGTTGTAGCTGACGTCAAGACCTTTTCAAAACGTATCTATGTTCCAGTCTACGTTAAGTATTTACCTTGATACAGAGGCTCAAAGTTTTAAATTTTGTAATACTCATATTTTGGCGGTCTTTATTTTTTAATATTCAATATTTGAAACCTAAACGAAATGCCTCAGTAACTATTAAAAATGGTTGAGACTTTTATTTTATATATTTATTTACTCTAACATAATTGAAAAAAAAAACGAAAAGCGCATTTAACTAATTTTTTATTTTTCATCTTTGCGAAAACAGTTTTTAAGATTCTCAAATAATGCGCTGTTATAAACAAAAACATTACTTTTCTTATTGTTTGTTTGTTAGATCTCATCTCCTAAAGATAGCGCTGTCTTTTTTGTGATGGTTTTGATAAAAGAAGCTCCCTGTAGTTCCTATATTCATGTAAATGTCAAAATTTTGAGCTTGGAGCCCCTATATCCAGACAATCACTTGACCTAGGTCGGATTTTATATATGTTCTGAAAAGGCCTTGACATCAGCTAGAACATACTAAAATTTCAGCTCAATCGGATGAGATTTTTGTTTTGAAAGTTATTCAAAATGGCGGACAGAAACGTCAAATCAAGATGGCGACCATACCGTCTTGTAGATCTCGGTCACTTTATATTAAGTTCCCACAAAATTGGATAATTTTTAACCAAATACTTCTATAATAAAGCTTTAGAAAGACCATTATATGCAATTTTATAACATAAATCATGCGTTCTTAAGAAGATAATAGGGGAAAAAAAATATTTCAATAAAAATAATCAACAAAATCGAAGTGGATTATTCTAGCCAGATATATTTAGATTGAATTTGGGCAATTTACTACTCTGAAATCGATTTCGGAATTGCACCTTCAGATAACTTTTTCATGGAGCCGTTTTTTGACAAAATACCTATATTAGCATTTCATTGACTATTACTGAAACTACAAGAATCCTTTTAGGAATCATTGTACCTTACTTGGTACATAACATATCCCTATATACTTTGACACGGTAGACCGGATCGGCGAAGACCATCAATAAGTGCTAGAAATTATTAAAGTCTTACGGACAGCAGAGTGCAAAGTCACCCGCAACGACTGTATCTCAAAATCGCAAAATGAAGTTACGACAAATGCTGATTTAACTGACGATGTGTAGGCTGCTTACTCAGGGCCATAGCGCTGGGGGGTATTGAGAGGCAATACCCTATCTTAAAAATTCCAATGCCCTACTTTAAAAGTCCAGAAACTGAGATAATGTGCTAAGTAAACTATTTGTTCCTGTGCTAATCTGGAAGTCCTCAGACCTTAACTTTGATTAGGATAAGAAGATGAAAATGATCCTCAAAACGCAGATTGAAGTCAACTCCTGCCACTCGTTTCAACAATAGAAAAAATCCTATATGAGAAGTTGTAAGAAATTTGCCAAGGAGAGTAACTGAAATTTTTTAATCTAATAGATAATAAGTTGTCAATGAGCACTACTCTAGTAACTTTATTGACTCACCTTATATACTTTCCACTTTGACTCAAAGTTAAGTGCAGAGCTCAGACTTATCCCAACACTCTTCTATAGATAGATCTTTAGTTAGATTACTTTTTTTTTCTTACAAAATTATAGTACGTAAGCGCGTCAGAAAATGAGAAGTAATGAAGTGTAGTTTGATGTAAAATTAGATGCATTTACACGCCTCTTTTACGCACAAATTAAAATGGTTTCTGATTGTTGCTCATTTTCGTGCCTCATAATTGAACAATTTAATTAATTTGAAATTATGTTAATTAATTTTCCGACGAGAAATGTTGACAGACGATTTTTTTGCTTGAGAATTTAAGAAACAACAACCCATAATAAAATTCTAATTATTTTTTTTACAAAATTTAGATGATATATTTCATATTTCCCTCATTAAATATTCAAAATGTAGTGAAACCTCATTGATGATGACAGACACAAACAGCAAACATTGTAATCGATAATTATGTTAAATCGAACTAATGACCACTCGCTCGCTAGACCAATTAACTGGTATATGTCCCGTGTGAGTAAAATGTGAAATATTGAATGAAGGTAGAGGAAAAACAATTCAAAATTGTATGATTAAAGGTTGCTATATGTTACAAAATTCATGATAATTGCAGCCTTCAAATCTCTCCATCCAAATTTGAAACCCTTTTGGTGGTTTTATGGTATAGGGGGAAACTTAATAACCATGTCATTTATATGTATGTATTTTTTTAAAATAGAAACTTAGGCTCATTTTCGTCAATAAACAAATTTTTATTATTTCTCAAATTTAATTAAATCTTGACAACTTAAAATATCTGCAAATGAATTGATAAAAGTCTAATTTTCTTTATAGTTGAAATTGTGCCAATATGCTGCGACACAAATAAACATTAAGCAAATGATCAATCGCAATTGCGAATAATTTAAGTTCTAATTGCAATTATTTTAAATACTATTTCTGTGACTTGCAAAAGATAAACACAAGAAAATACTGATAAAGAATTTAAAGTACTTGACGTACTTGACTTTTCACAAGACTTCACATTTCTTTCAAAGTATATTCACGTTTGATGGATTTATTTCAACAAATCAGAAATCAACATCATACAAAAAGGTTTGTCAGAGAATTTTTAATGGTTACAATAAGAAAAAGTGATATTACATCATACATATACAGATATGTTCACAGAGTATTTTCTTAAAATGTATGTCTAAATCTAAAGGCTAAATTTTTGGTTATATTAGTCAGTGTTTTTATTAGTCTATTTGTAAGGGCTACAATATTTACTTCAATATCTTACCCTTCATCCCCCACTTGAGGTGTGAAGCAACATAGAGAGAAATAATTGGCACGTTTCGAGGACATGAGAATTCAATTAAACATTACATACATACATTGTGTGGAGAATTCATTTGAATTTCATGTTTCCATCAATTCGTCATTTAAGAGTGGTGTGCAATTTTCGACTTCTTGCGCAAATGTGTATGGAAATATAATATGCTCTCTAATATAATGTATCATAGAGAGATTATATATAATATATATAATATTATAAATATTTTTTTTTAATTTTTCTCTAAGTTCAATATTCATAAAAACTTATAAATTTTATTGGAGATGGAAATTCAGGGAAAGTAGCTTCCAGATTTTCCAGAAGTAGCTGATGTTTTCAGAGAAGAACTGAGTATTAGGATTAGGGGGATTAGGTGAGATTCTTAATAATCTCACCTACTATAATCCTAACAAAATTCCATGTCGTCCGATCGAGCTCAAATTTGGCCAAAATGTGTTTCATCACTTCCTGATCACGAATATATGGGGGGCTAAGTTACGTTCCCGTCCGTCCGTCCGTCCGACCGGTCTTTGGAGCTTAATAGCTCCTAAACTAAAAGAGATATCGACTTGCGGTTTTCGTCAAAGGTTATATATCGGGTGAAAATTGCAACTTGGTACATTGACCCCCCACCCCCCAACCCTCCATCCGCCATTTTGAATACCCCCCTTTTTTTGTTTTCTCAATAGCTCAGCCCCTATGGTAGCGATCGGGCTCAAATTTTAGTATGTTATAGCTGGGCCTTAGAGCTTTCGATCAGTGCCAAACTTAAGATCCCCCGACCCCCCTGACCCGAGCTATAAGGGTAAAAAAAAATCTTAAAATGGCCATAACTCCTGGTCTAATTATCAGAATTTCAAAAGTAAGGGCGTTTTGAAAACCTCTCGTGAAATGCCACTTTCCCTTCTACCATCGCAAGTTCAAAAAACCACCGCCAGGGGCGCTATTTTTAAAAAGAAGATTTTTCAATTTTCTAACTTAAATAACTCAAAAATTCCTTTGTGAATCGGGCTGAAATTTTAGTATGTTGTAGCCGCTGATTATACCTATCAAACAAAAAATACTTAAGCCGATCCATAACCCCTGACCCGAGCTATAAGGGGTCAAAGTTCGAATATTGACCGGCGTCTATCTCCGGTTCTAATTAACATTTTGAGCTAAATTTTAGGTTTTTGCTTTCGTCTCGATGAACACTTTCAGATGGAAGTTCAAAAAGTCACCACAGGTGGCGCTGCGATACCGTCAAAATTCAACAAAATTCAAACTCATTTTTTAAAAAATTCATTTGTGCAAGTTAATCAAATTTTAGAGTGTTGTAGTCCAGTCTAGGACGTTTCCAAAAAACGGCATGGGTTCGCTGTGGTTATAATAAAACCGGAGATATGAGGGGTCAAAGTTCACGAAATTCAAAAAATCATATCTCTGGTTGTATTTGACCGATTTTGATGAGTATGGGCTCAAATCAAAGATCTCACCAAATGCTATAACTTTCTAGAACATTTGAACTTCGTGGGACCAACACCAGGGGCGCCACAGTCGAAAAACCAATTTCAATATCACATAACCTCAATTATCTCGACTATGGCTGAACCGATTTTGATGATTACTTCGACATAATTGTAGAGGATATTTGTGTCTACATTTCGTCCATACATCATTTTCCGCTCAGACTACGCTATCTATCCGATTTTGCCGTTTAAGTGTGAAAAAATTGACTTTTCCCATAATAACGCTTTGAAACCACTCTCAGATGCGAATTTGACTGCTTCTACTCGACTAAGACACTTAAAATACGGGTTTAAATGGAAAGTCTCACAAAATACAACAATTCTTTGATATAGTTGAAAATCATCAAATGAACACTTGGGGCGCTCTGGTCGAAAAAACGAGTTTAGAAACAAACAACCTCGATTATCTCGGCTTCTGATTAATCGATGAGATCAAGTTCTACAGCAAAATTATAGAGAACATTCTGGTCTACATTTCACTCATATATCACTTTTCTGTCAGTCCAGCAAAATCTGTTATATTTTGGTTTAAATACAAAATTTGTAAAATTTCACGAATTTGATTCAAGATAACTGAATGGCGTCCCACAACTTCAGCTCTAAATCGAATTAGACTCTGTTGGATCTTCTAAGGCTAGATATAAGACCTTTTATTGATTTTGTTTATCCGTTTCATTTTTATTGCTGATTTTCGGTCCGCGAGAACTGTCTCGTCGTTAAAGAGTTAAAAGTTTGAACAATGCGTTCTTAAAGGTCTTTTTTCGTTATTATATTACTTATTAGGTTTTATTTCTTTCTTTGCGTATTTTAATTATTGTATTAAATATCTTTGTTGTCTTTCTTTGTACCCTGCCAGGTTGTCACAGCCTGCCCTTTCTCTTAATTCAGTAGACACTTCCCGTAACTTAAACAAATTCTAAATATATGTTTGTAAAAATATTAGTACAATGTTGCTTTCAATATGGATTAATACTATCTATGAAGGAGTTTTCAATCATTTTGTCTGGAGATTGGTCAACAACATTAAGACGGAGATGGCCGCAAAGGGAGTGTGAACTGCCTGAATCAAAATGAATAATAAATATCATATCTACAATAATTAATAGAAAATATTGTAGAAACACTACGCTCCCTGGCACTTCCAGAATTTCATCTACCATTGCAGTCAATAACTCCATTTATACTTTAAATTTACGTTATTCAATTAGTATTCCTGATAAAAAATAGACGCATTTATATATAAATACTAGAAAAAGCATAAGTTAGGGATCCGCCTCATCCGCTTAAATCGCAAATTTGCCACTTGTGAGGGAATTGTCATAATTTCCCCCTCATTAATAATTATTAATTGCTGCTGTTTAGATCAAAAAGCATCCGCAGTCGTTCAGCAACAATTTGCATATGTGTCTTTTTCTCACTATTTGTATCAACACTTTGTTAAATTGTAAGTAATTTGTAATTGATCTGTTTTATGTGAGAAGAAGCATTTTGAGTGGAATTTGTTTTATTTTCAGTAACATTCCACACCCTTTGTCGAGACAAATGAGATGTTTAACTGGGAGGAAAACGACCCACTGTGAAAATTCCACATGATGTAAAATTCACACATGTGTGAACAATTCTAGGGTTAGAGCTGTTGTTTAAAACGGACATTCCTGAATTTTAGCTAATAAATCGGCCGAAAAATTAAAAAAAAATAATACAATTTTAATATTATCACTTTATTACAATTTAATTTAAATATTAAAAATTCACCTACTCATAGTACAACTCATCAGATAACAGTAAATAAAAGTAAACTTGTCCACCGAAAAGTGTGTGTGTTTTTTTTTTAAATCGTCTCCAAAAATCAGGCTCCTACGGTGAATTTTAAAATTTTAAAATGAAAATTTTAGAAAATAAAGTTAAATTGTTGTATCTTTAGAGGTAGGGTAGCGGCATTACTTATGGCCACATTAAGGGCAGAATCACATTGACAGTAAAATGCTCACCGTCACCGTCAAAGCCCTCATCGTATTTCTTTGATTTACGCATTTTCAATGTAATTTTTACGCAAATTCTCGATTACCGTATTTCCTTATCTCATACTCGGTGGCACTAGGTGAAAATAATATAAGAAAATTGAGGAAATAAAACGAAAATGCAATAAACGGTGAGTATAAAAACTGTACGAAAAACTGTAGCAAAAAATCCTACAGTTTTTGTGCTCACCGTTTATCGAATTTTCGTTTTATTTCCTCACTTTTCTTATATTATTTTCACCCAGTGTCACCGAGTATGAGATAATGTAACACGGTAATTGAGAATTTGCGTAAGAATTGTAATGAAAATGCGTAAATTAACGAAATACAGTGAGGACTTTGACGGTGACGGTGAGCATTTTACTGTCAATGTGATTCTGCCCTAAGGACATATTTGCTCACAGCTTCTTTTCTTTTTGACTATGTAAGATAAAATTTTAACTCTAATTTCTTTAAAGTACCTTCTTTCAATATATCATGGTGAATGTATTAGGAAATTCCCTTAAACCTCAGAAAAAGTATGATTTTTCCAAAAATGTAAAATTCATAACTTGTGGCCACTTTTACGAACTTATGGCCGCTCGTGGAATGACTTGTGGCCACAATGCAAAATGACGCAAAATAAACTTAGAAATAAAATATTTTAAATGCAAAAGAAAACAAAAAGATTTCAGGTAATTTCATAAATTTTTATTATTTTTTTCTTAAGTTTTTATAGTTTTTATTCATGATTGTAGCATTGTACTATTAATTTCTTCTCATCTTTCTATTCACTGAGACCCGCAATTCGTTTTTCATAATGAAAAATGCATATTTGACTGCATGAAAAACCCACCTCAAAATTCCCTCTGTCTCCTTTTGCAAGGACATTGCGAAAGCCTTCGTGGTCTGATATTTCTTCCGGATCCTTCCCGGAGATTTTATTAAGGAGAGTTGTGAGAGGAATGTGATACACCTGAAATACTTGTCGCGGCCATTACATTATCAATGCCTCTTAATGCCTGTGAGATGAATATTGAGGCTCTTTTTAGTTTTTTATATTTTTTTTACTGGTATCATTGTCCTAAAAGAGTGAAAAAGAAAAGTTAGGTTATCTGTAACAAAATACAAATTCATGAGATAAATCTACAACTCTCGAGGAATCTTGAAATCAGATTTTACACCACATCTATTTATAAACAATTTTATATTACAATTTCATTACTTACCTTAAATTTCATTAAATGTTTGCCAGAAAACACCGAACTATTGAATAAAAACAATACAATTGACAACTCTTCAAATCAAAATAGTGTCACATATAGTGTGAGGGCGCCACACGTCAAATACCGTGACCACAAGTCCGTAATCCTATCAATTTGGTCATAACTTATGGCCTCATTTTAATATCATATTTGTTGTTTAAAAATTTATCAAAATTTAATAGTAAAAGAACATATAGTTATTAAGGAAAGAAGTTTTGAAAAATAGTACTAAATATTTGCGATTGAAGATACAACATTTAGTTGTTAAAATTTTTAAGATCGTTGGTAAATTTCTTAACGATTTGACGTATTTTTAATCGTAATCCGCATCAGTAAAATATTTTCCTTAAATTGTTTCTTATTGTACCGAAATATTAAAGTAGGGTAAATGTGCCAAATTTCGGCATAGTTGCATGCAAGCGTCAAAGTCTCAAGTTTGAAGTGTAATATTTTAAATACAAAATGATTTTTTTTATTCTTTCTTTTGTAAGAGTGTTGCTTGGAACCTTGTAAAGAGTTTACCGTCTTTATTTACTCTAAAATCATTCTTAATACATTTTAAAATGAATAAAAATATAGACATAGCTATGTCTATACTTTGGTGCCCTATTTCGGCCACCTTCATTCTCATAGTTCCTTTCCCTTCAGGAATTCTTCCAATATCTTTTTCACGTCATCTCGTTTGCCGAAGCTACATTTTTTGTTATTCTTTTGCATTGTATAATCTCTAGAGTACGTAAAAGCTAAAAGTTCATGGAAATTCGAGGAACAAAAAAGGTGGCCGAAATTGCAAGCTGGCCGGAATTTGGCACACTTACCCTAAATCAATTTAAAATTTTCATTTAATGATAGCACATCAAATATTGGTAATTTTGTGGTTCTTTAAAATCATTTTGTGAGAAAAAATTGAAGATTTTTGCGAAGGGGCCACAAGTATAGACTGGCCATAAGTAATGCCACCACCCTATATGCTTAAGAGCTCGAATTAAATATTTCTTTATTAAGTTGAAAAAAGATGTCAAGGACCTATATGCTGTTTCTTAGTTGCGTAACCCACTTAACCCCATTTATATGAATGAAATCTGTATTGTATAATTTCAAAGAATTCAAAAATGAGTCAATTTAAAAAAAAATTGTAAGAAAAATAATGTCCCAGAGGTTTATTTTGTAATGATAGATACTATTTAATTATTGATTTTCTTTTTTCATAAAAAAGTAATTTTACAACTTATATGGTTCTTATTTTCTGTACCACTTTAAATCTACCTAGAACGAAATTATTTTGAAAGATTTTTTTAATATTGAATTTAGTTGCAGATAGATACAAATTTTCGTCAAAAAAGCGATGAATAAAAATTGTAAAAAGCATTTTTGCCTTTCTGTTACAGCGTCAACGGTAAATCAATTCAAATGAGTTCCACGCAATGGGTTTGAGGCCAGACTATATCTTTTGTCACTGCTGGACGCAGTAATCGTACCAGAAGTTGTCAGCGCGAATATTAACACAAAAAAAGTGGTGGCAGCTGGCATTGGATTCACCCGATTCACCAGTCATTCTCCGGCTCAGAAACACCAGTTCCCATTGTGCCATGTAAAAGTCATCACGTCTTGCACTACCATCAACAAATTTCATTCATCACTTTGAGTTTTTGTGAAGCTCTCACTCGACCATTTCCACTGGATTCTCATTCTCCAATTCTTCCTGCAAAAAAAAATCTACATGACTAGAGTGTGTTTATGAGTGGATAACGTGGAATATCTGTAAGAGTGATTTTTGGTGTGATCTAGCGTGCCAACCCAAGTAAGAAGTCAACAATGCGAATACGTGGTTCACCTTTTGGACGATCACTATATCAAAAATTGCTCCTTCTCACCGTCATCGCTATAAGCTTCATATTCTACTTTAAATTCATAAAATTCAGTTCAGAGCACCTCAATGCCAATCCAGAAAGCAATCTTGTGGACGTTAGCGATTTGGATAGCCTAAATCCTCTAGAGAAGCTTATACGGGCAGATCTATTGAAGCAGGAACGTGGATTGGGGGATCGTGGGAAATCTGTGGCATTAGTGGGTGCATCAAAAACGAAGGGTGATGAAGATGTCAAGAGAATAGCTCTCAATGAGGAACTCAGTGAACATTTGAGCTACAACAGAACAGTGCCTGATGCCAGAAATCCTCAATGTAGAAACATCCACTATGATCTCAACGATTTGCCCACTGCAAGTGTTATTATTATTTTCTACAATGAACCTTATTCGGTTCTAGTGAGAACAGTACACAGCGTCCTCAATACGGGTGACACAAGAATTCTTAAGGAAGTCATCCTAGTAGACGATGCAAGTGTGAATGTAGAACTCAAGGACAAGCTCGATTACTACATTGAGACACGTTTTCCCAAAAATGTTCGGCTTATCCGATTGAAAAGCAGGTATATAAATTACATTGATTTTTAGATAACAAAAAATGTAGCATCCATCCTGACCAAATTTTATTATTTTATTTTTAAGGACTATCACTAACTAAAAGAAGAAATACCATTACAATAATTTCAAGAAATATATATAGTATTGTTGATGCGCGAACTTAAATGAATATGTAAATACATCTTGATGCAACATTCACAATATATATCTGCATACATATAATATGCCCCCTTTTGCACCACCCACGAAAATATGGCATTAAAAATCATGAAAATAGGAAATGTTAGGAAAAGAATCAAATGCAAATTACAAATATAATGAGAAATAATCACAATTGTTCGTTATTGTCGTTTATAAGAAACCCTTTAAGGACGATTGGGTGACCGGTAGCGCAAGTTTTTTTTCCTATGGCCTTCTAGAAATTTAAAAATATGTTCTCTAAAAAATCTAAAAGTTTTCTAAAATGTCTTTTAAAGAAGTCAGAAAAAATGATTTTTTCTGTCCTCTAATTTTTAACTTCTTTAAATGGTTATTAAATATAAACAATCAACATATAAATTATGTTTAAAATTAACATAAAAATGGGTGGCAGAAAAACCCATACTGCCGAAATCACTAAAAATGAATTTTTTGAATGATTGTATAATCTGAAAGGGTAACTTCTTTCTTCTTCTGTGATATTCACACATCACACCTGAATCAACCTAGTTTATCGGCTTTTTATTTCTGAAAAGTCGCTGAACGGGTTCCAATTTCCAAATTGTGTACACCTCGTTTCAATACCACTGTGACATGTAGTCTTATTAACTTATCATTTTATGTACAGAGCGTGTGATTTATATAACAAAAAAGTACCTTGATTTACATGTAGACCATAATACTTTTTGATTTTCTTACGCTTCTAACATTAGAAAACAGTAAATGAATCATTTTCGGTTTGTTAACTTTTGTCTTTTTGTTTTTTCAAAAGCATTTCCTAATTTGTTCCTGTGTGAGTTTAGCGAATTAGATTTAGGTAGTTGTGGCGAATATTAAAGAAAAAGAATACAGAAGAAATTAATTGTTGCTAATGTATATCATTTAAATTTTATTTCTTTCCTACTTTCCTCCAGTTTTTATGAAGATATATTTTGAGTGGAAGTTGAGGAATAAAAAAATCAGTTTGTATGTCACTTGGAGAATTACTTGGGTAAAATTTCTGCTTGAATCATAAATTGGTTTGAAAAAAAATCAAAACAGTTACAATCTTATCGATTTCTAAGAATGTAATTTCATGATTTAATCAATTTCTTAGCTCCCAACTTCAGCTATTCCCAGCTCAGTAGGGTGGTGGCATTACTTATGGCCAGTCTATACTTGTGGCCTCTTCGCAAAAATCTTCAATTTTTTCTCACAAAATGATTTTAAAGAACCACAAAATTACCAATATTTGATGTGCTATCATTAAATGAAAATTTTAAATTGATTTACTTTAATATTTCGGTACAATAAGAAACAATTTAAGGAAAATATTTTACTGATGCGGATTACGATTAAAAATACGTCAAATCGTTAAGAAATTTACTAACGATCTTAAAATTTTTAACAACTGAATATTGTATCCTCAATCGCAAATATTTAGTACTATTTTTCAAAACTTCTTTTCTTAATAACTATATGTTCTTTTACTATTAAATTTTGATAAATTTTTAAACAACAAATATGATATTAAAATGAGGCCATAAGTTATGACCAAATTGATAGGATTACGGACTTGTGGCCACGGTATTTGACGTGTGGCGCCCTCACACCATATGTGACACTATTTTAATTGATTTGAAGAGTTGTCAATTGTATTGTTTTTATTCAATAGTTCGGTGTTTTCTGGCAAACATTTAATTAAATTTAAGGTAAGTAATGAAATTTTAATATAAAATTGTTTATAAATAAATGTGGTGTAAAATCTGATTTCAAGATTCCTCGAGAGTTGCAGATTTATCTCATGAATTTGTATTTTGTTACAGATAACCTAACTTTTCTTTTTCACTCTTTTAGGACAATGATACCAGTAAAAAAATATTAAAAAAAACTAAGATAAGAGATAAGATTTTGCCAGGGGTCAGTTCTCCATTTCGGATATTCCGATGCATCCAGGCCACCAATTGGGCCCCTTAAGCTTCCCCACTCCTATTCTATCTTATCCCCCGATACGGGTAGCCGCTCTATATCGCAGCTCTGTGTGGACAATCAGTGCCGTTACTATATCACAGCATCCCTTCTCGGTGTGTGTTTGGGATCAGTGACAGCGAATATTTGTATCGACTGAAGTACCGCTTTCATGTCGAAACTCGTTCTCCTACCAGCCTCTATTGTTTAGGCGGTTCACTTTTTTGCCAATATGCACCCATTGACATTACTATTCATTCATTCGCTGGACGAATTCAAAGCCGATATGGCATGAGAAATCTTTTTCTGCTGCTGCTCAGCTTTGAACCCTAGACCTCGCAGTCATAGAGCTACTACTCTATCCACTGACCCACTCGAGGCCCCAAAAAAAAAACTAAAAAGAGCCTCAATATTCATCTCACAGGCATTAAGAGGCACTGATAATGTAATGGCCGCGACAAGTATTTCAGGTGTATCACATTACTCTCACATCTCTCCTTAATAAAAGATCCGGAAGGATCCGGAAGAAATATCAGACCACGAAGGCTTTCGCAATGTCCTTACAAAAGGAGACAGAGGGAATTTTGAGGTGGGTTTTTCATGCAGTCAAATATGCATTTTTCATTATGAAAAACGGATTGCGGGTCTCAGTGAATAGAAGGATGAGAAGAAATTAATAGTGCAATGCTACAATCATGAATAAAAACTATAAAAACTTAAGAAAAAAAATAATAAAAATTTATGAAATTACCTGAAATCTTTTTGTTTTCTTTTGCATTTAAAATATTTTATTTCTAAGTTTATTTTGCATCATTTTGCATTGTGGCCACAAGTCATTCCACGAGCGGCCATAAGTTCGTAAAAGTGGCCACAAGTTATGAATTTTACATTTTTAGAAAAATCATACTTCTTCTGAGGTTTAAGGGAATTTCCTAATACATTCACCATGATATATCGAAAGGAGGTACTTTAAAGAAATTAAAGTTAAAATTTTATCTTACATAGTCAAAAAGAAAAGAAGCTGTGAGCAAATATGTCCTTAATGTGGCCATAAGTAATGCCGCTACCCTACGCCCAAAGTGATTTCGTTTTTTTTTATGCCACAGTATTTTGAGCTGAAATTCTATCTGACACAAAAATCTTGATTTTCATCCATCTGATATATGAGAAGCTCTTTGCATATACATATATAAATTCAATTGAATCTGTTTGATTTATACTATAGTGTGGGAGATTTTCATTTAATTTGATATACTAACCAGAAGAAATGCTTTCAATTAAATGGTAATTAGAAACGTATAAGATGTCATTAAATCCATATATAATTACGGGCATTGAAAACAGTTCACGGAAGAACTAATGCAATTTCTCCAAATAATGGTGGACTTCTTGTGAATTTTCTTTTTATTACCCTTTTTTTCATAATTTATGACAAACACCAAGTATTACATGCCTACAGATTGGAAATATTTTTGAATACTTACAGAATTAAATCTCAAGGCCAAAATAGTCTGAGACAGATCCACGAGAATATTTAGCTCGTAAAATTAAAAAAAAAGTCAGATAAAGAGACATTTTTATACAAATATCTCTAATCTTTTTTATGCTAAATTGCTAGTGTCTGATAGTTTGGTTTAAGCTAATCCTTCAAATATGGCTCTAAGATTTATTCAAAACTCATCAAGGGGTAACTCATTCCCATTTTTTCTGACAAAGGTTTCTGGTTTCTCGGGTTTCGCAATGCAATTCTTGGGTTTCTCGGGTTTCGCGATGCAATTCTTGGGTTTTCTCGGGTTTCGCATTGCAAAAAGTGGGTTTCTCGGGTTTCGCGATGCAATTCTTGGGTTTCTCGGGTTTCGCGATGCAATTTTTGGGTTTCTCGGGTTTCGCGATGCAGAAATTGGGTTTCTCGATGCAATTTTTGGGTTTCTCTGGTTTCGCGATGCAATTCTTGGGTTTCTTGGGTTTCGCGATGCAAAAAGTGGGTTTCTCGGGTTTCGCGAAGCGTTTCTCGGACAATTGACGAGGGTTTCTCAATATGAGTTACCCCTTGAAGCTCATACACTGAGGCTAAAGATCGTCGATTAAAGGTCCTTGAATAAATTTCCCTCATCTAATCCATTACTTCGAAATTATACAAACTAAATATTTTCGATTTTCGTCTTAAGTTTATTTAGATCTTTAGTCTATTTAAGGCTTTAATGAGTTATAGCAAAAAGTTTGTAACTCGACGTAATTGACCACTGTATTTTGTTTTGTTGTTATATTACAATCTTAATAAAAATTATTTCTGCCTATAGGTTAGGTCTTATTCGTGCCAGATTAGCAGGGGCACGAGCTGCACGTGGTGATGTCCTCTTATTTCTGGATGCCCACTGTGAATGTGTAGAGAAGTGGCTAGAACCCCTTCTGGCCCGTATAAAAGAATCACGAACTAGTGTTCTAGTACCGATAATAGATGTGATCGATGCAAAGGACTTTCACTATAGCAGCAATGGGTACAGTACCTTCCAGGTTGGAGGATTCTCCTGGAGTGGCCACTTTGACTGGATTGACATTTCGGCACGTGAGCGCGATCGTCAAGCACGGGAGTGTCCTGAGAAGAATGTTGATGTTTGCCCAACTTATAGTCCGACAATGGCTGGTGGATTATTTGCCATTAATCGTGAATACTTCTGGGAAATTGGCAGCTATGATGAGCAGATGGATGGCTGGGGTGGTGAAAATCTTGAGATTTCTTTCAGAGTATGGCAATGTGGGGGAACAATTGAAACGATCCCATGCTCACGTGTCGGACACATCTTCAGAGATTTTCATCCATACTCGTAAGTTTGATTTTTTGTTGTTACTTCTTTTTTTTTTGCTCTAAATTTCACCACAAACATTAACTTTTGCAGTTTCCCAGACAATAGAGACACTCATGGAATCAATACCGTTAGAATGGCACTAGTCTGGATGGATGAATACATAAATTTGTTTTTCATGAATCGGCCAGATCTTAAGGTAAATTCAAAGAAATCATTGTTATTCTTTTTTGTCTGAATTTCTAAATCCCTACTAAAATTATATAAACAAATATTGTATCGCTGAAGCTGTATTGTAAGATAAAATTAACCATTGCTCTATGTTGCCCTAAAAAATTATATATATATATAATATGTACATGTAGTAAAACTAGAATTTCTCAAATTTGCGAAAAATGAAATTGCAGAGTGTGTTTTAGTATATGAAAAATTAATTATTCGCTCTATAAATTTTCGAGTAGTAATAAAATTAATAACTGCTTACATATTTATATTTTATTTGCGAAAGAAATTTTGCGATTTACCATTAATTAGAAAATTATTAGAAAACTACTTTTCACATTGTCAATTGTCTTGTCATTCTGTCAATTAAAATTTTACAAAGTAATAAATACTAAAAAACCAGTAGTGATAAACTTAGAGTAGCTAAGATTCTTTACAGATGACCTCGAAATGCCTGCAACTCAAGGTGCTTGCAACTCGGAATGCGTGAAAATTCGATTGTTAGTTGAATTTTGGGGGTAATGACTCCGGCACACCTTTTAGATCAGGAAAATTTCATGAAGTCGAAATTCGAATCCTTTTTTTCTAACATGTTTTCCATATGACTATCTTATTCTTTCGCACAGCAAATTCGATTGAGGTAAATTGAATTTGGAATGATGTTTAAAAGAAGAAGAAGAGTAGAATAGAATGAGATAATCATATGCAAAACATGTGAGAAAGAAAGGGATGCGAATTTCAACTTCATGAAATTTTCCTGATCTAAAAGGTGTGCCGAAGCCAGAGTGGCATCGATTAAACTCTTCTTGCCGCTCGAAATGGGTTAAATTGATTCGACGCGATTCTTTTCCCCCAAAATTCAACTCACAATCGAATTTTCATGCATTCCGAGTTGCAATTGCAAGCACCTCGAGTTGCATGCACAAATAAAATTGAAAGGGTCCTCAGATAAGTCCTGGCTAAGTTAGACATAGATTTCTATCGTTTGTGTTACTTGGAAGGAAGAACATGAATACACAGTCTTTAAATCCTTGAAACATAGGGAAATGATAGTTGCTCTAGCAAGGGCGTACCCAGGATTTCAGTTAGGGGGGGGGGGGGGCTAAATCACAAATTTTGTTGGCGGGGGGGGGGGTACATAATTTTTACTTTGAAAAAAAAGACATAAAAAATAAAATGAGATAAAAAGTATCTATATATACAAACTGGTCCTACTTTTAACGAGAGATTATCCTATGCCCAATTTGTAGGTATTGGTTAAGGAACGATCATCAGTATTCCTCGGATCACCAGTACACTGTCTCCCTAATTATTGGCCAAAAATAAAATTAATTTTTAGAAATTATTCGCAACTTTTTACCAAATTACTATAGCAAGGATGCATTCCGTTAGTTCATATTTAATCTATAGAATCAACTATCTAAGAAACATCTGGTAAAGTCCCTTCCGATCCGTAGAACACAGTGCATTTTTACTATTACACCTATCTTTATTAATTTCTGATAATAATAAGCATACAACAACATTGAATAGTTTTAGGGGATGAATTAAACTAAGTCCTCGAACGAAGGATTTTGTGTTTACTTGATCATAACTTATAGGACTGGTCCGACTCATTAGCTAACAGGACATATTTGGTTTTTGGATTTCGGATGAATTTATTTCAAGAAATCTTGTCCATCGAAAAGTAATTTTTTTTTTTTCAAAAAGGTCTCCGAATTCCGAAAATCAGATCCCTAGAACTGAATTTTTAAAAGAAAATTTAAGAATATATACTTTTTTAAATGTTGTTTTTAATTATTTAAATGTTTAAATTTTATATGTCTAAGAGCTTGAATTAAATAAACTTTCTATTATGTTGTAAAAATATTAGACAAAATATGCTTTTTTTTAGTAAGTTTGACCTACGTAACCCCTTAAGGGGTTACATGGATCACGCAGTCTAATAACAGCATGTTTTCTTTCATTTTTGTCAACGTAATAAAATTATTTCAATTAAAGCCCTTAAGTATGTATAAATACAACATTTAAACTTAATTTTTTTTAATTTTTATTTAACTTTTACTTCTTGGAACTTGGCACCTAATTTTTAGAAATGTCTTTTTGAGAAAAACTTTGGAAGTCACGATAACTCAGTGTGGATTAATCTAACGTCAAAAAAAAACAAATTATTTACTATTAGACTATGAGTTAAACTAACTTGAACCATGGATTTTTTGTTGCTTTGATAACAAATTATTTTGCAAGACGACACAAAAATACGCCGAAAATCATATTTATGTATTAATAAATTTTACGAAAAACCCAATTTAATCTTTCTTTTAAAAGTCCTCAAGTTCAAGTACGGGTTTAACTCATCTGCTAATAGGAAAAAAAAACGGTTTTTAGGGTCAGATGAATCTACTCTATGTAATCGTTACTAACGAAAAGTAAGTTTTTTCAATAAACGTTTCCGACAATCAGGTCCTAACGTTTGAATTTTTATTTATTTTTTTTAATAAAAATGTAAAAAAATAGTTTCAATGTTATGATTTTATATGCCTATGAGCTTGAATTAAATAAAATTTTTATTATGTTGACAAAAAAAAAGTTAGAAAATATGCTATTTTCAGCCTTTTTGACGCGCATAGACCCTCAACAGATCAAAGTTCAAAGTCAATATACGACCTCAGCTTTAATTACATACATATTCTTAAATTTCACGTCTGACTGCTCCATTTGATGGCTTCAAATAAACTTTCGGAATCCTTGGTGCTTTTTTTTTTTAAACATATCTCCCGAGGAAATTAGAGGTCCATCATGACAAGTTTTTAAGATATCTTAAGGCCTCTACATATTGGAAATAATTTTCAAAAAAACAAATGCTTTTTAGAAGGAAATTTTCTGCACTTCTCTAGGTGGAAACGTCACAATTTTTGTCAAAAATGCAATTTTTGACGAAAACAGTTCCCAATGTGTATAGGCCATTAAGAAGAAAATTATTAAAAATAATTGGTAGAATCATTTTAAGAATCTTGCTTTCGTCTCATATTGTCAACCGTTAGTGCCAAAAAATACGATTTTTAGAAGACTCAAGGACGACTTTCCTAAAACATATTCTAACCAGGGCAGAGCATTCTCATACATTTTCCGTACTCATACTCTATTTTAACTTCATTCTTTTCGAAAAATGTATTACTGAATAAATTTATTATTGAAATTAGGTTAGAAAAAAGAAATCCAAAATAGTTACGAAATATTTGCCCATTTTTACACTTTTTTAATTCTTGAATGTAGTACAGTACGGACAAGAGCCTTGTCCTGCCCCCCCCCCCATTGGGCTTTTAATAGTTTTTGAGTTTTTATAAGTTCATTTTTGTATTGACCCTCTGCAAATGAGTACATAGTAAAACATCAAATTTGAGAAGTGACTAAATTTACAACTTTTAAAACCAGTAGAATTTTCATGAAAGTTTCGATCTCTATGAATTGAAAAATTAAGCCAATTTTTGGAAAGATTAGGCAAACCTGTCCACTATTTATTATTAAGAAAAATCTGCAGTAATTATCGCTGGCTGATACTGATGCTTATACTGATAAAGGTACTGATTATGACACTGGTCACTAACACTGCTTATTGAATTTCTGATATTTATCTTAATTATTAATTTTTTATTTTGTGGCGCTGTCTAGAGAGAATTATGCAAACCAAATATAATTTATACTAAATGTCAGGAGCTGATCTTAAACCTATCAGATCTCCCCTTTACTTCACACATATTACCCAATCGTTAACTTAATTATATTACAATTAGGGTAAATTAAGCTAATTCAGAACCTGCTCCAATTGGAAATTTTTCGCTACTCCAAATGGAAACGACACTGTTTTCATGATAAATACAATGCTAAATTACTATATCTATATATTTTCTATACCACAGTTTCATTATTTAGTTAATTTTGCTCCAAATAAAGCGAAAATCCATTCATATTCACAAATTCTAATTTGTTAATTTCTCAGAAAAATTAAAAGTGTACCTTTTCACCATTGAATTTTTCATCGATCGGCCATGTTTTCCAATGAAAAACACAATAAGGTGACCGTTGTTTATTCGTTTTATTTAACATTTATGTCATATTTCTGGCTAATTTTAGTTAAATTAAGTGCTAATCTTTATTGTTAACGGTACGTGAAGTTTTCAAATGAAATAATTACCTATTTCGTGAAAAAAAAGGGTTTTTCTAGTGTCTGCAAATGCTTCAATAGGAAACCTCGGAAATATGATTTTTTGGAGAGATTTTCTTATTGTTTTAGATGGAAAAGGAAAAAAGAGCAGGAATAAGAACAAATCCTACACTCAGGAGCTACTCAACAAGGTTTTAGAAGCCTTTCGTGGCGGTTTTACTTACACTATTTGTCTCCAATTAGAAACTTTCCCTTGTCTCCATTTGGATTAATTTGTTTCCAATAGAAGCATTTTACGCTCGCGTATTTTTCTTGTATTTAAGAAGTTTTCAAATTATATCTAAATAGTTTTCACTAAACAGTAACATTCTAGAAGAGTCAAGGAGCAAATTTATGTACAGTAGAGTCTCGCTATAGGCCATCGCTCTATAGTCCACAATTTATCGACCGTTGATTTCAAAACACTGATTTTAAGTTAGGTTATGTTTTTTAGTATGCGACATGAATAATCATTTTAATATTTTTGGCAAACTTTATTAAGTAGTTGTGATAATTGTGATCCACAATGAAGAGAGCAAGGACAAGTATCACAATCGCAAAGAAAGTGGAAGCCGTCAAGCAATTTCAATAGTAAAAGTCGTTGATAATTTTAAAAACTTACATGGACTATAGTGCGACCCAAGTGTCAAATTTGAAACCAAATATGGACTAGCGAGACTCTACTGTAATTCTCTTTAGAAAAAAAGGGACAGATAATCCTAACCGGCTTATGTAGGTGAAATTCTTAACGTGAGCTAGCTCGGAGTGCATGCAAATTCGATTTGGAGCTGAAGTTGGGAGACGCCATTCAGTTATCTTGAATCAAATTCGTGAAATTATACAAATTTTGTATTTAAACCAAAATATCAAGGATTTGGATGAACTGACAGAAAAGTGATATATGGGTGAAATGTAGACCAGAATGTTCTCTATAATTTTCCCATAGAACATGATCTCATCGATTACTCAGAAGCCAAGATAATCGAGGTTTTTTGTTTCTTAACTCGTTTTTTCATCCAGAGTGCCCCAAGTAGTCATTTGTTGAACTTCAACTATATCAAAGAATTGTTGTATTTTGTGGGACTTTCCATTTAAAACCCTATTTAAAGTGTCTCGGTGGAGTAGAGGCAGTCAAATTGGCATCTGAGTGGTTTCAAAGCGTTATTATGGCAAAAGTCAATTTTTTCACACTTAAACGGCAAAATCGGAGTGATAGCGTAGTCTGAGCGGAAAATGATGTATGGACGAAATGTAGAGACAAATGTCCTCTACAATTATGTCGAAGTAATCACCAAAATCTGTTCAGTGACAGTCGAGATAATTGAGGTTATGTGATATTGAAATTGGTTTTTTGACTGTGGCGCCCCTGGTGTTGGTCCCACGAAGATCAAATATTATAGAAAGTAGCATTTGGTGAGATCTTTCGTTTAAGCCCCCATTCATCAAAATCGGTCACATAGAACCGGAGATATGATTTTTTGAATTTTGTGAACTTTGACCCCTCATATCTCCGGTTCTGTTTTAACCACAGCGCACAATTGCACCATTTTGGAAACGTCCTAGACTGGACTACAACATACTAAAATTTCATTAACTAGCACAATGCCGTTTTTGAGAAAAATGACTTTGAATTTCGATGAATTTTGACGCTATCACAGCGCCACCTGCGGTGACTTTTTGAACTTCCATCTAAAAGCGCTCATCGAGACGAAACCAAAAAGGTAAAATTTAGGTCGCTATGTTAATTAGAACCGGAGATAGAGGCCGGTCAATGTTCGAACTTTGACCCCTTATAGCTCGGGTCAGGGGTTTTAGATCGACTTAAGGTTTTTTTTGTTTAATAGGTATAATCAACGGCTACAACATACTAAAATTTCAGCCCGATGCACAATGGAATTTTTGAGTTATTTAACTTATAAGATTTAAAAAAATTCTTTTTAATAATAGCGCCCCTAGCGGTGGTTTTATGAACTTGCGATGTTAGAAGGGAAAGTGGCATTTCATGAGAGCTTTCCAAAAAGCCCTCATTTTTTAAATTCTGACAATTATAACCGGAGTTATGGCCATTTTAAGAAATTTTTTTTGGACCCTTATAGCTCGGGTCAGGGGGGTCAGGGGACCTTAAGTTTGGCACTAATCGAAAGCTCTAAGACCCAGCTATAACATACTAAAATTTGAGCCCGCTCGATGCCACAGGGGCGGAGCTATTGAGAGAACAAAAAAATGGGGGTCTTCAAAATGGCGGAAGGAGGGGTGGGGGGTGGGGGGTCAATGCACCATGTTGCAATTTTCATACGATATATAACCTTTTCCGAAAACCGCAAGTCGATATCTCTTTTAGTTTAGGAGCTATTAAGCTCCAAAGAGCGGCCGGCCGGGAACGTAAAATAGCCACATATATATTCGTGATCAGGAAGTGGCGAAACACATTTTGGCCAAGTTTGAGGTCGATCGGACGACATGAAATTTTGTTAGGATTATAGTAGGTGAGATTGTTAAGAATCTCACCTAATATGAATTTAATGTGTTGAATCTTCTGTGAAAGTTAAAGTGCCTGGAAATGGTTTTGAATTAGGACATTTACCCTAGTTGTTATACTGAGATCGTAAAGAAACCCATCTATAATAATTACATTATTTATAAATAGACATAATAAGTGTGCCAAATTTCGGCATAGTTGCATGCAAGCGTCAAAGTCTTAAGGTTGAAATGTAATATTTTAAATACAAATTGATTTTTTTATTCTTTTGTAAGAGTGTTGCTTGGAACCTTGTAAAGAGTTTATCGTCTCTATTTACTCCAAAATCATTCTTAATACATTTTAAAATGAATAAAAATATACACATAGCTTTGGTGCCCTATTTCGGCCACCTTCATTCTCATAGTTCCTTGCCCTTCAGGAATTCTTCCAATATCTTATTCACGTCATCTCGTTTGTCGAAGCTACATTTTTTGTTATTCTCTTGCATTGTATAATCTCTAGAGTACGTAAAATCTAAAAGTTCATGGAAATTCGAGGAACAAAAAAGGTGGCCGAAATTGCAAGCTGGCCGGAATTTGGCACACTTATCCTATGTGTACTTTTTTTTTTTAGAATAACCCTGAGGTGGGCGATGTTACACATAGAAAAATCCTAAGAGATAAGATGAGATGCAAGAGCTTCGACTGGTACCTGAAAAATGTCTTCCCGGAAAAGTTTATACCAACGAGAGGAGTTCAGGCGTATGGACGTGTAAAGTCGCTATCATCTAATATGTGCCTCGATGATTTGCAGCAAGATCGCGAAATGCCTTTCAATGTTGGGATATACGGCTGTCATGGGCCCCATGTGGCTCATTCGCAGTTTTTCAGCCTGACTCGTGATGGTGTACTTCGCATAGAAGAAGCATGTGCTTCTGTCCAAGAAAGGTGAACTATAGTAAAAATTTACCTAAAATTTCTTTTCACTGAAATTTAACCTTTTTTTTTCAGCAAATCTTCCAAGATGTTCGTAATTATGTCGAGCTGCAACAAGTACAATTCCGTGAATGATCGGTGGGAATTGACAGCTGGTAAACAACTTAGGTATGTTAAATTGAATCTCTGCCTTGATTTGCGGGATCTCAAGGAGATGGACTATGTTTACGTAACTGAATGTGAGTCTGACAGTGAATCACAACTCTGGGATATTACGCACTGAGATAATTTACAGAACAAGCTGAGATTGTTTTACCTTCAATGGGTGCTCTTGCTGACTTCCAGAAAGAAAATCCAACATCACATTCTATTTGCTGTGATAACTGTTCTTTATGAAAATTCCTTCCAAAATTCCATCCTTCATAATATGCATTCCTAAAAATTAATTTTCATCGTCATTCTACCGAGGATTAATTGGGGCTTTTTAGGAAAATTTGTGTACACCATTTCTAGAAAAAAAAAGAGCTAGGAAATAACTACAAGATTGTGGTAACCATTTTTAAATACACTCAGTCCCGGCATTAAGTCGTTCAGGATTATGCACCTGACGGAATTATGCACATACAATTATGCAAGTTTGTCTACTTTTGGGAGTTAATTTATGAAATCATTTTTGAAATATGCCTGAATATGTGTGACGCGGGAAATTTGAAAACACTGTGCTTCTTTTGCAGAATAAAATTTAATTTCGTTTTTTAACCTAAAATTTTTAAATAATCTAACCATTTATTGAAGAACTCTGGCCATAAAGTACTGATTGTTAATGAATTTCCATTAAACAGTGGAATCTTTTTGTTTTGACTACTTTTACTCCGCGCGAAATTCGTTCAACGGCCGATTTAGGGTAAGTGTGCCAAATTCCGGCCAGCTTGTAATTTCGGCCACATTTTTTGTTCCTCGAATTTCAATGAATTTTTAGTTTTTGCGTACTCTAGAAATAATACAATGCGAAAGAATAATAAAAAATGTCGATTAGACGAACAAGATTATTTGAGAAAGATATTTGAGGAATTCCGGAAGGGTAAGGAACTATGAAAATGAAAGTGGCCAAAATAGGCCACCAATATTATGTCAACATTTTTATTCATTTTAGAATGTATTAAGAATGAATTTAGAGAAAATAAAGACGGTAGACTGTCTACAAGTTTCCAAGGAACACTCCTTACAAAAAAAGTAACAAATAAATTCTATTTGTATTAAGAATATTACATTTCAAACTTGAGACTTTGGCGCTTACATGCAACTATGCCGAAATTTAGCACACTTACCCTATTCAAAAGAAAGCCCCTGCGGGTATGCAAAATTTCTCGATGCATAATGCCATTTCGCACGTTTTTTTCGGTCCCGAAAATATGCATAATCCCGGAACTGAGTGTAATCCTCGTGAGCATGTTACTAGAGTATAGTGAAATCGAGAATACAGTCTTCTTAAAAATTCTTTTAAAAAAAAACATTAAGAAGAAAATCTATGCCAATTGATTTTCCTAATTATACATTTATTTAAATTGAAAAATTGCTTCCAAAATCATAAGACTGAAATTAAAACTTTATAGGAACACCCTCTAATTAAAATTAAAGTATAACTATGCAAATTTTCCTCTAAAGCCAAGTCATCGATGGTAGAAAAAAAATTAAGGATCATACATCGATTTATATTTTTATTTTCCCATGACCATATTAAACCAGGAGATGATTTTTCTTCTAAACAAAGTCGAATAACATGAGCATTTAATGATGTGTATAGGTGAAATACCAAAAATTGGACATTTCCACATATTAAAAAAAAAGTCAATGTAATTGAATTTTATGACGGATTTTTTTATCGTCTTGAAAGAACAATAAAAATAGTAAATAGTGAATAAGTTTATATTTATTTGGAACATCAAGAGAGAGAGAAAAGGTCCTTTTAGACTTGTGAACGAATTTTTTTGGGATCAAAAGTTGCCTTCCGGATATGATGGTAATTTGGCAGTACTTTTCGCAAGAAGTCTAGCTGAAGTGTGTGAGATGACTGCTTTTCCAATGCTTCCCGCTGCAAACAATTCTTTCCAGTGATCACAGTATTTTCAGGTAATTCCTGAGCACCAGTTAAGTGACATCCTGCCCCAATGACGCATCCATTTGAGATTTTCACATTTGCTGATACAGAAGAATGACACTCAAAAACATTCCTCTCACCAATCTTTAGGGCTTCAATGTGACATCCCACCTCGAAGACATTGTTGGCCCCAATAACCAAGACGGGGGTTCGATCACCGGATATCTGCTGTTCCGGAGGTATACGATGTGCTATTGTAACATACTCCTCCACTATACAGTTCTCCCCAATAATTATAGGGCCGGATTCTGCGATTATTGTGGCACTTGGATGAAGAACACATCCACCGGATATTGTTATGTCCCCCCGAAGAATTGTATCCTCACAAACAATTGCCCGTGGCATGATTTTCACCCTGTATACAAATGGATTTATTATCATCTAATCGTATTTCTATGCTGTATTTACAGTAATAACAAATATTTACTCACTCAGACTTATGAGTAGTCATTTCTTGAAGAATTTACAAGAGATTTCTTTTTTCTTTTAAAGCTGTACGGCCCCAGTCATACGTCCCTGAAGAAAATACACGGACTGTGTGGATGTCAAGAGACGTCCGGCCCCTACAAAAACAAAGAAGAGAAGAAGAAGAAAATACAAACTTGCGGCGAATACAAACTTTCAGGTGCACTGTAAAAAACAGTTTGACGAAAAAAAAGCTCACCGATATTTTACTGCTCGAACTCAAAGAACGTCCCTGAAGTATATACAAACTTGCGGCGAATACAAACTTTCAGGTACACTGTAAAAAACAGTTTGACGAAAAAAAAGCTCACTGATATTTTTTAACGGGAAATGAGGAAAAATGCATTTCTTATCATCAGGATAGCATCCACAACCACTTTAGACCCAAATGGGGGACCTGGGGGCCCATATTATGGGAAAATTCCATATTTTTTTCCTCTAAAAAAATACAATTTTCCTATATATGACCGAATACAATTTTGCAAAAAAATTAAAAATGCTATATTAAACCTTACTAAATCGACAGAGGGACTCTTCCTGAACATTTCGACCCATCTTCCAGACCCCTCTATAGGGTTGGAGCCCCACAATGGCCCCAAACGTACATTGCAAACTCAATTTTTCTTAATAATTTTTTGTATTTATTAATGAGGAAAACGTAAAACAAAAAGACAATCGATCAAACTCTCAGGATTAGTAGAGGAGCTCTTCCTGGACATTTTAAGCCATCTCCCATATCCTTCCATAGGGGTGGAGCCCCACAGTGGCCCCAAACCTACATTACTAATTAATTTTTTTTTCAAAAAATTTTGTATTTATTAATGAGGAAAACGTAAAACAAAAAGACAATCGATCAAACTCTCAGGATTAGTAGGAGGACTCTTCCTGGACATTTTAAGCCATCTCCCATATCCCTCCATAGGGGTGGGGCCCCACAGTGGCCCCAAACCTACATTACTAATTAATTTTTTTTTCAAAAAATTTTGTATTTATCAATGGTAAAAATGTAAAACAAAAAGACAATCGATCAAACTCTCAGGATTAGTAGAGGAACTCTTCCTGGACATTTTAAGTCATCTCCCATATCCCTCCATAGGGGTGGGGCCCCACAGTGGCCCCAAACCTACATTACTAATTAATTTTTTTTTCAAAAAATTTTGTATTTATTAATGAGGAAAACGTAAAACAAAAAGACAATCGATCAAACTCTCAGGATTAGTAGGAGGACTCTTCCTGAAGATTTTGAGCCATCTCCCATATCCCTCCATAGGGGTAGAGCCCCACAGTGGCCCCAAACGTACTTCACTAATTAATTTTTTTTTCAAAAAATTTTGTATTTATCAATGGTAAAAATGTAAAACAAAAAGACAATCGATCAAACTCTCAGGATTAGTAGAGGAACTCTTCCTGGACATTTTAAGTCATCTCCCATATCCCTCCATAGGGGTGGGGCCCCACAGTGGCCCCAAACCTACATTACTAATTAATTTTTTTTTCAAAAAATTTTGTATTTATCAATGGTGAAAATGTAAAACAAAAAGACAATCGATCAAACTCTCAGGATTAGTAGAAGGACTCTTCCTGAAGATTTTGAGCCATCTCCCATATCCCTCCATAGGGGTGGGGCCCCACAGTGGCCCCAAACCTACATTACTAATTAATTTTTTTTTCAAAAAATTTTGTATTTATCAATGGTGAAAATGTAAAACAAAAAGACAATCGATCAAACTCTCAGGATTAGTAGAAGGACTCTTCCTGAAGATTTTGAGCCATCTCCCATATCCCTCCATAGGGGTGGGGCCCCACAGTGGCCCCAAACCTACATTACTAATTAATTTTTTTTTCAAAAAATTTTGTATTTATCAATGGTGAAAATGTAAAACAAAAAGACAATCGATAAAACTCTCAGGATTAGTAGAAGGACTCTTCCTGAAGATTTTGAGCCATCTCCCATATCCCTCCATAGGGGTGGGGCCCCACAGTGGCCCCAAAACTACATTACTAATTAATTTTTTTTCAAAAAATTTTGTATTTATCAATGGTGAAAATGTAAAACAAAAAGACAATCGATCAAACTCTCAGGATTAGTAGAAGGACTCTTCCTGAAGATTTTGAGCCATCTCCCATATCCCTCCATAGGGGTGGGGCCCCACAGTGGCCCCAAACCTACATTACTAATTAATTTTTTTTTCAAAAAATTTTGTATTTATCAATGGTAAAAATGTAAAACAAAAAGACTATCGATCAAACTCTCAGGATTAGTAGGAGGACTCTTCCTGAAGATTTTGAGCCATCTCCCATATCCCTCCATAGGGGTAGAGCCCCACAGTGGCCCCAAACGTACTTCACTAATTAATTTTTTTTTCAAAAAATTTTGTATTTATTAATGAGGAAAACGTAAAACAAAAAGACAATCGATCAAACTCTCAGGATTAGTAGAGGAACTCTTCCTGGACATTTTAAGCCATCTCCCATATCCCTCCATAGGGGTGGGGCCCCACAGTGGCCCCAAACCTACATTACTAATTAATTTTTTTTTCAAAAAATTTTGTATTTATTAATGAGGAAAACGTAAAACAAAAAGACAATCGATCAAACTCTCAGGATTAGTAGGAGGACTCTTCCTGGACATTTTAAGCCATCTCCCATATCCCTCCATAGGGGTGGGGCCCCACAGTGGCCCCAAACCTACATTACTAATTAATTTTTTTTTTCAAAAAATTTTGTATTTATCAATGGTAAAAATGTAAAACAAAAAGACAATCGATCAAACTCTCAGGATTAGTAGGAGGACTCTTCCTGAAGATTTTGAGCCATCTCCCATATCCCTCCATAGGGGTAGAGCCCCACAGTGGCCCCAAACGTACTTCACTAATTAATTTTTTTTTCAAAAAATTTTGTATTTATCAATGGTAAAAATGTAAAACAAAAAGACAATCGATCAAACTCTCAGGATTAGTAGAGGAACTCTTCCTGGACATTTTAAGTCATCTCCCATATCCCTCCATAGGGGTGGGGCCCCACAGTGGCCCCAAACCTACATTACTAATTAATTTTTTTTTTCAAAAAATTTTGTATTTATCAATGGTGAAAATGTAAAACAAAAAGACAATCGATCAAACTCTCAGGATTAGTAGAGGAACTCTTCCTGGACATTTTAAGCCATCTCCCATATCCCTCCATAGGGGTAGAGCCCCACAGTGGCCCCAAACGTACTTCACTAATTAATTTTTTTTTCAAAAAATTTTGTATTTATCAATGGTGAAAATGTAAAACAAAAAGACAATCGATCAAACTCTCAGGATTAGTAGAAGGACTCTTCCTGAAGATTTTGAGCCATCTCCCATATCCCTCCATAGGGGTGGGGCCCCACAGTGGCCCCAAAACTACATTACTAATTAATTTTTTTTCAAAAAATTTTGTATTTATCAATGGTGAAAATGTAAAACAAAAAGACAATCGATCAAACTCTCAGGATTAGTAGAAGGACTCTTCCTGAAGATTTTGAGCCATCTCCCATATCCCTCCATAGGGGTGGGGCCCCACAGTGGCCCCAAAACTACATTACTAATTAATTTTTTTTCAAAAAATTTTGTATTTATCAATGGTGAAAATGTAAAACAAAAAGACAATCGATCAAACTCTCAGGATTAGTAGAAGGACTCTTCCTGAAGATTTTGAGCCATCTCCCATATCCCTCCATAGGGGTAGAGCCCCACAGTGGCCCCAAACCTACATTACTAATTAATTTTTTTTCAAAAAATTTTGTATTTATCAATGGTGAAAATGTAAAACAAAAAGACAATCGATCAAACTCTCAGGATTAGTAGAAGGACTCTTCCTGAAGATTTTGAGCCATCTCCCATATCCCTCCATAGGGGTAGAGCCCCACAGTGGCCCCAAACGTACTTCACTAATTAATTTTTTTTTCAAAAAATTTTGTATTTATCAATGGTGAAAATGTAAAACAAAAAGACAATCGATCAAACTCTCAGGATTAGTAGAAGGACTCTTCCTGAAGATTTTGAGCCATCTCCCATATCCCTCCATAGGGGTGGGGCCCCACAGTGGCCCCAAACCTACTTTGAAAATTCAATTTTTCAATGTGTTTTTTTGTAGGGGAACACGGGGCTAATTTAGAGACAGCCTTAATTGTGGGTGAGTCAATGTTATAGGGAGACAATTTGTAATTTATTTTTGTTGTTTGTTATGTGTTATTTATATATCTGGCATTTTAGCTTTTTTTAGAAATGGTTCTTGGTCATAATAGGCCGAAGTGCTTTAGACCTACATAATAGGTAATGATGGGGGGGGAATGGGGCTAATTTGGGATGTGTGTGTGGGGGGGGGGTTAGGCGCTTTCTATTCACGTCAATCGTGGATAGAGTGCCTAATTTTTTGTAAACAAAAAACTATAAAAAAGAGATAGTTTTTTTATGTAGGGGAACACGGGGCTAATTTTATTTTTTTACTGTTCATTTTTAATTTTTCACTGATCAATTCGAATATTTCTACTGATCAGTTTTAATTTTTTACCGACCACTTTATTTTTTACCAATAATTTTTAATTTTTTGCTTACCACTTTTAAGTTTTTAATGCTCATTTATTTTTTTCCCTATTAAAAAGTGCCTCCAGAAGTGATTTCTGCCTGCCTATCGAGAACATGAGATCTCCCCACTTTTTTCACCTGATCTGACAACATGCCATTATGCGAAAGCAATCCTAGAATGGTTCTATATAACAAATGTGCAATATGTGGAAAAGATGTTTAGCCCGCCTTGCATTCCGGAAGTCCGCCCTATTGAAAATACTGTTGAATTTTGAAGACAGATCCCAAGAAAGCTCAACCACCTGAAGACTTGCCGGATTTTAAGAGGACGTGGAAGAATGCCATTTGCGACCGTCAAATCCCGTCAAATGAATCGGGAGGTAAGCAATTAGGGTCACGTGTGGTATTTCGGGACACTTTTTAGAACTTTCAAGTTTGAAACAGCTTAACGACTTCACAAATTATTTTTTTTTTCCTGTGTTGATATAAATATTTATGTTCTTTCTTCTATCCAGAATAAAATTCTTGCAGAAAAATATTGAAAAATGTATCATTTTTTACACAAAATAGAAAAAAATGTTAAGAAGTGAGAATTGTATGCTTCGGGACAATGTTGGTATTTCGGGACAGAGAAAAGTGGCTGTTCCGGGACTAGCCGTATTCATATGTACAGTGGTGGAAATAAGCATAATTCCACTCAATAAATTTAGCTCTAGGGTATTTACTTTGCCAAATTTAAGGTTAATAATATTGTAATAACTTAATTTTTAACTTATTAATAAATTAAATTATTAAAATATATTAATCTTAAATTGGTTAAAAATAAATACTGTAGGGTGAATTGTGGAAAGGGAGACACTTAAGAAAAAGTTCAATTTCAAATGCATTCTTAAGCCTAATAAATATATATATTTTTTCATTTTCTCTGCATCATGAGATTGCTTGTGAAATATCCTAACAGAATCTTTACAGTTTTTATTAGAAATTTCAACCAATGAATTATAATATTCAATCAAATTAGAAAACAACACATTTTGAAAAGATGGACATATTTTTGGAAAGCGGGACAAAATTTTTTGGAAAGTTGGACGTAGTGATATTAATGACAAAATATTATACGAAATATGTAGAAAATCAAATGTTGATGGTTTTATGCGTATACTTGCACATTGGATGGTTATGCTAATCCCTCCTTTATGTCCGGGTAACAGTTGAGGAACCGCCCAAGTCCTCTTCCACTTGCTTTGGGAGTTCTGTAGAGGCTCCTCATTGTCTTTCTTCAGGTATTTTTGCGATATTTATTACCCACTCTATCAGAAAAAGTGGTCCTTGGAATCTGAAAATCTTGGCAGCCTTTCTCCAGGAGATTTTCTCCTTATCAGCTACTAACTGCTGTTGCAACTGATTGTCCGGATACTTAAGGATCTTTGTCGTCCTTGTTAACATGATTTCACTGCACAAAAGCATTAAATTCATTTCACAAAATCAACTTGTCCAAGATTTCATAAAACTTGTTTTGAAAGGAACACAAAATTAAATCACTTTTCTATCCTTTTTAAATGTAATATTTCACAAATATTTTTTGTTCACCTTTTAAATGGATATATGTCCTTCGATTTTCACTACGGACTTAACAATATTTCACAAAATATGACGAAAAATCAAACAAAACACTTTGATATTTTCCTAGCAACTTCCCTAAGAAACAGAGAAAATGACAACTACCGTGTCAATGTTATGAATATCACGCATGCAATACATTTTTTAAATTCTCTTGCAAGTCACTCTTTGATTGTTTAATAACGACTTTTGCATTTTTAATTTCTCAATCACAAAATGGGTTCAACAATCTTTTTATCGAAAATTGAAATATTTAATTGATTTATTATCAAGTTTTTAGAGAGAACAGTTTACTCGACGCGATTCTTTACCCCCAAAATTCAACTCACAATCGAATTTTCACGCATTCCGAGTTGCAAGCACCCCGAGTTGCACGCATATCGAGGTCGCCTGTACAGAATCTCAGCTACCATAAGCTTATCTGGGCTTATCACTGGTTTTTTTCTTGAAATTCATATGGCAGGGAAGCCTGTGAAACGTGAATCATATACTCAGGATGATATGGAGAAGGCTGGTCCAACCACAACGCTTACTAGATGGAAGAGTAGCTGGTGAAATGGATCTTACATTGTTTCGATCGATGGCATCCAATAACCAAAGATCAACAGTTCGATGGTGTAAGAATAATGTGCAAGTATTTAAAGATTCCCAATAAATTAATACAGTGGTGGAAATAAGAATAGGTCCACTCAATAAATTTAGCACTACAATATTTATTTTTAACCAATTTAATGTTAATATATTTTAATAATTTAATTTATTAATAAGTTAAAAATTAAGTTATTACAATATTATTAACCTTAAATTTGGCAAAGTAAATACCCTAGAGCTAAATTTTGTTAGCACTGGCTTCTCCCCAACGGTTAAACCCCCCGTTGGTATTCAAATTGACATCATAGATGTCCCCAGTGTGGCACTGGTTCTCCCTAAGAGCGCTCCTAGTGTTAGAAAGAGATCTACTCCTCGGAGAGGAGTATCGTAGCGAGGTTAGCCGATGAGAGTTCAGTTCGTGTTAGATCGTCAGGAGGTGAAGACGCAGGCTAGGAGGAGCGCTGAGGGTTCTGGGAGAATCTCTAGTGACCAAGGCACACATCCCCGCGAGTTGTCTTTGAGCTATTAGCCCTCATTTCCCTGACGGTTCTAACAATTTATTGAGTGGAATTATGCTTATTTCCACCACTGTACATACGAATACGGCTAGTCCCGGAACAGCCACTTTTCTCTGTCCCGAAATACCAACATTGTCCCGAAGCATACAATTCTCACTTCTTAACATTTTTTTCTATTTTGTGTAAAAAATGATACATTTTTCAATATTTTTCTGCAAGAATTTTATTCTGGATAGAAGAAAGAACATAAATATTTATATCAACACAGGAAAAAAAAATAATTTGTGAAGTCGTTAAGCTGTTTCAAACTTGAAAGTTCTAAAAAGTGTCCCGAAATACCACACGTGACCCTAATTGCTTACCTCCCGATTCATTTGACGGGATTTGACGGTCGCAAATGGCATTCTTCCACGTCCTCTTAAAATCCGGCAAGTCTTCAGGTGGTTGAGCTTTCTTGGGATCTGTCTTCAAAATTCAACAGTATTTTCAATAGGGCGGACTTCCGGAATGCAAGGCGGGCTAAACATCTTTTCCACATATTGCACATTTGTTATATAGAACCATTCTAGGATTGCTTTCGCATAATGGCATGTTGTCAGATCAGGTGAAAAAAGTGGGGAGATCTCATGTTCTCGATAGGCAGGCAGAAATCACTTCTGGAGGCACTTTTTAATAGGGAAAAAAATAAATGAGCATTAAAAACTTAAAAGTGGTAAGCAAAAAATTAAAAATTAGTGGTAAAAAATAAAGTGGTCGGTAAAAAATTAAAACTGATCAGTAGAAATATTCGAATTGATCAGTGAAAAATTAAAAATGAACAGTAAAAAAATAAAATTAGCCCCGTGTTCCCCTACATAAAAAAACTATCTCTTTTTTATAGTTTTTTGTTTACAAAAAATTAGGCACTCTATCCACGATTGACGTGAATAGAAAGCGCCTAACCCCCCCCACACACACATCCCAAATTAGCCCCATTCCCCCCCCATCATTACCTATTATGTAGGTCTAAAGCACTTCGGCCTATTATGACCAAGAACCATTTCTAAAAAAAGCTAAAATGCCAGATATATAAATAACACATAACAAACAACAAAAATAAATTACAAATTGTCTCCCTATAACATTGACTCACCCACAATTAAGGCTGTCTCTAAATTAGCCCCGTGTTCCCCTACAAAAAAAAACACATTGAAAAATTGAATTTTCAAAGTAGGTTTGGGGCTATTGTGGGGCTCCAACTCTATAGAGGGGTATGGGAGATGGCTCAATATGTTCAGGAAGAGTCCCTCTACTAATCCTGAAAGTTTGATCGAATGTCAATTTGATTTGCATTTTTCGAATTAATAAATACAAAAAAAGTTAAGAAAAATTGAGTTTGTAAAGTATGTTTGGGGCTACTGTGGGGCTCCACCCCTATGGAGGGATATGGGAGATGGCTTAAAATGTCCAGGAAGAGTCCTCCTACTAATCCTGAGAGTTTGATCGATTGTCTTTTTGTTTTACGTTTTCCTCATTAATAAATACAAAATTTTTTGAAAAAAAAATTAATTAGTAATGTAGGTTTGGGGCCACTGTGGGGCCCCACCCCTATGGAGGGATATGGGAGATGGCTTAAAATGTCCAGGAAGAGTCCTCCTACTAATCCTGAGAGTTTGATCGATTGTCTTTTTGTTTTACGTTTTCCTCATTAATAAATACAAAATTTTTTGAAAAAAAAATTAATTAGTAATGTAGGTTTGGGGCCACTGTGGGGCCCCACCCCTATGGAGGGATATGGGAGATGGCTTAAAATGTCCAGGAAGAGTTCCTCTACTAATCCTGAGAGTTTGATCGATTGTCTTTTTGTTTTACATTTTTACCATTGATAAATACAAAATTTTTTGAAAAAAAAATTAATTAGTGAAGTACGTTTGGGGCCACTGTGGGGCTCTACCCCTATGGAGGGATATGGGAGATGGCTCAAAATCTTCAGGAAGAGTCCTCCTACTAATCCTGAGAGTTTGATCGATTGTCTTTTTGTTTTACATTTTTACCATTGATAAATACAAAATTTTTTGAAAAAAAAATTAATTAGTAATGTAGGTTTGGGGCCACTGTGGGGCCCCACCCCTATGGAGGGATATGGGAGATGGCTTAAAATGTCCAGGAAGAGTCCTCCTACTAATCCTGAGAGTTTGATCGATTGTCTTTTTGTTTTACGTTTTCCTCATTAATAAATACAAAATTTTTTGAAAAAAAAATTAATTAGTAATGTAGGTTTGGGGCCACTGTGGGGCTCCACCCCTATGGAGGGATATGGGAGATGGCTTAAAATGTCCAGGAAGAGCTCCTCTACTAATCCTGAGAGTTTGATCGATTGTCTTTTTGTTTTACGTTTTCCTCATTAATAAATACAAAAAATTATTAAGAAAAATTGAGTTTGCAATGTACGTTTGGGGCCATTGTGGGGCTCCAACCCTATAGAGGGGTCTGGAAGATGGGTCGAAATGTTCAGGAAGAGTCCCTCTGTCGATTTAGTAAGGTTTAATATAGCATTTTTAATTTTTTTGCAAAATTGTATTCGGTCATATATAGGAAAATTGTATTTTTTTTAGAGGAAAAAAATATGGAATTTTCCCATAATATGGGCCCCCGGTCCCCCATTTGGGTCTAAAGTGGATGTGGAGGCTGTCCTGATGATAAGAAATGCATTTTTTCCCATTTCCCGTTAAAAATATGAGTGAGCTTTTTTTCGTCAAACTGTTTTTTACAGTGTACCTGAAAGATTGTATTCGCCGCAAGTTTGTATTTTCTTCAGGGACGTGCAAGGCCACAAGGCCACACGTCACTAAGTTGTTGACGTTGTCGTTGTCTTTTCATTTCTTTCTTTTTTGTTTACGTTTGTGTTGTCTTGGTTTGAATTTAAATTCAACCGTCGGTTTCCCTCTGATATTGATTGGACTAAGGGAGAATGTCCTTTCTACCCGGATGTATTATACCATTATGATGAGATGAACAATAATGGTAAAGGGATCATCCATGGTACGCATTCAGGGTTATGTCTTATTTTTCGTGATTTTTTTTTAATTGACACTGTGTTTTTAAATGTCTATTTTGTTTTCGTTTAATAAATTTGACAATTTCTTTATATATTTTGTGGTTATTTTTTTCAAGAATTTTTTGCAGGTTTTCTGCGTTTTCTAATGACTTATAGTTTTTTCTTGAATCTTCATACTTTTTACAGAATATTTTTATATGATTTGCGTCTTCTACAGTGTTACATAATTCACATTTTGTCATCTTCTATTATTTTTATAATTTTAAGAAATTTTTTGTCATAACAGTGTCCTGTTCTTAACCTTGATATCAATTTTATTTCTTTTGAGCTAAGTTTTAAATTTTTAAACCACATTTTATTTTCTATTTTATTGTTTCTAATATCTCTATTAAATTTTCCTATGTTGCTATATTTTTATAATCGGATTCCCAATTTTTACTAAGATTTTCTAATATTTCGTTTGTATCAATCTGTTCTTCTTCGAATTCCTCATAATTTTCTTTAAAATATTTTATGTTATCAAGAGCTTTATAATCTTCAAAAAGGTTTACAATTTTATCTTCTTCTGTTAATCTTCGACATATCGTCGGTTCCGAAGAAGACTATTGTTAGTCTACTTACAATAGTATAAAAAGATGGTATCATTGGATGCAGGCAGAAACCTTAGATCTATATCCCCACAAAATTTTATGTTGATTAAGATATTCCTGCAAAAGTTACAAGAAAAAAACTTAAAATCAGCGTGCTCAATTATTGAGTTTTTTGCCCACAATTTTGCTATATTTAATTTAAAAGTAGTGTTAACTAGAAGATATTCAATGCGTAAGTATGATAAAATAGTTTCAAAAGCTGAAAGTATATACAAATTGCAGTGAAATTAATGAAAAGAGTACACTGTAAAAAATATATGTACTAAATTTTCTAGCAGATAGATATTCATAAAACTGTTATAATTATCTAAGCCATAAACCACACACGCGGGAATATTGATATTTTTTTTACTATTTACTTTACTCGATACGAATACACACTCACTCACACCGCACTTTTGAAAGAAAGAGACGTCACATGTCTCCATTGAAAAATGAAAAATCCATGAATCATCATGTGTAATTCAAAAAGCGGATTCGAGGATGAAGACATGAAATCAATTGAATGTATAACGAAATATTGATGTAAAGTGCTAAAATTGTATTGAGCGGCGCCGTTATCAGAAATCGGCAACTGAAAACTTGTTTTTTGAGTTTTTATTAAATTATTTTGTCTGTTGATCTCAGTTACCCCCAACGCCCCCAACAGGTGAATTATTGCATATAAAGAAGGGAAAGTCGTGTTTTATTTAAAGAAAAAGTGCCATTAGAAAAAAATTAAATCTATTTTTATCTCACAACAATGAAAAAAAGTCCGACGTTCTCACAACTATTATTGCGAATTGCAAAAAAATGTAATAGCAATATTGTGGAAATTTTTCTCCCATGTTAGAAATAATGACCAGTGATAAGCCCAGATAAGCTTATGGTAGCTGAGATTCTTTACAGAGGTGACCTCGAAATGCGTGCAACTCGGGGTGCTTGCAACTCGGAATGCGTGAATTGAATTTTGGGGGTAAAGAATCGTGTCGAGCCAATTTCATCCATTTCTACTGCCGAGAACAGTTTACTCTAATGTGATTTTCGTTGAGAAATTTCAAGAATTGCGGTTTTTAGAGCAGATTTTGGCTTTTTTAAAACATTAAAAAAAAAACTCAGGGGTTCATGATGATTTTTGGTGACAATTTTTCCAAAAAAAAATCAACTAATGATATTAATTGATTGATAGAATTATTTTAAGTATTCTAATGTGATTTTCGTTGAGAAATTTCAAGAATTGCGGTTTTTAGAGCAGATTTTGGCTTTTTTAAAACATTAAAAAAAAAACTCAGGGGTTCATGATGATTTTTGGTGACAATTTTTCCAAAAAAAAATCAACTAATGATATTAATTGATTGATAGAATTATTTTAAGTATTCTAATGTGATTTTCGTTGAGAAATTTCAAGAATTGCGGTTTTTAGAGCAGATTTTGGCTTTTTTAAAACATTAAAAAAAAAACTCAGGGGTTCATGATGATTTTTGGTGACAATTTTTCCAAAAAAAAATCAACTAATGATATTAATTGATTGATAGAATTATTTTAAGTATTCTAATGTGATTTTCGTTGAGAAATTTCAAGAATTGCGGTTTTTAGAGCAGATTTTGGCTTTTTTAAAACATTAAAAAAAAACTCAGGGGTTCATGATGATTTTTGGTGACAATTTTTCCAAAAAAAAATCAACTAATGATATTAATTGATTGATAGAATTATTTTAAGTATTCTAATGTGATTTTCGTTGAGAAATTTCAAGAATTGCGGTTTTTAGAGCAGATTTTGGCTTTTTTAAAACATTAAAAAAAAACTCAGGGGTTCATGATGATTTTTGGTGACAATTTTTCCAAAAAAAAATCAACTAATGATATTAATTGATTGATAGAATTATTTTAAGTATTCTAATGTGATTTTCGTTGAGAAATTTCAAGAATTGCGGTTTTTAGAGCAGATTTTGGCTTTTTTAAAACATTAAAAAAAAAAAACTCAGGGGTTCATGATGATTTTTGGTGACAATTTTTCCAAAAAAAAATCAACTAATGATATTAATTGATTGATAGAATTATTTTAAGTATTCTAATGTGATTTTCGTTGAGAAATTTCAAGAATTGCGGTTTTTAGAGCAGATTTTGGCTTTTTTAAAACATTAAAAAAGACCAGATAAGCTTATGGTAGGTAGCTAAGATTTTCGGTTAATAAACATTGGCGATAGAGTCCGGTCCATATGGATATAGTAAGGGTCGGGGTACAGTGGGTTGGGGTAGAGACGGATGGGACCCATTATTAGAAAGTTCTTGCTCTCAGATACAGTATATGCTCTAAAATTTCATCGAAATCTCTTTATATACACAGAAAATGCAGTCCGGGCAAGACATTTTTGGTTATAACTCGGGTGAGGAAACATCAAGGGAGGCGTGCGATCCACCGTTGGAAAGGTCTCGACCTCAGTTACAAACATACTAAAATTTAAAGAAAAAGCATCGTCTTGTTTTCGAAATATTCGAAATCGAAATTTCTAAAATCAATTTTTCGATTAATCGGACTTTCGAGTCAATCGGATGAAATTGGGGTGTCACAAAGGTTGTAGTATTCCACGAGAGATTTCCAAAACACCAAAATTTTTGTCCGATCGTATTTCATCTAGGACCACAAAAGCTGATTGTAAAGAATCTCAGCTAAAAGTGAATCGTCCGGGAAAGATCCCAATGTTAATTTTTATATTTTGTACTTAAGAAGAAAAAAATGGTAATTATTGTTCTAAAAGTATTTATTCCATAGTTTTCTCTTTGGTGGCTTTAAAACCAATTGTAGTTACAATTTTTTTGTCCTGAGGCACTTTGCTATGCTCAAACTCAATTCTATATCTAGCTGATTTAGCTTTTAACAACATTTCAAAATTAAGTAATGACTTAAATATAAAGCGCCTCATTAATAAATTTTTGAGATATTCACTATAATACTATAATTTTGTATAGTTATTCTCACAATAGTTTTATTTTTTTGTTATCGAGGAAAATATTTCTTTTTTGGTGTAACACCGTTTGGTTAGATTCCTTTTTCTTTTCTCCAATTCCGTGTTGGACAACAAAGTCATCCATGGTAAGGCTATGAAGATTGAAAGAAACGGCCAAAATATTGAACATTTTCCACGCGAAGTCCTCTTGATGATCAAGGATGAAAAGGGATCGATTGGATAATATATAACCCTTAATCCATGCCAAATTTCTGTTTTTTTTTCACCATCAGGGATTCCATCCCAAATTTGAGATGATATTCACAGTTCAGGGAGTCGCACAACTGGTTGATTTGGTGCATCCCAGAAAGCTTCGCAGTGATCCACTAAATTCTCCTCTGCTGTTGTCAGGAGTTCCTCAGCTTGATCTGTGGTCCATGCCTTTTGCACTAATGCACACGACTCCAGTGTACTTGATCCGAGAATGCGACTCAGCTTCTCACTGCTGTCCACCTTTATGATGTAAATATCATTCTCGAAGCAAAACGCCTGAAGAAGAACTTCCTGCATGTGCGTAGCGCTATCACCAATTGATGGTGGTGCCAAGATACAAAAGAGAGCATCCTCAGGTGCTGATGAGAGTGTCTTAACTGCTCCCGCAACACCCACAATAGTTCTCTTATCATTCTGTGCTTTCAGTAAGACATTACGGACTGTTCGTCCAAGATTTGTTATCTGTCGTCCCATTTTTTCAACTTCCACAATTTTCTCGTCCAGTACCATAGTTACGCCTTTCGATTTTTGATTCAAATTCAGGGAAATATATTCCGAATGTGGTGCCAGTTTATTGACTTTCACCTTGTCCAATTGAATCAATTCTCTGCAGAAGGTGTTAGTTAGACTTTTGCGGTCACTGATAAATCCCAGAAATATTTGAATATTCGCAAAGTCACCGTGTCACTAATGTTTACACAAACTTATGCAATTGAGATGAAATTCTTTGCACTATGTCTCTTATTAGCTTTACTTTTACTGTTGATTTCACAATGTGGCTCCTCAATGAATACGAGCTACTTTTATAACCGTGGCTCTCCCCACTACGGAATTCCCCACGAATATTACCGAAGGCACACGATCATAACGCTTCGATTGTGTTTTCATGAGAAAGCCCAAGAGTTTGGGGAATTTGGCGTGTGTGTTGTGTTGGGATTTTACAATGCTATTCGAAAGAGATACACGTTTCACTGGAAATACACAAAATACACTGAAAAACTGTTACCATGTCCCCTTCCCTACTGGCGCCCCCATTCTCTACCGGCTTCACGAGACAGGTCAAATCTTGTTTTGAACAAATTCTATCGCGGGTGTGTACTTACCAGAAATGACGTATAGTAGTGTATCTTTTTTTTTGGGTCATCCTCCAGAATTCTCGTGGTAAAAATGCTAACACTGCTAATATAAACCACACACGTGCTGAAAAAAGTAATTTAAAAAAAAAAACAATTTAAAACACACAAGTGTGTTCAGTTCAGAGTCAGACAAGTGTGTCAATATTTTGTAGATGGATCATTATAATATTGCTTATTGTCTCATGCAACAAAACTACGCATTTGCATAAGAAATTCTGATTTTACTTATAAAGTTTCCTTGCGCGTCGCAATGGGTTTTTATATACCCAAAAAGGGGTCAAAAGATTTCGCATCACAAGATTTCATTCATGGAATTTTTTTTATTTGCCCTATCATTTCTCATTCCTCTCTTTGCAGCTTCCAAATAGAAATTTACAAATTCTCTGAAAGCTAGAAAATTCATTTCTGGGGATTTAAACCGTTTATTAAACCTCTGTACAAGACATGTGCCAAAAAGTATAATCACATGAAAATTCTATGGAAAAGTAGGAAAAGTTTACGAAGAAATTTTCAGGATAATTCATAGAAAAAAATATATAACATTGATTTCTTTAGAATTTGGATTATGGTAGAAATTTTCCCACTGGGAGGGGATTTTATGCAAGTTGGAAATTCACTTGGAATTTCCAAGGAGTTCAATTGGTTCAATGCTTTCCACCTTTCAGGTTTGTTTATACTTTTGCGCTTGGGTTTTGCAATGCAATCATTTTGAGCTGAGATGTTCGTCTCTGAAAGTCCCAAGATCTTCAACAAAAAACAGGTTCATACGATATTTGCGTCACGATGATCTTAACCCATTCCTTACCATGGTATTATACATCATACGCAAATTGAGTGATTTTAGATAATATATTCCTGGGCAACTTTTATCCGAATTGCTGTCGGGAATGAATTTTTAGTAACCTTAGTTCTTCAATTACTTGGGAAAAATGATCCGACAGAGATGAAAATACATTTTGTTATTGTTTTCTTGCTTCGTGGAAGATCATGCAAAATTTTTGCTCAAAATGGCGGACGGAAAATTCGACATCCCGTCGAATTTGTTAAAAATGGCCTTCATCCTCTTTCCTGATTTGAATTCTAGTTGCCAATTTGTTTTATTGGATAGTTACTCTATCTAAATCAGTAGAGTTTGTAATCAATTAAGCAGAGGTGTGCAAGAAACCGTTGAAACCGAATTAACGTCAAAATAAGTTTGTTATACAGTAGACTCTCGCTTATCCGTGGAACGGGACCGAAATGTCACACGGATTTTGAGAGTGATACACATCAAATTGTTTGAAATCTAACGATTTTTTTGTTTACATTGCAAATTTATGGAGTGAATTCTGATCTGACTGAATCGACATTCTCTCTAAACATGCGTACTGTCCAAAAAAGTTACAATGAGAAAGAATTAACAGTAGATAGAGCACATTTGCTTTAACAAAAAAAAACCAAAACGGGGAAAATATGTCAACAAAATTTTTAAAATTCAACTGTCTCACGGATTTTTTTATGTCACCCGGAAAAAGAGTCCACGGATAAGCGAGAGTCTACTGTAGTAGCGTTTTGACCATTGACTTACATGTTTCATTTGACGTTAATTCGGTTTCAACGGTTTCGCACACCTCTGAATTAAGGCACAGAATTTAAAATCAGCGACCGTTAAGACATGTGTTTGACAGGGGCTCCCTGCGTCCCCATATGAGATAAAAAAAATTTCTTTTCAAAATATTCATCTATTAATCTGTAGGAAACTAATCCCAAAATATGAACATTCTATCTCAAGTATTTCTGGTACATTGACTGAATGGGTTAAAGTCGATGATGCCTCACACTGACTCATTTTTTTGCCATTGCGTTTGGCTAAGAAATTTGCATCCCGATTTTTCCAAATCATGAAAATTGTGAAAATTCCAAATGAAATTCTTTTAATTGAGGCGGTGACTATAATTGCTATTTTTTCTCAATAATTAATCACAATTATCTTTTAATATAGTATAATGTGTGGCACTATAAAAAGTGCGATGAACCCCTCTCTGTTATGGAATTTTCCAAAAATTGACCGTAAAAAGCCCCTAAAATTGCACAAATTCTTTTCTTGTCTTGTATTATTCAATGAGATGGTTTTATCATCGTAGCGAAGGACATTTATCTGTAATTAAATTCAAGTTTAATTCTCTGAAAAATGTAACACAGTGAAAATAGATTTCTTGGTACAAGAGAAACGTGTCATTCTCTAATGAAAATGATCTTATTATGGGATCAAGAAACTCACGCATTTTCTACGTATTGAACTGGGAGAGGGACAAATTTTCTTGGCAAACGATCAAGACATTTGTAAATTTTCTTTTTCATTTTTATTTTGCAAAGTTCTTGGGAAATACCCGAATTTTGTCAAGACAAGAAATTATGCAAAATTTATTTATTTTTTTATATTTTGAATTCCTTTTAATTTTCAATGCCTCATCATCGGAAGAAATACAATCACTAAATGATGAAAACCTTGGAAAAATAGATATAAATTGTAGTTGTGCAAGGAAACCCCAGGAAACCAAAATACAATATTTTCACTTTATTTTTTCCTTACAAAATTATATTAAAATCTATGTGTATTTGACCTCGTTTCTTCATTTGACTATTTGATTTTTTCACGTAATACATTATAATGACATTTTTTAATTTTTCATTGATTGTGTCTAAAGTGAATAAAAAAAAATTGGCATTCATTCAAGATTCACTGGTAATTTTTGGATTTCCCTGAACTCCTTCATCTCTGCACATAAGATTTTTTCTACAATTTCCCCTTAGCTCATTTTATGTAATTTAGTGAAAGAGTTGAAAATCGCGTCATTGGTGTTTTTACTGAAAACATGTATTTTTATATTCATTGGAAATTTTTCACTCGTTTTACTATGAATTATTCTAGGATTTTCATCTTAAAATCGTTGTTTTTTTATTGTACAATCTATGAATTAGCTTTATATCTGAAACTTCCTATTTCTATGAAATGAAATCAATCAGGGGAATTTTTCTAGTTCACGAAATTCTATCAGTCACAAACTTATTATACATCCTGAATTATTTGTATCCGCTCTCGCAAGTAACATTTTACATAATATATAATGGTAATTTCCAATAAAGAATTGGATCCGCAACTAAGAAGTACTTCTGTGGGTATAATATAAACGAGATTAAATGATCAATGTATAGAATGGTCAATTAATCTTTCAAAGTACAAAAAAGATCTTTCAAGGAAAAACAATCCGATATGGAGATGGAGTGCTGTAGATGGTGTGGAATTTCCATTGACAAATTCAGCCTCTACACACACATTGATTAACTACGTAAATCCCGTTAGAAAGAACTTTGAGAAAGGTCATGAACATTTACTTTCTTGCGAAGGTCATAAGATAATCAATAATGTGTCAATGAACTTGTAATAAGGATTCATTCAAAGTCATTCTTTCGTCAATCAAGGATTCAAAAAATGCGCGAAAATTCTTGGTAATTCCATGTGACTCTGGTCTTCTATTATCAGCATTTTCACGAGTTTTGCTTAGTGTTTGAGCTTTAAGAATGAGTGCTAAATGTCTGATAAGAGATAACATCCCATGGTCTTATTGTTTAACAGTCTCTACATTTCTTAGAAATATCCACTTGGAGCCAGTTTTCTGAGAAGTCGCTCGTTTCTGATTTCTCGAGCGCCTAAAATTATTATTTCGCAATATCACAAACCCACACAAAAGTTCATGATTAAGGTGATTGTCCATCAAAAGAGACCCCACAATAAAAAATCTCTTCTTCTTCATGCTTTATCACATAAATGTTGTAATTATCAGTAAACTCTAAAATTTATATATCTTATTTTTCAGTGAAAAGATTTTTTTTTTGGGAAAATTTCATAGACTCTTGTAATAACTGGAACATATTGAATTGATCGAGCAAATCTTCCAACCAGAAAATGTTTGCAAACATAATAGCACTTTATAAAACTTCTGAATATTATAAAGAGATTAATTCTTCAAGAACGAAATGGAATCTGATACCGAAACAATTATACTGAAAAAAAACCTTTTTTATGTTTGTAGGTGCGATTCTTTATTTATGATGCTAAGGGAAATGTACCCCGGATCGGAATGTTAAGAGACATGCCCGATATTTAGTTGAAAAAATAAGCCTCAAAATACTATTTGTTATTTTTGTGTATGCTAATCGGTATATTAGTGATCCATTTAACTATATCTGTACATTTTAATTTTACATTTTTATAATAACTTAATAAAAAATAGGTTTAATTACAACTATGCACCCTGTACCTCGGATCGTCACAAATTTAATCAGGTGTCTCACGGAAAATTGACTTTATAAATTAATAAATCTGAGCTAATGCGTTACATTCTTGTGAGAGTTAAATGGTAAATGGTAACCAATAATTTTTAAAAATTCATTTGAATTCGTGCAATAATAGGGTAATAACCTGACGATCCGAGGAACACTGCCGATCGCTGGTGCTCTTCCCTTATATTAATTACGAAATATTTAAAAAAAAAAATGAATGAATATTTTTTTATTCAATGTGGATATCAGAGGATTACTAACATTTCGGTAAACTTACACTCTTAGAAAAAATTAGTTCGTACAAGCTCATATGCAGTTATTAGAACTATAAAATATAGTAAATATAGACCCAACTATATATTTAGTTTGGGTAACTAAATGAAATAGTTGACCACAGTTAGTTAAAGTATCCTTTTCATTTAGTTATCACAACTAAATCAAAATAGTAATGGGTACTATAACATATTAGTTCCAATTTCTAAATAAATGGGGTTGATACCCATCTTACTGGCTGTAATAACTATATCATATTAGTTGTGGTTACTATATAGCATTCATTATGATGCATATTTCTTATTAGTTGCTTAAAATTCGAAAGAGCTTCAACGCATTACTAAAATAAAAACCACTCTTTACTATTGGAAAAGTAGTCATAACTTTATGAAAATATAGGCCCATCTATTTACATTGGTTGTGAGAACTAAAAGGAATTAGTGACCAATATTAGTTGGGATAATGATTTCATTTAATTAACACAAGCAAATATAATTGTATGAAAGCATTATGAAATAATTGCCGCAACTTATCCACGTAAATATTGTCTTATATTCTCATTACTAATAAATTTATTATGAGTATAATGTTTTAAGAATATAAGAACTATTTTAAATAGATTTGATAATAATCGCCCGAACAACTAATTTTCATTAGTAATCACGTCTAAACTTTTCTAAGAGTGTAGGCAAAAATACTTTAAACATTTGTTAATTTGTATTTCTACAACTATTAACTTATATGAAGTTCTTTTTTAATTGCTCTTAATTCTATGAAGCATTTTTAGGTAAAATACCTAAATCCTGTTTATGACTTTCTTGCCACACTGAGAAAAAAAGAGGGTGCGATTAACTTTTTTTTCCTTTAACACTTTTTAGGTGTAAAAATATATCAATATTTTTTAATGTTAATTTTACACCTTTTTAAGGGTAAAATTAACATGAAAAAGGGTAATTTTAACCCCAAATACACATAAAAAGCATAATATTTACACCGATTTCGGATCAATACTGCAGGGTAAAATAAACATTTCCGGAATGTTAACATGTTTATTTTACACTGCAGTATTGATCCGAAATCGGTGTAAATATTACCCTTTTTAGGTGTATTGGGGGTTAAAATTACCCTTTTTCATGTTAATTTTACCATTAAAAAGGTGTAAAATTAACATTAAAAAATGTTGATATATTTTTACACCTAAAGTGTTAAAATTATGAGGAAAAAAAGTTAATCGCACCCTCTTTTTTCTCAGTGTATGATATTGTGACAAATTTGCCTTTTAAATGGCAAGGGGTTGTGAAATATTAAAGTCATCCCCCCCTATCTCCACAATCCGCCTTTGGGTCCCTCACAGCCCCAAACATCCGTTTTGGGGCCTAAATTCCAGGATAGTGGCTTCAGTGTCATTTTTTGCACTTAAGCCTTATAAGGTAAAGTACCCTTTATTCGACCGGTTCCTCTATTCGACCGGTAGATTTATTTATTCAATTTAATTATATTTGCTATAATATTTTGTGTATGATCTAACATTAATAGGTCAATTATTCTTTAAATAATACGAATCAGTGACAAATTCATAGAAATTGATGAAATTCACCATCAAATATTCAAAAATTGACCCACCGGTCGAATAGAGGAACCCGGTCGAGTAAGGGTACTTTACCTTACTTCGGGAGGGCAATGCATATGCCTTTAAAAGACAATGAAGGCAATGTTTGTGGAGAACTATTATTATTAACTATTATTACCTGTTGTACCAATCACAGTTCATGGTGAAATCACCTGTTGTGTGCATGGGGAAGCTCCTGGGGTTGCACTACCCGTGTCAACCTTTATCAGACACGCGCATCCACCTTGTTCCTATGGAGAGTCTCTACAATTCCACGGTTCAGGTCGAATCCGCCTACCGTGAGAGCATTTAGCCAGGCGAGTCGCCTTGGGGCTTATTGCAAGTGGAGAAGCAGAACTTCTTTTGTAAGGGGATGAAACCTTAGGATCACCCCTTAAATTCTGAGGACTTTAGAGATGCCCCAATGCCTGTTGCTGGAGAGAAAAAATGCTCTACATGGCAGCAGAACTAACTAACATATTTATTTCTAAAGATATTCAAGATTTTAAAAGAAGTGTTTATGGTGTTTATAAGACAAGTATATAAACAAATGCAAATAAAGTTGTGGTTTTCCCTGTATAGCCATTATCATTATAATTGAGAAATCATTCTGAAAATTAACTTAAATTCTTGCAACTAATTGCTATTGGCTTCTCTGGGCTATTTTTCCGAGATGCTAGCTCGAAAATTAAGTGATACACAATTCTCATGAAGCGTAAATATTTCTTTGTATTGAAAGTGAAAATTTATTTACCTCTTTCAGAGCTCTTTATTAGATTATACACAATCTTCTCTGTATTTTATGTAAATATTTTTGGAATTAGGAAATACCCAGATTGTTGTGTTGCCGTGTGAACTTATGTATATAGTTTTTGTTTTGAGATATTTCTACATAAGCTTTAGTCTCAAAACAGAAAATATTTTCCAAGTAATAGGGAGTATACGCGTAATTTTGTAGTAAAACGTCCCCTCGGTGGACATTTGATGGGTGTTTATTTATTTGTGCATAATACTCTGATCATTTCCATCTCAATTAAAGTGTGTATATTTTTGCGTCACTAACTGCGCCATGAGGTCAGAAGAATCTTGGCAATGTGGCACAAAAGAACTCTTCAGAAAAAATACATATACGCGTGTCTCGTGTTATATTTTTTGTTAAATAATTATTCAAAACCGTGGTAATTCTTGCAAAAAAAATCCAAACTTCTCACAAGCATATTATTACTTCTTCATACAAAAAATGGAAAATTCTTAAACAGAAACACCCAGGAATTTAATTTCGAATCCCATCCAATGAATGCTAATGCCCTAGTCCTAAATTCTTGATCATTTAGTTTTAATTGTAATTTGCAATTCTCAAGACATTTTTCATTTTTCATCTAATTCTGAATTCTACCGGCAAAGAGATAGGGATTCTAGCCCATTTTCATTGGCCAAGAGATTCTGAATTTAAACGCCTCGGGGATTCACGTCCATAATTTAAGTTCCCGGAGTCTTATATATTCTTAAATTTAGAATCAAAATTTTTATCTGTGTGTTAAATTATATATGTTTAACACCAAAGGTGTATTTTAGAGAGGAATAAAACTCCCAAAACAGACTACGCGTGGCTCCCAATATCCCAACAAATAATTAACATGAAAAAGAATGTGATAAGGTATGGGGAGTGTGAGCACAATGATAAATTTTTGCGCACTGTATCACAATATTATTTTTTTGTAGGCAATAATAGATTAGCAGAAGAGGTTTGCCCTCAACACCGTGTGATGAAATCCACGTGAGAAAAATTCAATTAGTGGCACAATTAGAGCAGGTGAAAAATAGTGCAAATTGTCAAGTGATTAAAAAAAAATCTACCAAATATCATTTTTTGGTATCTAGTTTTGGCTAGGTCAATCTTGTGTTTAAGATGAAGAATTACCCTGATATGAAGTATAGTGAAGTTGAATTATCAATAAATTTACCTTCTTCAGATTTCATCACTGATTTCATAATATTGCAAGATTCATTTATTAGCATGTATCGTTGAAAGTCATTCACCCTAAACTTGAATGATTCACGGGCATCTTCTTGCAATAATATCTTAATATGACTAAATTTCTGCTAGACTTCTCAAGGAAATCACAGTATTATGTAAGTAGTAAAATGTAAATTCTAAGTGTAGAATGTCATGATGAAATTTGATTTTCAAGAATGACTTCTGTTTCACAACGTTTGTATTTATAACTTTTTCATTGTGTGATAGGCAATCTCAGACGTACTTTTTTATAGGCTAAAACATTTGTGGTAAGTATTTTGGTAAAACCGGTAAGTACAAAATACACTTGGTAAGTAAAACAGCAAAATTGATAAGTAAAAAAATCAATTTTGGTAAGTAAAAAGCTATGTTTGGTAAGTATAAAAAATTGCCAGAAAATGCTGAAAATTTTATGCAAAAAATGATTTCAGCATTTATAAAAGTGGATATGAATATATCACTGAAAATCCACTTCCTGTATTGTCACGTTGATGTTTTTTAAGACAAAAATCAACAGAATCAGATTAGCACGGAATAAAATACCATCAATTCGCTGCACCTTACGAAAAATGGTACAAAAGCAAGAATCTTGATTCTCTTTTGGCTTAAATGTGCTGGATGGTGGATTACAAAGAAAATTAAACTTGTGAGACATTAGAATTCATTTGTAGAAGATATGAAATAAAATAATGAATTTTTGAGAGAAAATTCTGTGGTTCATAAGTCATTCAAATACGTAATTTCTGGATAACGGTGTATTTTACGACCCTATGATATTCAGGAGACTATTTTTGTAAAGGATTCAAGTCGTCCCGCGAATCCTTTTCATGGATTTGGAGGATATTTAGGAGTTTATGAAACAAATCTAAAAACTGAAGGGATAGGGATATGCGATGTTCCAGGAAAAATGTCCTTGAATCCTCCTCTACACATCCTTGAGTTATCCTTTGACACCAACATCCTAGGATGTACCGTTTTTGATTATAAACAATTTTTTTCAAATATATCGAAAAATTTCTTAAAGATTTTTTTCTTAAGATATCTCAAAAACTTAAGGTGATGGACCACAAGTTTCTTCGGGAGAAATGTTTAGGACATAACAAGGAACAAGAAACTACTCATTATTTTCTATCCCATTTTTGGTTGTTGCACAGTGTAATGAAACAACACGTCTATAAAATATTAGTATTTTTTACTTACCAAATTTGATCTTTTCACTTGAGATTTTTTACTTTTTTACCTACCATTTTTGTTTTTTTACATATCTTTTTAAATTCTCTTACTTACCGTTTTACATTTTTTTTTACTAACCATTTGTGACATTTTTACTTACCATTTTTCTTTTTCTACTAACCAGTTCTGATTCCTTTACTTATCATTTTAGATTTTTTTTACTGACCATTTTAGACTTTTCTACTCACCATTTCAGATTTTTTTACTTACCATTTTAGATTTTTTTACTTAGCATTTTTGATTTTCTTGCTTACCAAATTCGATTTTTTTACTTACCATTTTTAAATATTTTACTTACCAATTTTGAATTTTTGCTTACCAATTTTGATGTGTTACTTACGAATTTTGATTTTTTACTTACCGATTTTGATGGTTTACTTACCAATTTTGATTTTTTACTTGCCAATTTTTATATTTCACTTACCAATTTTGAAGTTTTACTTACAAAGTTTGAGTTTTTACTTACAAATTTTAATTTTTTACTTACCAAATTTGCATTTTTTACTTACCATTTTTGATTTTTTTACTTACCATTTTACCAAAATACTTACCATTCTGCTGCAGCCCTTTTTTATATCGCGCAATAATGAAGAATACCACAATTATTTTCTTTACAATTTTAGGCGCAAAAACGCTAAAAAATGAAAGTTTCGGATCAGTCATAGATAAAATGAAAATTAGTGAGCGGATTATTATAATATGTCTTTAATGATAATGAACTGGCGCAATGTACTTTGAGAGGTACTTTCCGGTGTTCGCCAGTGAAAAAGGGGTCATCCTAAGATGAAAACACTTTTTTCGTCTTTCCCAGAGCTTTCGGTCCCCATCGGGAGATCCACATCGGGACCGAAAGCTCTGGGAAAGACGAAAAAAGTGTTTTTATCTTAGGGTGATCCTTTTTTCACTGGCGAACACCGGAAAGTCCCTCTCAAAATATAATATGTTTTTTCAAATCGTAGAATTAAAAAAAAACTATATTATAGTAATTGTATGCCAATATAGTTTTCTTCCATACTTTTCGTCAGTAAAGAGAATTTTCAAATCTATGAAAAACCGACGAAAACTTATTTAAAATTTTAAAGAAAAATGCAACCTATAAAAGTTTAATATTTCCAAGTTAGATTATTTCCAAACTTTTTCAACAATTTCTCTTTGAATGCCAAAATTAGTGATAAGCCTAGGTCAACTTATATATTTTGATGTTACATAGGTGTTATTTAGGACAAAATCTTTATTCTATTTTACTTTTCTTTTTTTTGCAACATCGAAGTTTTGTGGCATTTCTATAATATTACTAAAGAAAAATCCCTTAGGATTATTTTATTTCTCAGTAGATGGCAAAATTTTCAATCAATTATCGTTTAATTTTCAAGATTTTTATCAATTGAGCAATTTGTGCGAGCTCACGTCAATGATGTCTCGTCATCTGATCATTTGGACACTTTTACAACTCTGACGCCATTCAAAAAGTCTTTAGAAACAATGTGGATAAAGGGAAAGACTCTCCGATTAATATCTATGTATTGTCAACAATTTTATTTTTTGTCATTTAGATTTTTTGTTACTATAAATTTGCATGAAATATATATGTGTGTGTATATATATAACTGAAAGAATTCGTTTGACGAACAATTTTAAATAATTTATTTGCATAACTTGTGGGGCTTTTGGAAGATTCACACTCAAGAGAGGCACGCTACGAGATGTGCGCCAAGCCGATTTTAGCCGCTCGGAGCGAGCCGCCGCCGCCAAGTTTTTAATGCGCGCCGCCAGCCGCCGCCGCCAGTTCTTTTTCAGCGCGCCGAGCTACGACTACACTACACAATAAAACGTTGATAAAACACCCCGTCTGACCAAGTAAGATTGGATTATAGCCTCAATTAACCCCTATCTTTCATACCTTACTTTTAAGAAGCTCCCATACAAAATACCCCTTACTAAATATATGTGAAGGACACTGTTTTGCGTTCATGGTGGTGAGCAGCGGAACTACGAAAATAATGTTGCCGGCCTTAAATACAAAATGTGGACAAATGTAAAAAAAACTAAAGCCAAATATCTTATAAAGTACGAGAGATGAAATCCTCAAAATTTACTTCTCTTTCGAACATACTTTAATCTTCGGAGCAGTGTAAAAATTTCCTTTGAATATAAGAAAAATTGGATGAGAAATAATGTACAAAAGTATGCAAAAATCCATAATAATGTAATCAAAACTCATCTATTGTAAATATATATTTATATAGGTCTCAAACTCTACTTCTTCGGAGTCTTCTATAGGCTTGGAATACGCAAAAATTAACATAAAAATGAGGAAAATTAAATAATGTAATGCACACCTAAAAGGTCTCATTTTGACAAAAAAATTTTCTTTATATATGTAATTCATCACCACGTGCTTCAAATAAATTAAGATTCCAGAGAAATTCTCTTTTTTCCAATTAAGTGAGGATGTGGAATATTTTGCATAGGAGCACATATTCACCGGCATGGAATTTATTGATTTTTCCGCGCCCTTTCACTGAGAGACCAACTTAATAATATCGTCATCATTTATTTTCACTTGTTGCGCATGTTTCATCTAATATCGCCACTTCTATCCCGCATCTCCCCTCTTAAAGGGGGTGGCAAAAGATATGGGAGAGAGCACGCAGAAAAGAGAAAAACATCTCGACGAGTCTTCCAAAATTATCGCTTCACTTCAGTCGATTCAGTGGGAGTGTTTAGTGCACAACGCAATTTTTTTAAGCATATTTAATTGCTTGTTTCTCATGTGAAAGAAAATATAGACACCTATTGTTAGTTATTCAGTAAACTTTAGTATATCAATTATTATTTTCCACGACAAAATTCAGGAGAATTCGTTCACGCGTATACCGACGATAAAGATCAGAAATATTTGTACCAGCTGTTCAATTCCAACTGTAAAGGGAAACTAAATCATTTGAACTCATAAAGGATTAGAAATTCAGGTACATCTTCAATATGAAATAAATATTATTATACTAAATCGATCCTTTGATTACGTTGATGATATTCAAAGAAAAACATATGGTTAGAATCAATTTACAAAGATCAAGTAAAATTTGGAGCAGCAACTCACCATGAAAATTTCATCTTTCTAGCCCAAATGTTGCCCCAAAATCGCATCAACCGTTTTGCAACATCTTTTAATAGCTCTTGCTGATGAACTCAAGAGCGAGATATAAGTGTAAAAAAAATCACAAACAATAAAGTGAAACGAAAAAGAACAGTAAAGCAATGGCAATGAACTTTCTGTGTAATCGTAATCGTATGACTATTTTTTTCTATCTTAAAATAATTTTTACCAATTTTAGACAGTTTTCCTCAAATTGTCAACCTTTTGTATATTCGTTTTAAGAAAAGAAGATTTCAATGTTTAGAGCTTTGTATGTATAATAGATTGTATTATAGATCACAAGTAGCAAAGCTTCAATACAATTATTACAGACTGTTTTAATAGGGAAATTCAGACAAAGGAGACCACTTCTGCTCTGAGCGTCTTATATATTTATTACTGAAGTTTCAGTGTAAAAATTAAACTTAGTCACAGTATAGCTGTACACGTACACCTTATTTTTTCTCCTAAATTGAAAAAAAATAATAATAATAATGCTGGCACAACATTCCATGAAGGAACAAGGCCTTCCCACAAGGGGATTTCTAAACATGCATTATTATTAGGTGAGATTCTTAACAATCTCACCTACTATAATCCTAACTAAATTTCATGTCGTCCGATCGCGCTCAAACTTGACCAAAATGTGTTTCGCCACTTCCTGATCACGAATATATGGGGGGCTAAGTTACGTTCCCGTCCGGCCGCTCTTTGGAGCTTAATAGCTCCTAAACTAAAAGAGATATCGACTTGCGGTTTTCGGCAAAGGTTATATATCGTATGAAAATTGCAACTTGGTGCATTGACCCCCCACCCCCACCCCTCCAACCGCCATTTTGAATACCGCCATTTTTTTGTTTTCTTAATGGCTCCGCCCCTATGGCATCGATCGGGCTCAAATTTTAGTATGTTATAGCTGGGCCCAAGAGATTTCGATCGATACCAAACCGCTGATTTTACCGCTAAAAATCCGGAATCCGGGAATCTGGAATTCCCTGGATTTTATCGCTCAAAATCCGCGTAAGCTTCCGAGAAAGAATTTGACGCTAAATTTCTTCCTAGCGTTCCATGGACGTTTGCGGCACTCCGTATAGGACCGTCTAAAAAGAAATGTCCGCGAGTTTCCATGGACCTTTCTCTAACGAATATTTCCACGGCTTTTCCTATGGATTATTAGCGTATAATCGGCAGTTAGCCCTTTAAAAATTCGGAAAAATCCTCTATGTTTCCACGAAATTATCCGTGGAAATTTCCATGCAAGGGTCTTAGAGGCTTCCGTAGTTTAATATTACGGAATTCCACGACTTTTCCAATGGATTTTTTTTAAATATATTTTTCTTCAAAATAATTCCAAAAATTGATTAAAAATTTCGTGGAACTTACAAAGAGAATTTCCACACAAAAAAAACATCCACAAATAAATGGACGATCAGTGCCAATTGGCAGCTTAGAACTTGGAGAGTATTCATCTATCAGACGAACACTCAATTGTTCAACTTTTGAGTTGAAAATATTGCTACCATATCGTTCATTTGAGTATGTCTAGCTCGCAAGAATTATAGCGTTAGGGCGAAAAATAATTGAAGAATTTTCGCGCTTACTTCCATGGAGTCTTGGTCGGAAGTATATCAGAAAATATACTCGGAATATTCAAAGGAAATTTTGAATCAATTTCCAGGGAATGCTCTCAGATATGTTGCAAGAAAATTCCTCGGACTTTTTTTTCCAGGAAATCCACGCGAAAATAGGCTGATAACTCCGCAGAATTCCAAGCGGAATATTAGCGTATATTTCCACGGAAACTCTCGCGGAAAAATAGAAGACAAATTCCAGGGAATTTTCTGTTGCTGTGAAACTTTACGCCCGATCGGCTACAGGGTATATATCACTTTTCTGTCACTCCATCCAAATCTTTGATATTTTAGTTTAAATACAAAATTTGCATAATTTCACGAATTTGATTTAATATAACTGAATGGCGTTCCCCAACTTCAGCTCTAAATCGAATTTGCGTACATTTCGAGTTAGCTCACATTAAAAATCTCACCTACATAAGCCGGTTAGGATTATCTGTCCCTTTATTTTTTAATTACAGTTCTGTCTCTCTATATGCACACTCTCTATACGCACAGCTTTTGTGTCGGTTGCATTCAAAATCAATTTGTTTACATTTTGACAAAGTAATAAAGAAAATTATTTTCTTGGTAACTAATTTTTCTCGTTTTTAATTATCTTAATTTTATTTTTTCTGTCTCATATTATAGTTAAAATAACACGGGAAATTCTATAACAATAAAAAAATAATAATTTATTAAAAGAAGGAGAAAAACCGTTGGGAATTTCAAAAAAAGTTGTGCATATTCAGAGAGAGAACTGTCAAAAAAAGTACCCAAACTGTGCATATAGCGAGACAGCACTGTACGTACCTTTTATTTTTTTAATAATTTTTTAATTTAATTTTTTTCTTGTACGGGATGAGGTTGTCAGTCTCATGCCCCGTGAAATAAAGTTTAGTGAAGTTCACTGGATGCAATTTGAACACCTTTAATGCCAGAAAAATTCCTGGTGACCTAAAGGGGATTTTCGAACCCGGGACATTTGCATCATAAAACGAGTGCTCTACCACTTGGCCCATTGAGCGCCCTAGTAGATATTAGTAGTGTTCGTATATATTAGGTGAGATTCTTAATAATCTCGCCTACTATAATCCTAATTTAATGTGTGGTAAAGAATCGCGTCGAGCCAATGTTATTGTTTCTGCATTCGACAAAAGCCCAGAGAAATTTATGTTACTTGAGATTCTTTACAGGTGACCTCAGAATTCAAAATGGTCAGTAAAAAAATAAAAATGAGCAGTAAAATATCTAATAATCGATTTTTTGCTTATTAAGTAGGATAATAAGTAAAGAACATTTTCTGAAAATCTCAAGTCAATCAGAGTAAAACTCTCGGAGGTAAGAGCAGTTTTAGTTACTATTTTCACAACACCATTAACATCATTTTCAAAATCGGTTGTCACGATATTTCGAAAACGCCTGAACCAATTTTCTGAAACTTTGCACACTTCTTCTAAATTAGTTGGCTCGTGCTTAACATGAGGGTTTTTAGTAATATTGATTTTGACGGATTTTATAGTGTTAAAAAGTGCATGAATGTTAAAAAGTGGCTGCAAATGAACATTTTTTTGAAAAAATTTTTACCAAAAATCGAAAAAAAACATTTAATAAAAAGTCCTTCTTTTAAGCACAAGCCACATTCACATCCTAAAAGAAAATACTAGTTTTATGGTTTTAATTCTTTCATCTCCTTTGGGACTCTGAGTACCCACCATGGAAAAAAGATTTTTTTTGGACTATTTAGAATCGATAAAAATCCGATTCTTCTAACTCCTGAGCTAAGATATTCTTGGTCAAAAATCGTGAATTTTCGATTTTCTGCCTCCTTTCAGATATTGTGACTTTTTTGATATTTCTAGACCAGAATAAGGAAAACCCTCTCGGGGCCAATAAGTATGATAACTAACAATTACAGATTGCATAAATTCGGAAAACAATTTTTTTCTTTAATTTCAAAAAACTTGTTCAAACTTTATGGGTACTCTCGTCCCCAAAAATCTAGAGGTCAAATGTAAGGTTATCCCGCCAATGTCCGCCATTTGCTTTTTGACACCAACCTTGTAAGAAAATTCCAAGCGGGAGTGAAATTTTTTGCCAATATGGCCGATAATTTTGATATTTGGCAGCGAGGGAGATTGCTTTCAGGGAAGTTTTTCCTATTCTTCCTGATTTTGGTGAATTCTGATTGTCCAGGAAGTGTTTTTTTGGCTCTTGAGAAAGCTTAATGTGTCTGCAATAACATCGTGTTGAGAGAAATGTGTGTTAAAGTGTTTTTGTATGAAATATTTTGAGGAATCTGTTGGCAAGCAGGAGCTGGGTGTCCCTTTTAGCACTTCCTGGACATCCCACAAGATACTGGTCAATAATTCTTCTTCTTTAATGATCAACCTTGTAAAGGAGTCATTTGACACGCAAAAATAATTCACAAAATTGATATTATTGGCTTTTGGAAAATTGAAGTTTGTCCAAGTTTGTATCCTTTGCGTTCTTTAGGGGACGAGAGTTCCCATGAATTTTCCAATTTCCCAGAAGCGGAGAAAATTCTTTCTCTACGAAAGTATCATATTTGATCACTAAGACTTACAATAAAGTGAGTTTTACTGAAATTCGTTCGCTAGATATGTTGTGGTCCGGAAAGAGTTAAGATAAAACTGCTAGAAAAAAAAAACGTGACAACGGATCATACAGTAGAGTTCCTCAAATTTGAACATTTGGGGGGTATAGATGACATTTCTCACTCCTCAAATTTGAACGATATTTTCAAAAACGTAACGGAATTCATGTGAAATCCACTTTTCCTAAATTAAGATAAACAACTTTAGGGAATATATCAATGTAATTAATTGTGAAATAAATGGAATTTGTTGCGGAAGTTAATATAAAACGATAATATTGAGGAAATACCAGAGAAAAATGGCACTCCACGCAAAACTTTCTTCACATAACCTCAAATTTTACATTTTGAACTCAACTGTCGTTCAAATTTGAGGAGTTCACATTTGAGGAACTCTACTGTACCATTTCACAACAGTTCAATTTTGAAAATTTTCCAAGAATTTTCCGGTGAAATTATCTGCCAAGGCCTATTCTATCAGACAGACGAAAATCTGAATATACGAAATTTTATAGTTCAAAAATAAAAAATGGACAAAACTAATTTTTTTTCCTATGTGAAACCCGCTTACCCCATTAATAAGATAAGTTTTTTTATCTTATTTTTCAGATAGCACACAATATGGAAGAAATAGGTGCTTCCCCACAACATTTGGGCCATTTTCGTACTCTATATCTCCTCACACTACTAATTGGAGTGCTACTAATAGCACTTGTAGGTGGCTGGATAGGAACTCATCTTGGTGGTTTGGCATGGCAAAGTAATCCGAGTGTGCAATTTAATTGGCATCCTCTATTAATGACCTTCGGAATGATCTTTCTTTATGGAAACTGTGAGTATATTAGCAATTTAAATCCAAAATATGCAGAACCACTGACTTTTCGGTCTTTCTTTAGCAATTCTCATCTATCGTGGTTTGCGATTGACCAGAAAGCGTACACTCAAGTTGACACATGCAACACTTCATGGATTAGCTTTTCTTGCAGTCGTAATAGGTCTTAAGGCCGTCTTTGATTCGCACAATTTAGCCACGCCACCAATTTCTAATCTCTACTCAATGCATTCATGGATAGGATTAGCAGCTGTGATCCTTTTCAGTGCTCAATACGTCGTGGGTTTTATCACATTTCTTTTACCAGGATTAAACCAACAACTCCGTGAGACAATCATGCCTTATCACATTCTCTTTGGGCTCATTGGATTTGTGGCGTCAGGTGCTGCTGCTCTTCTTGGCTTTTCTGAAAAGATCTCTTTTGTCTTAGGCCACAAATATGAAAACCTACCAGCACAAGGTGTTCTGGTAAATTTCATTGCATTTTTCATTATCATCTTCACAACTTTAGTGATCTATCTAACTACTGAGACTCGTTTCAAGCGTCAACCACTAGCTGAAGATGCGATTTTGCTCACAGGACAAAACGAGTAAACATTGAAATAATCATGAGCGCATAACAATCCTTGTGAAGGATTTATTATTGTGATTTTTTGTTGTATATAGCCAAGATTTTGTGTTAAAAATATTTAGCATTAGAGAAAAAACATTCTACAATCTGTTACAAATTATTAATATTCTATATATATTATATATGTATATATATATGCATATATATATGGAAAATAAACGCATATCTTCATGTAAAATCTATTTTTTCTTTTGTCAAAAAGAAAAATCATATTGGTCTGCGTGTTTCATAGTTGGGCTTTAATAATATAAGAAATTATCTCTGATGTATTAAAATACTTAATAATTTAGATAATATTGTTCTACAGATTTTACAATGATGATATAGAAAAAAATGGCTAACAGTGGAGAGCAAACTAAATTAATATTCAAAACTAGCATCGGAACCGAAATTAACTACGAATCCTATCTTATAATATCTCAAAAAGGCTCCAAAGAATTGAATTACTTTAAAAAAATGTTTCGAACTTTCTTCGTTTTTTTTTGTTCCTGAAAAAATTTCAATAATTTACGTTGGTGAGTTATGAATTTTAGTATAATCAATCTCAAGTGAAGTTCGAATTTCGATGAAAACCTAATCATCAAATTAGATTCAGATTAGATTTCTCTTAATATTCCATGTATTCCACCTAAAGCGTGTCCCTGGATTTAAATATCCAAGTTTTCGACATGAAGTTAGTCACAATAGGAATTGAGTTTTGTTTTATTTTTTTTATTTTTTTGAAGTTTCAAGAGAATTTCGTCAGCTTTTCATTTCTGAAAAAATATTGAAAAAGGTTGTGTTTTGGCTGAAAAAAGTGATAAAAATGGAGAACCTGCGCAAATTGATCGTGGACACGTACCTAAAGAATCCAAAAGCGAACTATTCTAAAATCGGAAGGATCACCGGAAAGTGTCCATTCACGGTGCGAAGGGTTGTATTACGCTTCAAGGAACTCAAGACTGTTATTCGAAAGCCAGGATGTGGCAGAAAACCTGGAGCTGTAGACAAGAGGATGGAGAAGAGAGTGTTGGCGCTTTTCTAGAAGCAACCTTGCCTTTCAGCTTTCAGTCAGAGATGTGGGCAAAGATCTGTGTCCAAGAGATTAGTGCAGAGAATCAAAGAGAATAACGGATTGATAACGTTCAAAGCTCAAGCTGCACCCCATCGCACGGACAAGCAGAAGCAAAGTGCCAAAACGTGGTCGAGAAATCTGAGTGATCGAGTTTTGAAAGGCTTTCAAGGATGCATTTTGAGGGACGACGAAACTGTCGTAAAAGGTGAATTTACTCAGTTGCCCGGCTAACAGTTTTTTACACGGCGAAGACTCGTACGGGTGTAGCCAGCAAGTACAGGTTCGAAGAGTACGACAAGTTCCCGAAAAAATACGTGGTTTGGATGGCAATCTGCTCTTGTGGACGTCGCAGCGAAGAATTTTTCATGGCAGGGACGATGAACGCGCATATCTACATTAAAGAGTGCTTCCAAAAACGACTTTTGCCACTGTATCAAAGCCACGACATCCCTCCTCTATTTTGGCCTGATTTGACATCTTGTCATTACGCGAAAGCCACCCTGGAATGGTTTTCCAACAACAATGTCAAATATGTAGATAAGAAGGTCAATCCGCCCTGCACTCCAGAAGTCCGCCCCATTGAGAAAATACTGGGGAATTTTGAAAGGAGACTTGAAGAAGAAGGCTAATCCAGCCAAAGATTTGCAGGACTTCGCACGAAAATGGAAGAAAGTCGTCAGAGATCGTGGGGCGACTTTGTCCAGAGCCTTATGAGGGGAGTAAAGAAGATGGTGCGAAGATTTCGCGGAGAAACCGCTTGAATAAAAAACCATAAAGTGGATTTGAATCACAATGAAATACCCTTTCAAGAAATATAAAGGGACAGATAATCCTAACCGGCTTATGTAGGTGAGATTCTTAACGTGAGCTAACTCGGAGTGCATGCAAATTCGATTTGATGCTGAAGTAGGGAGACGCCATTCAGTTATCTTGAATCAAATTCGTGAAATTATACAAATTTTGTATTTAAACCAAAATATCAAGGATTTGGATGAACTGATAGAAAAGTGATATATGGATGAAATGTAGACCAGAATGTTCTCTATAATTTTCCTATAGAACATGATCTCATCGATTACTCAGAAGCCAAGATAAGCGAGGTTTTTTGTTTCTTAACTCGTTTTTTCATCCAGAGTGCCCCAAGTAGTCATTTGTTGAGCATCAACTATTTCAAAGAATTGTTGTATTTTGTGGGACTTTCCATTTAAAACCCTATTTTAAGTGTCTTGGTGGAGTAGAGGTAGTCAAATTGGCATCTGAGTTATTTCAAAGCGTTATTATGGGAAAAATCAATTTTTTCACAATTAAACGGCAAAATATGAGTGATAGCGTAGTCTGAGTGGAAAATGATGTATGGACGAAATGTAGAGACAAATGTCCTCTACAATTATGCCGAAGTAATCATCAAAATCGGTTCAGCGACAGTCGAGATAATTGAGGTTATGTGATATTGAAATTGGTTTTTCGACTGTGGCGCCCCTGGTGTTGGTCCCACGAAGTTCAAATATTCTAGAAAGTTGTAGCATTTGGTGAGATCTTTCGTTTAAGCCCTCACTCATCAAAATCGGTCACATAGAACCGGAGATATGATTTTTTGAATTTTGTGAACTTTGACCCCTCATATCTCCGGTTCTGTTTTAACCACAGCGCGCATACGCACCATTTTGGAAACGTCCTAGACTGGACTACAACATACTAAAATTTCATTAACTTGCACAATGCCGTTTTTGAGAAAAGTGACTTTGAATTTCGATGAATTTTGACGCTATCACAGCGCCACCTGTGGTGACTTTTTGAACTTCCATCTGAAAGTGCTCATCGAGACGAAACCAAAAAGGTAAAATTTAGGTCGCTATGTTAATTAGAACCGGAGATAGAGGCCGGTCAATGTTCGAACTTTGACCCCTTATAGCTCGGGTCAGGGGTTATGGATCGACTTAAGGTTTTTTTTGTTTGATAGGTATAATCAACGGCTACAACATACTAAATTTTCAGCCCGATGCACAATGGAATTTTTGAGTTATTTAACTTTTAAGATTTAAAAATTTTCTTTTTAAAAAAAGCGCCCCTAGCGGTGGTTTTATGAACTTGCGATGTTAGAAGGGGAAGTGGCATTTCACGAGAGCTTTCCAAAAAGCCCTCACTTTTTAAATTCTGACAATTAGAACCGGAGTTATGGCCATTTTAAGAAATTTTTTTTGGACCCTTATAGCTCGGGTCAGGGGGGTCGGGGGACCTTAAGTTTGGTATTGATGGAAAGCTCTAAGGCCCAGCTATAACATACTAAAATTTGAGTCCGCTGAATGCCATAGGGGCGGAGCTATTGAGAAAACAAAAAAAGGGGGGTCTTCAAAATGGCGGAAGGAGGGGTGGGGGCTGGGGGGTCTATGCACCAAGTTGCAATTTTCACCCGATATATAACCTTTGCCGAAAACCGCAAGTCGATATCTTTTTTAGTTTAGGAGCTATTAAGCTCCAAAGAGCGGCCGGCCGGCCGGGAACGTAAAATAGCCACATATATATTCGTGATCAGGAAGTGCTGAAACACATTTTGGCCAAGTTTGAGGTCGATCGGACGACATGAAATTTTGTTAGGATTATAGTAGGTGAGATTGTTAAGAATCTCACCTAATAGTATTAGGTGAGATTCTTAACAATCTCACCTACTATAATCCTAACGAAATTTGATGTCCTTCGATCGCGCTCAAACTTGGTCAAAATGTGTTTCGCCACTTCCTGATCATGAATATAATATGGGGGGCTAAGTTACATTCCCGGCCAGCCGGCCGGTCTTTGGAGCTTAGTAGCTCCTAAACTAAAAGAGATATCGACTTGCGGTTTTCGGCAAAAGTTATATATCGTATGAAAATTGCAACTTGGTGCATTGACCCTCCACCCCCCACCCCTCCTTCCGCCATTTTGAATACCTCCAATTTTTTGTTTTCTTAATGGCTCCGCCCTTATGGCATCGATCGGGTTAAAATTTTAGTATGTTATAGCTGGGCCTCAGGGCTTTTCATCAATACCAAACTTAAGGTCCCCTGACCCCCCTGGCCCTAGCAATAAGGGTCCAAAAAACAATTCTTAAAATGGCCATAACTCCGTTTCTAATTATCAGAATTTAAAAAGTGAGGGCGTTTTGGAAAGCTCTCGTGAAATGCCACTTCCCCTTCTAACATCACAAGTTCATAAAACCACCGCTAGGGGCACTATTTTTAAAAAGAAGATTTTTCAATTTTCTAAGTTAAATAACTCATAAATTCCTTTATGCATCGGGCTGAAATTTTAGTATGTTGTAGCCATTGATTATACCTACCAAACAAAAAAAATACTTAAGTCGATCCATAACCCCTGACCCGAGCTATAAGGGGTCAAAGTTCGAATATTGACCGGCCTCTATCTCTGGTTTTAACTAACATATCGACGTAAATTTAGGCTTTTTGGTTTCGTCTCGATGAGCACTTTCAAGTAGAAGTTCAAAAAGTCATCACAGGTGGCGCTGCGATAACGTCAAAATTCATCGAAATTCAAAGTCACTTTTCTCAAAAATTCCTTTGTGCAAGTTAATGAATTTTTAAAGTATTATAGTCCAGTCTAGGACGTTTCCAAAATGGTGCGTAAGTGCGCTGTGGTTTGAATAGAACCGAAGATATGAGGGGTCAAAGTTCACGAAATTCAAAACATATCTCCGGTTCTATGTGACCGATTTTGATGAGTGAGGGCTTAAACGAAAGATCTCACCAAATGCTACAACTTTCTAGAACATTTGAACTTCGTGGAACCAACACCAGGGGCTCTACAGTCAAAAAAACCAATTTCAATATCACATAACCTCAATTATCTCGACACGTGCTTAACCGATTTTGATGATTACTTCGACATAATTGTAGAGGACATTTGTCTCTATATTTCGTCTATACATCATTTTTCGATCAGATAATGCGATCTGTCCGATTTTGTCGTTTAAGTGTGAAAAAATTGATTTTTCCCATAATAACGCTTTGAAATAACTCAGATGCCAATTTGACTGCCTCTACTCGACCAAGACACTTAAAATAGGGTTTTAAATGGAAAGTCTCACAAAATACAACAATTCTTTGATATAGTTGAAGTTCATCAAATGCACACTTGGGGCGCTCTGGTCGAAAAACGAGTTTAGAAACAAACAACCTCGATTATCTCGGTTTCTGATTAATCGATGAGATCAAGTTCTACAGCAAAATTATAGAGAACTTTCTGGTCTACGTTTCACCCATATATCACTTTTCTGCCAGTCCATCCAAATCCTTGATATTTTGGTTTTAAATAAAAAAATTGTATAATTTCACGAATTTGATTCAAGATAACTGAATGGCGTACCCCAACTTCAGCTCTAAATCGAATTTTCATGCATTCCGAGTTAGCTAACATTAAGAATCTCACCTACATAAGCCGGTTAGGATTATCTGTCCCTTTATATGTACTATAATTTTTTAATGAGAGTCATTTGTCTTCTTGGTATTTTAAAACTGGGACACGCTTTATTAAGGCTATTCCTTAATTCCTGTGTATATGAACTATGAAGTGCACAAGCTGTACGAGGGATTACGAGGAAAATAAAAACAATGTGAAGGTACTATAAGATCAGGTGTAAAGACCTTATCTGTAATCCAATATGATCTAAAGAATAATGTTAAGTCCATCCATACACCGTAGCAAAGAATTCCTTAAAAATGCATTTTTTTAATTCGAGATGATTTATTGAAAGAAAAAATTTATGTTTTTTTTTGTAATGATAAAAATCAACTTGTATTTTCTGATGATCTTACTTCAAGAATCAAGAAAAAAAAATTGAAAAATACATAATTTATTTTTTTTCGCCTAAACTAAGAAAATTGGCAGCTTTCTCTTTGCATTAAGTTTTTCTCAAACTACTCACACTTCCCTTTCTCACAAATAATTGTGTTAAATAAAATTAGTTGAATCTACTTAAAATTAGCAATAAAAATTCAGTTTTTGGAAGTATAACATAAAAATACCTTGTTGAAATTTCATTTTAGGTAGTGAATTTACTGAATAATGATTATTTTCACATATTTGCCTACATCAGTTTTCTGATTCTATCATTCTTTTTTTTTTAATTGACTGTAAATATTTTGGTATATTTATCCCTCATTCCGTATAAAAACTAAAAAAAAAACTCTAAGCACTTCTATTATTTTGACGCTTAGTCTTTACCAATTTCTACTATACTTTTATTATTTCTACCTAAATCACGCAATATTGTTATTTGACAAAATATAAAATAAAAATAAATTTTAAAATCCTACTTCTTCATTTTCTGAATTATATAAAAAAGAAAAACATAATTAAAAATCCTAACATTCACTTACACTTCGACTTCGACTAATCTGCTCGTTCTTCTTCCGCATCAACAAAGAAGTTTTTAATGCTGATGATCATGATGATAGTTAAAGGGATGATTGTGAGCATGATCAGCTGTGAAGATGCTCTTGAGATCATTTTCATAGAGTGCAATCAGCAACATAATACAGAGACCCATTAGCATACCACAAACTTGTAGCAAGCAAGTGGATACTGCACATCTTTCTTGGTGAGAGGATGTCAATTCAGGCATCTGCAATTTATAAAATAAAAATGAAATTTAGCTGTTTCTGTTGTAATCAAGGGGAAGATATTAGGGTTGGAAGTGGTGTACGATTGAAAATGAAGTGCTTGGAAGTCTTTGGAAGTGGAAGTGTCCGAATATAAAGTCTTTTCTGCCTAATTTCTAATTTTTTTCAGGCTACGATACTTTTAGTTGGGATTTCCAATTCAAACGGCAGTGTAATTTAAAAAGATCTTTTTTTGATATTTTACAGTTCGGTTATGAGCAAATATGCTCAAATTTATTACAGCTTAATTTGTGTTGTAATATTTCCGAGGAAATCAGCTGAATAGTAATTTTCTTTAATTTTTTGCAGGAATTTCAAATTCATGTAGTTGCTCACAAATGATGACATAGCTATTGCAATTGACTTTGCATCAATTTGATATAAGTTTTTTAATAATTTATCGTAAATATGCAGGGGCATGACGTTTCCTATGTTTCCCATATGTTTCTAGCGTGCCGAGAAAACTTTGGAGTTTATTAGGTGTTTTCTTTGATTGTAGAATGAATTAGAAAAAATGCGAATACAAAATGAAAGGCAACTTAATACTGAATAGGCAACCGAAAACCCCAAATTGCCAACCTACGTAGTTTCGGAGATATCTCGAGAAATGTGTACGAAAACAGGAAAAAATGTATACTAAAACTGGTCGCATTTTTCAGAGCTAATGTAATTAAGGGGTATCCCATAGGACACCTCCACCAATTTTTTTTGTTTACGTTTTTGCATATACTCGTAAGGTTTTAGTGCATTACGTCTCTTCAAAAGTATTCTTCAAAAAGGTCGATTTGTGCTTTTGAGGACTTTTACAAAATGAGAAATGAAAAGGAACATTGTAATATTTAATGTTATGTTAGTCATTAAAAAATGTGCCTGCAGAAAAAGCGATCGCAGCGCTTCCAATCTATTTATTGATCTTTGGATCTAACTATTTAGATCCAAAGACAATGATGTTAGTGTAATTTGGAAGAGATCTAAGTGATGGACTTCCGTAAAAAAAACATTTTGGAGGTTTATTTAGATCGTGTCCTTGCTCTAAAGATGATTAAAAGTGGATTTGAAAACTTTGAAATACTGCTTTATTCTTCGAAATATTAATTCGATTGTGAATTCGATTGTAATTGTGAGTTTCCTAGTGGAAAAAATTTTTCGATAGCAATTGAAGAGATTATATTAAAATGTTAGAAAAAATGATTCGATCGTATTTCGCTATTTTTAGAAAAGCTTGGATGTGTTTAAAAACTCGCTACATAGGTACCACATTTTTTACTGAAAGAAATAAGAGGAACTGTATAAATGTGGCCATATTTCTCCTGTTGTTGCGATAAAGATTCTTTTCTGAATCTGGATTAATTGATGACAGATGATGAGAAATTTCTCTAATACAACAATAACGGAAAATGTCCCTTAAAAATAGCCAAGATTGTTGCAAAATGTTTTAATTTTAAAGGATTTTGAAGCCAAGGAGAGAATCAAGTTTAATAAAAAGCGAAGACACTTGTAAAGTGCTGAATTAGTTGTTGTACTCGTACTTTTGGTCTCTTACAGACTTTTCAACACAGTTTCAATAGTTACAAACAACAATACATTTTTTTTAAAGCTCTCTTTTCTAAAACTAGCTTCACTGGTTTTTTATGAAAATCCAAAATATGTTGATACCCCTTCGTAAAATACAGATAATATTAAATTATTGAAAGTATGCAAGAATATCTGTCGTTGGAAATTCCAAATATAAGGAAAATGTTAAAAATATGCGTAATAATAAATTTCTTGAGATATTTTTAAGGTTTTCTTAATTACATTTCTCATCAGATTACATAAATTATTAATTACTAAGTGTAAGAAGTGAGTGAAGTGCAGGAAGTGCTGGAAGTATTTCAGCATTTTCGAGAGTGTTGCGAAGTTTTGGAAGTGCGAATAGCTATTCCATATAAATAGTGGAAGTGCCTGGTGTACACATTTTCACCCTAATATCTCCCCCTTGGTTGTAATTTTTTTTACAACAAAAATCTGTAAAGCATCTCTTACCATGTCCACAAGAGCAATGTACAGGAACATTCCAGCTGCCACAGCAAAGATCCACGCAGACGCCTCAGGAGTATCACCAACGAGAACACCAAGAACCATTCCCAGGAAGCTCAATACCGACGAAAGTAAATTGTAATAGACAGCCTGGCGTGCAGACATTCCTGCTTTTAGCAACACCGCAAAATCACCCAATTCATGTGGAAGTTCATGGCAGAAGACAGCAATCGCTGTCGAAAATCCACCTGCAATATTATTGGAGAAAGCAGCACCTGAAATTTTACAAAAGAACTTCATCATTATTGCGTCCAAGATATCTTATATAAAAATTACTACAATTTTTTTATTTCTCTGTTCTATTAAGCAAATTAATTAATCTATTAAAGCAAATTAATTCAGAAGAAACCTTACACTCGTTTGAATTTTAACAATCATTTGGAGTGAGTTGTGAGATAGACTAGATGATACTGAGCAGAATTAGCCACGTATAGTATTAGTTAGTGATATCTTGAGCTGGCCAAAATATGTATTTGCATGTTTTAATTAAGCGTTCTCAGGCCCTATTTGACCCTTTATCTTCACGAAATAGGCTCTTGTGGTTCTAATAAACCCTATTTAAAAATATTTTGACATATTTCATGTTTATTTGCATAATTGCATTTTTGCATATTTTTCTGCATATTTCCGAATTTTGTTTAAAAAAAAAATTCTTTTAAAATGAAAACCAATATAATTTCTATAGCTGCAAAAAAATATTTAAAGTTTGGAATCCAGTTATATAAAAATATTCCTTTACACTACTTGATCACATCACCCACATTGACCAATTCGAAGCAAACACTCTTGGTCGAAAATCGTTTTTTTTTTCTTATTTAAATATTTCTTAAGAATATATTAGTTCATCTGCAAAATGCATATGTAAAACTAATGTTTTACGCACTTTATTTCTAAAGCGTAATTTCTGTATCTGTAGAATTGATATTCAACAACTGAAAATTAAACTTCTTTAGGGGAAAGTGGTCTGTCTTTGAATGCGGCAGTCTTTGAATATTTCAATTTTTCTCTTATTTTCCAAAACAAAAACCCTATACTCTAAACTATAATCAATACAAAATACAACTAACTATTTTCTATGAACTTTGATTAATAAAATAGAATTTTTGGTTTGAGAAATAAGGGAGAAAAATAAATGACCAAAGGCTGCCGCATTCAAAGGCAGACCACTTTCCCCTATTGTTTTAATCATTTCTGCTCGAACCCCACAGAGAGGACAGTATCATTTACCCCTCCAATTACTTAAAAAGCTGCTAAAGGAGTTAGAAAAGCGTACTAGTGTTGCTTAATATTTGATCTTACTAGATAGAACTCATCGCTAATTTTACTAAAGATTTTTTAATTACCATTTTTTTTAAACATATTATCTACATAATAATTTCAGATGTTTTTTTTTTTAATTTGACGTCGAAAAAATTGATAGAAGGAATGAATTGAAGTTTATGTATAAGGATGAAATGATGTTCAATTGCGTTTTCTGTATATCATATTCTAAAAGAACAAGAAATCCTTAGATCGGTTTTTCGGAAAGCGCTTAAAAACACGCACAAGTCAATCATAAAACGGTTTAAATTGACCTTGAAAATACGCACAGCTCAATCATAAAACGGTTAAGAATATGCTTAAAAACACGTACAGTACATACGTTAAACAGTTCAGATTGTGCTTAAAACCACGCACAGCACAAACGTAAAACGGTCCATGTTAATATGCTTAAAATCACGCACAGTTCAATCATTAAACGGTTAATACGCTTAAAATCACGCACAGCTAAATCATAAAACGATCAATTCGCTTAAAATCACGCTTACGCTATTTTAAGCGTAATTTTAACCGTTTTATTATTGAGCTGTGCGTGATTTTAAGCGTATTAACCTTTTAATGACTGAACTTTGCGCAATTTTAAGCGTAATCTGAACCGTTCTATGTTTAGGCTGTTCGGGTTTTTAAGCGCAATCTAAACCGTTTTGTGATTGGTCTGTGCGTGTTATTTTACACACAACTAAGGTCGTTCATGCTGAGGCAGTTGGGATCTCAACTGTGAGTTCTGGTCCCGCCCGAACTTTCACTCTGATAAAACGTAGTATTTTTTTTTAAATAAAATGCACTGCCTGTGCCCAAAAAACTTCAGGATCACGGAAGAAGCATTCACCACGGGAAAGGCGCTCCTGGGCGATATACGATCATCAGGTTCTTCCATTACGAGAACATTGTAATGATTACATTGTAATACAAAATAAAATGTCTCGACACGATTAATAAAAGACTTTTATGGAATGTGGCTATTCTACATCGAAGGAAATATGGGAAGGGGGCAAAGTGGTCCATCTTTCCCCGAATGATTATTAGTTTTTGAAATTTTTGATAAATTGTATATTAGCTCGAAATTTTTAATATATTTTATATTAGCAAATATTTGGTTATCTGATTTTAGATTAATATACCGTAATATATCCAATTTTAAACAATCAATCAGAAAAAAACAGTGAGCCAATTTCGTAATTTTTTAATCAAAAATATCTTAGCTCAGGAATTAATAAAGCCCTACAAAAACTATTATAGATTTGAGAACATTCCTATAGTTTATAATTATTCACAAGAATCAGATTTTTATATTCCAAAAAACTTGTTTTTTTTTTCAGAGTATCAAATATTTTCCATTAAGTACTCAATTCCAAAAGATGTGAAAAAGTTATCAGCTCGAAATAAATATATTTTATTTCTATTGAAATAGAATAGAAAAAATATACTGTTTTTAGTCTTTGTGACCCACGTAGCCTAACCTATTCAATGTATCAATTACCTATATCTACGTATCAATGTATATTAATATCTAATAAAATGCAAGTAATAAGACGTGATTTTCTGTAATATGCATTCCTTCTACCCGTTCTATACCCTATTTTAGCCTACTCAATCTCACCTATTGCCATTCCATCTGTAAAATTGTGTAATCCATCGCCCATAACAACCATCCAGGCAACAGCAGAGAGAGAGCTCGGTGGCGAGTGCACGTGCCCGTGTGTATGGGAATGACCGTGATGCTGGGATTCATGCTCTCTGAGGATCACTGTATAGCTGTGTTCATGTCGTGGTTCACTTTTGACCACGGTGTCATCGACAGACTGTGAAATTTCTTCAGACACATCAGCCTTCTCAGAATTTGGTTCCTTGTGATTCTCACTCAATGCCGATGAAATGGAATAGTTTTGCATGAGAGCCTCCTGGTGCTGCTGTTCTGGTTGGTGCCGTCCGAATGGCAAAATGGAATTGTGTTTTCGACTATGTGCCACCTTTTGACTACTAGGTGATCCAGGCTTTTCATAATTATTATGATGATGATGATGGTCATCCTTGGTTTCCATTGCAATTTCATCGTAACAATAGGGATAGGAGCTGTACTTATGTTTGCACAATTTTTCACCTGTGGCATTATTGAGAGATGCTGATTCAGGATCACGCATCACTCGCACACGGGACGGTGGTTTTTCCTTCTTTTGCCTTTGCTTTCGCCATTCAGCAATCATAGTTAGACCACGCTCAGTGGCAAAAAAGAATACAATACCTAACACGGCCACTAATCCTTTCAGCGTCATACTTGTGTGATCATCCTCAGAGTCAGCATGATGCTGCTGATGTGAAATGCTGATCATTGCGTGAGGCAATAGGTGAAGTAGAGCATCGCCACACAGTGTTCCTACGGCCAAAGCCACAAGAAACTGCAATATATGATGATAGTACTTCTTTTCCATGCACGGAATCACAGCAACACCCAATAGTCCACACAAGCTTACTCCTAATATTGATAGTGACGCATATATCCATACTGAAAATTAAAATAGGTACGAGACATTTATTAAATATCTGAAATTATATCTTACAAAGCAATAATTTAAATTATATACAATAATTATTACCAGGGGCGTAGGAACGAAATTTGCTCACGGGGGGGGGGGCAAGAATTTTTTTTTCAAATTTTTGAAAATAAACTTATCCTTAATGGCCCCTACACACTAGAGATAAATATTTATGTCCATATTAACCCATTCCTTACCATGGTATTATACATCATACGCAAATTGAGTGATTTTAGATGATTTATTCCAGGGCAATTGATATTCGAATTTCTGTCGGAAATGGATTTTTAGTTACTTTAGCCCTTCAATTACTTGGAAAAAATAGCCTGACAGAGATGGGAATACATTCTGTTGTTCTTTTCTCGCTTCGCGTGAAGTCATACAAAATTTTTCATAAAATGGCGGACGGAAAATTCGACATCCCGTCGAATTTGTTAAAATTGGCCTTCATCCTTTTTTCTAATTTGAATTTTGGTTGCCAATGTGTTTTCTTGGATAGTTACTCTATCGAAAGCAATAGAGTTTGTAATGAATTAATGCACAGAATTTAAATTCAGTGACCGTTAAGACGTGTGTTTGACAGAGGCTCCCCGCGCCCCCATAATAGATAAAATTTTTTTCTTTTCAAAAAAATCATCTATTAATCAGTAGGAAACTAATCCCAAAATATGAACATTCTATCTCAAGTATTTCTGGTACATTGACTGAATGGGTTAAATAGTTTTTCCTACACAAGCGTAGGGAATTTTGCTCCAATATGAACATAAATTTCTCTAATGTGTAGAGGCCATAAGGGGGAGTGTAAATTAAAAGATCAAAAGTGGTCAATATTTTTTTATTGTTTAAATCGATAGATAAATTATCTTAGAATATACCATATATATTTCAGAAGCTTATTCGAAGTACATTCGAAGTAACAGAGCCGAAAGCAAATGAGCGCCGATCAGACTAGCATGCGCTCGAGCGCAAATCCCAAAATTTAAGGCCTGTTTTCTTCACATCTCATTTTTAAATTTTTGTCGAATTTGCGGAAAAGATTAAGAAAAAACTTATAGACCAAATGAAATGAATACAGGCTTATTCTCTTCAGCATTAAATTCTCTTGTAGTAGAACTAAAAGAATTGATGAAAACTTATTCATCATTTTTTTAGAACATGTGAAAGTCAAAATTTTGTACCAAAAACATGTCTTTTTTAAAAAACTTTGAAAATCAATTTCGATTTAACGATTTACTTCGGGTTTTCTTAGTTTAACTATGAAATACACTAATGGAAATTGATTTTTTTCTCAGATAAAAATTACGAACTACATATTTTCCTGAAATAAGGAAGTAGTGCGACAAAACACACAAGAAAAATTCAAGAATCTTGACCGTTTCCTTCTCCTCCAAAGAAAAAATCCGAAAAACAGCTAAGTTTTTGGACTTCTAATTGACACTCCCCCCTTAATTCACAATGCATTAGGGGGGAGTATAAATTAGGAGACCAAAAATTAACAGTTTTCTTTTTCTGGTTTTACGCGATTTTTCATACGAGAAGGACACGATCAAGTCTTTATTTCTTTAGAAAATATAAGAAAAAATATTACAAAATGGCTGTCTAAAGTACTTCACTAGAGCGTTTTGTTGCAGCACTCACTAATTAACGTGAAATGTGTATCTGATAATCCTAATATAAAGAGAAATTAAAATAATTTTCGATTTGCATAAGTTTGTTTCATATTTAAACCAAGAAAAACCAGAAAAACTGCTCAAGCGCATGCAAATTTACTTGACAGTCTTTGGCTTTCGTCTCGTATTTTCGAAAATACAATCATTTTTATTAGACATAAGTTTTCAAAAATCGTTTTTTTTTAAAAACAACGAAAACAAGAGGTTTCATAAATGTTTAAGGATTGATCCTGCTTTCAAATTGCAAAAATGTGTTTTTCTTGATTTTTTATTGTATACTACTCAAAGTTAAAAACTATTTGTGAATCTTGTATAGAGTTTTGATTTACTTTTAAAATATATATATTAAATTTTTTTAAGAGTAAATAGATGCAGAAATTATGATATTTGATTGTTGCGATGATGAAGAAAAATACTTGACAGATCAAGTTGCTCCGAAAAAATTAAATATTATCAAAATTTTTACTAGATATCAACTAAAATATTAAATAAAAATAACCATTTGCATAACTTTTTAATTAATTACAAAAAAATCAATTGTCATTCAAAAATTTTGTCGTGAAATAGTAAAACAATACGCTTTTTTACTTTACCGTTTAATAAATATTTGTTTGAATGGTTTTGAATGAAAATCGATCAGCCAAGAAATTGTTTCTTAAGGAATCTACACTATGGCAGTAATTTATATCAAAAATTGTTTTATTTTAAGAAATTAGCGGTATTTCCTCCAGGAAGAAATGTACAAAAAATCTGTTAATAGAACAGTTTTCGACGAAAATTGCTCCTTATGAACTCTAAACATTTTTTTTTCCTTAAAAAAATGCGTTTTTGAAGGAAAGTGCTTGCAGTGCTGTAGATAGAAACGTAAAAAATCTGTCAAAAATGCGATTTTTGACGAAAATTGCTCCCAATAATGTGTAGATGCCTTTACATTTAAAAAGAGAAGTCTTTAACCACAAAGGCAAATTTGAAAAAGTTTTGTTTTGGATATATTTTACAATATTTTGCAATGTACCCCTGCCCCTCCCCGTTGTTACGCCCCTGATTATTACTATTTATAGTGTTTTACTGTTAATTTTAAATATTTGTGTATGTTTTAAGTTTAATTATTTAAATAGACACAAGAATATTACATTACTTCGTTCGTTTTCTATGACGAAATGACGAACCTTATAATTATAAAATAATAAAATTTTTTAGGTGAGAGTATAAGATATTTCGCAAAAATGTTATCTAAAAAATTTTGCGTATGCAGTAATTTTTAAGCCCTTCTTAGGGGCAAAAAAAAGTATTCAGTGTAATAAATTAGTATTACTATTATTATTGTGTATTATTTGCAAATTCTCAGACCTACTTTTTGTTCTGGAATTAATGAAAAAAATGATATTACAAGAGATTTTACAAAATCTCTTCTAAAATATGAAATTTTAATTTCATTAGTTAATAGCTTTTCATACGATTTTTCCTTGAATAAACTATTTATAATAATAATAATAATAATAATTTATTGCCAATAGAGATTTTACTTTCGAATTTATTTGTTGTTAAACCTAATTTCTTATATTTTAACTTGTAATTTCTAATTCTAACTGCTAAATTCTAATTCAAACTTCTAATCCCAAGTTCTAATTTCTTTAAAGAATTAGAAAATTATAGTTAGAATCAGAAATTAGAAGTTAGAATTAGAAAGTAGAGATTAGAATTAGAAGTTGGAATTAGACATAGAAATTAGTACTTGAGATTGATTAAGAGTTAGAATTAGAAATCAGGAGTTAGAATTAGAAATTAGAAATTCGAATTAGATATTAAAATTGAAATTAGAAGTTGGATTTAGAATTGGAAATTAAAATTTAAGATTAGATTCCTATGGCGCTGGCACACTTTTCAATTGCATAAAATTCAATCGATTGAAATTTCACCTCTTACGGCGTTATCACACTTGCACATTAAAATTTTAATGTGATTCACATTAATTGTCGCTTGTGAGCGTCCAAATATGTTATTTGTGTCTTTGAGTCACTTAATATTTGGGGTTTTTCTATTTATTGATAAAGAAGTGGACTTGGCCTGCAAAAATAAGTTTAAATTTACCTAAAGCATAAATATTTTTCACATTAAAAAATTAAAGAGAAAATCGTATTAATTTTTCACATTAGTGCTATAAATCAATTTATATCAAATTTTACGGGCCAAGTCTACCTTTTTATCAACAAATAGATCAAATTTTGAATATAAAATGATTCAAATACACAAATTTCACATTTGGACTCTCACCAGCGACAATTAATGTGAATCATATTAAAATTTTAATGTGCAAGTGTGATAACACAGTTACTCTTTCAAACTAAAATATGATTTTATGTGAAAAGATTTTGTCACAAGGTGTTTTTTATCATAGATTTGATGAATAATTTACCATGGCATAATACAACCTACGAAAGAGCTTTTCCACCATTTTGCTCTGGAGGTTGGACACCAACGCTAAGACGGCGGTGGACGCAAAGGCACAAACATCTAACAAAATTCCTATTGTAACGCGCTATTAAGACATTGTTGATGAAAAAAATTATCTATGTTTATCTCTTTCTGTCAAATAAAAATTGAAATTTCAATTTCATTTTCAAATTTCATTTGTGGGAAAGAGATAAACATATCTTATTTTAGTTTGAAAGAGAAGTGAAATTTCCAACGATTAAATTTTACTCATTTGAAAAAGTGTGCCAGCGTCATTACACTTTTAAATTGAAATTAGATACATAGTTCTTCCTTTCCATCAAATGCAATTTGAAATTTCAATTTCAGTTTGGATTTGAATTTGACAGAAAGAGACAACTAGGGTAAGTGTGCAAAATTCCGGCCAGCTTGCAATTCCGGCCACTTTTTTTGTTCCTCGAATTTCCATGAAATTTTAGTTTTTACATACTCCAGAGATTATACAATGCAAAAGAATAACAAAAAATGTAGTTTCGACAAACGAGATGACGTGAAAAAGACATTGGAAGAATTCCCGAAGGGCAAGGAACTATGAGAATGAAGGTGGCCGAAATAGGGCACCAAATCTATGCGTACATTTTTATTCATTTTAAAATGTATTAAGAACGATTTTAAAGTAAATAAAGACGATAAACTGTCTACAAGGTTTTAAGCAACACTCCTTAAGTGTTGAAAAAAAATCAATTTCTATTAAATATATTACATTTCAAACATGAGACTTTGGCGCTTGCATGCAACTATGCCGAAATTTGGCACACTTACCCTATATCTAATTTCAATTTGAAAAAGTGAGAGGTGAAATTTTAATCGATTGGATTTTTCTAAATTGAAAAGGTGTGCCAGAGCCGTTAGTAAGAACATTTTTTTATTGCTCTTCGGAGTCAAAGAGCAAAATATATCACATATTTAATACCTGATAAGAAGGCAAAGTATTTGATTTCTGTGACTACAAGTACCACAACTGTACGAAACTGCACGTAATTTACTGTATACACAGCAAAAATACTCTATAAAACAAGATAAATCAAGGTTTCAAATTGAACTAAATTGTAATATGAGACTCATATCAAGAAGAACCCCGATTGAAGGGACCAAAAAATTTTAAAAATTTATTTCATGTTGAATAATCTTAATTGCTTAATGAATTTATGTTAAAAATTTTCACACGTTCTTCAGTTTCTTTTTTTTGCAATTTTATGCTCTTGTTTAATCAATACTTTCAGACGTAAGAAAATCACTATGGTAAATAGATTGCGGATTCCAAAAATATCACCAAGGAATTTTATTCTTTGTTCTCACTAGTTCTAACAAGAACATTGCATGTGAGCTATATTGGTCAAGGTCACAACAAGAAATTAAAGATTGCCTTAAAACATGATACTTACCTAAAGTTGTATCTTCATTGACGGCCATTAAATTATCAGCTTGTGTAAAGTGATGATGATCATTGGATAGTTGATCTATCGTTACACAGCCTAAGCTTTCTATAGAAGTAGGCTTAGCTACAAGTTGATATAAGAGAATGGGACAGACCGTTTTAAAATCAAATTCAGTCATTTGAATAGTGTGTCTCTTCAGAGATTCATCACTGGACTTTGATGGTTTATCACGGGAAACCCTTTCTATGAGGTCTCCACTTGAAATACACTGAAATAATGATGAAAAGTACAAGTTAACTACTGAAAAAAAATTAAAAGTAGCAAGTATTAATTTACGGTTTCATTTGTAGATGCCGCATTTGCTTCAGTTGTAGGATTCCTTTCTTGCAGATATTTTACAAGACCCAATTGTTCCAGCATATTCTCAAAGCCAGCCAGAGTCATGGTCATATCTGCTTCGTTGCCATATTTTTTGAAAAGCTGTTTGACAAAATACCTTCCCGGATCATGTTCAATCTCTTCAATTCGTCGAATTGCCGTATGCCTTTTTACTCTAGCATCTAATTCGTGTCCATGAGAAGATGGTGATTCTCGCGACATGGAAGAGATGTCTTGGCGTATAGGATGAACAATTTGGCCAACAACATGTTCTTTGCATGGTAAGTGATCAGCACATATTAAACAAACAACGCAAACAGCCATTAACTGCCTCGACATGATTCCCACACCTCGCAGTACTTTCTTTCCTTACTCTTTTTTTTATGCTGGATATCTGTCACTTTTTCAATATTATATCTAATACACCAATCTGCTTTGCTATATGATTACTGCAATACTATTTGCCCAATTTATGGACAAATATTCAGATGCCTATGGCTCCAGCGAATAACAATTAGTGTTCTCAAAAAAAAATCCTCCTCACACTTCCTCGCTACTTTCTGCACTAATTGCATTTGTTATATCTCACGATTTATACCGCAAAAGAAGAAGATAACTTTATTCTGAAAAAAAAATTAATACAATTTTTTTTTATTAAATTATTTTAAATTGCTTTGAAAATCTTTTTGAATTTGAATCCTAATTTTTCTCACAAGTAGGTATTTACACTTAAATTAAAGTAAAAAATTGAACAGAACGCAGTAAAATAAATGTATCCTTTAAATTTAATATAAGTTTTATCACACACCTTCCTTAAGGAGACTTGAATTTAACTGTTTATTTTACTGTGACTTTTAATTTTATATATTTTATTTCCAAACTTTCATAACCACAAAGTCGTTATTTTCATCTGAAAAGATATGACACATGAATTTTGAGAATCTAAAAAAAAAATTCTAGATGGAGAAAATAGTCTACTGAAAAGTTACAGTGCCGGACAAAATTGTACCAATGTTTCAAAATTCTCTATAAAGCACTTAATGTCTCAAGATCTAATTTACATTTTGACTGAAACTTTTTTTTCTTAGATAGCTTTGTTATAAAGCTACAAATTGTGCCTTATTAGAATTTTTTAGGAGAAGGACTAATATTTTTTTAGAGCCTTTTAAAAAAAGAATGCATTGGTACAATTTTCTCACTTGTACCTAAACGCTACTTTTTGTTCTAAATTTTAAATAAATTTTATTTTATGAACTATTTACGTAAAAAGAATTTAATATAATGACTTCCGGCTGTTTTATTAATGCATTTTGCATGAAAACTTCCGGAATTTATTCACTTACAACCCAAGTAATGGTATATTTGAATAAAATACGCTCTTATATGAATAAATGTATCAATAATGGATTTTTGTCCAATAAAATGGCTGGAAAGTATGACGCAGGCCATCACAGAGATGAGGCTACGTATCTAGGCGTGATTCAGTGGTAGGACTATCAAATCCGGACTCCAATCACAGTTTATTACCATTTATTGCTGTATTTGGGAGATAAAATCGCGTTCGGCGAGGTCTAAACTATTGGCTAACCTTTCAAACTAATCAAAATCGATACCCTAAGCAACATCAGGTTCAGGGTATGATAACTGAATCATAAAATACTTGGCTGAATGACCGGTAAAGCAGAGAAAGAGAACGAAATGTAAAAGCAACTAACACAGTTTTCAACTACTTTTACAATTCGTCAATTAAACCGACATTTCTTAAGATTTTTCAATATCTTTTCGATCTCATGTGCTTATTTTACGTATTTTGCACTATAGGGGAAGTGCTTATAATTTTGGACAGTCTGCATATAAGCATCGATATCCTAAGTTTGAAGTGCCATATTTTCAATACTAATTGACTTTTCTTGTTACTCTCTTTTCAGAAGGATTGTTTAGAAACTTGGCAAGCTATTTATCATCTCATTTTTACTAAAATTAGTTTTAATACGTTTAAAAATGAATTGATATGTAGAGGTGAATTTGACTCTTATTTTGGACAACTTGGTTATTAATTTTTACAACTTGTCTGTAAATTTGGACAGATAATCCGCCTCAACAGGATGCCCATTGTTCTTCATTTTATGAACCAATCTTACCAAGTCCTCTTCCTGGTCATGTAAGGGAAACGTGGAATGTCACAAGAAGCCCAGAAACTTTCCATATCATTCATTAAAGTGAGTTGACTTCGGTACTCCAAGTACGTGCGGATTCGCTCATTCCCTGCCCTTTCCGGGAGCCTTTCAAGGCATTTCTCACTGCATCTCTTTCGTAGAGATGATGCTCCTTCATTTCTCCAGGCATTTGTCCAACCTAGTCATCACAAAAGCTAAAACTTCACGAAATTTCGTGAGAAAAACACCTGTCCAAAATAAGAATCATCACCTCACTGGTGAATGTCTTAAAAAATTTCCCATTTTTCACACGAAAAATATAATTCACAAGGCAAATCTCACTTCAGGTCAAATGTACAAATCATCAGTAACGTGAATCAACACAATATTCAATGAATATTCAATAATATCACTCAAAAACAGCGAACAAACTTTGTTGGTACTTCACCAAAACTAAATAAGACTGAAGTAAGCCACGAAGTTCTGTCATATTTCTCGTAAGCAATTGCTCACACTGAATTTTCAACAAAGCAATTTCAACTCAAATCATATTCAAATTTTAACGTATTTAGTGTTAAAATATTCCAAAAAGAACAAATATTTAGATAGAATTCATTATTCATCAAATATTGGAATAAAAATCCATCATTTTAATCAATTTATTTTTAGTGTCCAATGTTATCCTCAAAGTGTCCAAAATAAGAAACTGGACAAAATTAGAAGCATTTCCCCTATTAAATATTTCCATGGTCTTACAGCCCTATCGTCCGATTTTGGTATTAAATTTTATGATTCTACATCAGTTCGTAAAATCTTTATAAGTCATTTCGCTGCTTTTTTGCCTACACAGGGTATATAGGCTATTCAGCCGGGTAATTCATGGCTTAGTTATCATGCCCTGAAGCTGATGTTGCTTAGGATACCAATTTTGATTAGTTTGAAAGGCTAGCTAACAGTTTAGAGCTCGCCGAACGCGATTTTTTCGCCCAAACACTATAATAAATGGTAAAAAAAAACCGTGACTTGATCCCGTATTTGATAGTCTTACCACTGGATCACGTCTAGATACATAGTCTGATCTATGTGATATGGCCTACGTCACGTTTTGCAGCCATTTTGTTGGACAAAAATCCTTTATTGATACACTTTTTCTTATAAGAGCGTATTTTACTCAAATATACCATTACTTAGGTTATAAGTGAAAAAATTCCGGAAGTGTTCATGGAAAATGCATTAATAACAATCGGAAGTCATTATATTAAATTACTTTTTACGTAAACAGTTCATAAAATACAATTTTAGAACAAAAAGTAGCGTTTGGGTACAAGTGACAAAATTGTACCAATGCTTCCTTTTTTTAAAACGCTATACAAAAATATTAGTCTTTTCCTAAAAAATTCTAGTAAGGCACAATTTGTAGTTTTTTAATAAAACTATCTAAGAAAAAAAAGTTTTAGTCAAAATATAAATTAGATCTTGAGATATTAAATCCTTTATAGAGAATTTTAAAACATTGGTACAATTTTGTTCGACACTGTAAGTTTTATCATACACCTTCCTTAAGGAGACTTGAATTTAACTGTTTATTTTACTGTGACTTTTAGTTTTATATTTTATTTCCAAACTTTATAACCACAAAGTCGCTATTTTCATCTGAAAACATATGACACATTGAATTTTGAGAATCTAAAAAAAAATTCTAGATTGAGGAAAATAGTCTACTGAAAAGTTATATGACGGTAAATTTCCTTTACGAGTATGTTACTTATAAATTTTGGAAAACTCCATCAAAATATAAAATAATATTTACAAATTTTGCCACTCTTCTCTACCATTACAAACTTAAATCAAAAGAAAGAATTTAATTTATTGCACTTTGAAAAAAAAATTAAATTAAATTTCAATGATGGAATGGCCCCCGTCTTGAATACAAATACCAAATTTCTATGTCTTCCAGGCTCAATATTCGAATATAAGACAAAATTGATTTGACTTCTATTGTTCGAACTAAATTATTTTCAATCAGTACATATAGAAATTTATGTACCCATGTTCACAGTAAGATAACATAAACTTCATTCTAAACGAAGTTGGAAATCATGATAAAAAGTGTATATACAAATTTTCAACTCATACAATGATTTCATACGCAATAATGTATAAGTTTAACCATTGACAATTTTAATCAAAACACAAATAGTGTATAGCGCTTTCATATAATTTTTATTAAACAAATAATCGTAAGTTTTCATATACCATTCGACTGAACTGTGTGTAAGGTTATTTTGTAAGTTTTGTAACACTATTCCTGAGACTTTTACACCAGGAGCAACGCGGCGAACATTCACTATTTGTGGAGTCACACATACAAATACTTCAATTAAATACGACATTCAGAGCTTTTATATCAGTGCCGTTAGTGAGCCAACACAATATCGCCCGGCGGATTTTTCTGGAAAGATGATGAAGCATTTTTTTTTAAATAATGATTCACAAAAGAATTTTCAACTTAATTTAGTATTGCAAAAGATAAAACAAAAAAATAAATAAAATCAAATTTTTGTAATAAAAAATAGTACGATTGTTTAGTAGACCAATAGTAGGGAGAAGTGGGGCACTTTTGAATTGCGGTACTTCTGAAATTGAACTTCTTTCTCCGATTTAAAAAAAAAAAATTGAGACCCATCATAATGTAATTTAGCTTCACACAACCGATTCATAGAGCTACAGTGGGTGTCAATAGTTTGTTGCCTGATGCATGTTTGAGAAATCTAGTGAAAAAAATGATAGAAAAAATTACTTTTCCAAATTTTTCTTTTTGCAGATGAGTTCCCTGTAATTCCCTGTAAATGGTGGGTTTGTACATTTTTAAAGTTGTCAATAGTAAATATATGTAAATAAAAGTAATTATAGATAACAAAAAATAATTTGTTTTTTAATAATTTATAATTTAGGTTAAAAATGGCATACTACGAAAAGTTAAAAGGTGGAAAATTGTCCAGAGATACTGTTGGAATGAATTTACGTCATTAATTGCCAAATTTTATGGAAAATCGTGTCAGTGTATACATAAAATACTCAAAATTTATGGTAAAGACGTACGAGTACCTTCGGAAAACTGTGTGTGCGAACTGTAGTCGAGGGGAGATGTCGATCAGTTGGTGTGTGTCTAGGATGGGGAAATGGAAGAGGAAGAAGAAGTGAAGTGTGAAATGGCGGCTAATTATCCGAAAGGACATGTACAGTGCTGTCTCGCTATATGCACAGTTTGGGTACTTTTTTTGACAGTTCTCTCTCTGAATATGCACAACTTTTTTTGAAATTCCCAACGGTTTTTTTCTTTCTTTTAAAACATTATTATTTTTTATTGTTCTAGAATTCCCCGTGTTATTTTAACTATAATATGAGATAGAAAAAATAAAATTAAGATATTTAAAAACGAAAAAAATTAGTTACCAAGAAAATAATTTTCTTTATTACTTTGTCAAAATGTAAACAAATTGATTTTGAATGCAACCGACACAAAAGCTGTGCATATAGAGAGTGTGCATATAAAGAGACAGAACTGTACAAGACTTTCATGTGAAAATTGATAATTAAAAAGATATAATAATCGAACCAAGAGGAAGTGTTTCAGTGAAGTAGTATTCCCAGGACGGGTAACCACACCCCATATAGGTCCTCTATATTATTTAATTTTTATTATTTTCACTTTTCACATATTTCTTGTTATTATTTCAAACCAATTTTCAAGCGACAAAACCTCTTAAAAGTTAACAGGTTATGAGCTCTCGCGCCAACGAGAAGTTTGCTACACAATAAATTAGTATTTCATCGCTTTTATCCAGTTTTTCCAACACTTGCAATACTCGAGAACCTCAAAAAATATCAAAATATTAGTAATATTTGATAAATGTGTAGCTCAGAGGCAAAATGACACATATCCTATGGTTAAAGCATAGGATATGGTTCATTTTTCCTCTGAGCTCCACAAATAATTGCAATATTCGCAAAATTTATATTCTGGATTAAATCGTGAAATTTTCTTTGGTCTTTATAATAAAAGCCATTCAAATGTCCATTACGGCTGTCAAACTCCAGATAAAAAATGCTAGCATTTTACACCTATTTCGTATTCCATTTCCACTTTTTAGTTTTTGATCCATTTTTTTTTATTTTATAGAAGAGTTATTAACTATTATTAACTAGGGTAAGTGTGCCAAATTCCGGCCAGCTTCCAATTCCGGCCACATTTTTTGCTCCTCGAATTTCCATGAATTTTTAGGTTTTGCATACTCTAGAGATTATACAATGCAAAAGAATAACAAAAAATGTAGCTTCGACAAACGAGATGACTTGAAAAAGATATTGAAAGAATTCCCGAAGAGCAAGAAACTATGAGAATGAAGGTGGCCGAAATAGGGCACCAAAGCTATGTCTATATTTTTATTCATTTTAAAATGTATTAAGAATAATTTTAAAGTAAATAAAGACGATAAACTGTCTAAAAGATTCTAAGCAACACTCTTAAAGTAGAAGGAATGAAAAAAATCAATTTCTATTATACATGTTACATTTCAAACTTGAGACTTTGGCACTTGCATGCAACTATGCCGAAATTTGGCACACTTACCCTATATTAGTTATGAACTAGTTATTGCCAAATTGAAGACTATACATATTTGCAGCCAAATAATAGCTTATCTATTGTCGTAAAATCAGCCGGAATACTTTTGACAAGCAAAATGATGACGTCACACGGTCGAGTTATGCGGCTCTTATCCTGACTAAATTGAAAAATGAGTGTGATTCTGTTGTGACGCATTTTGTGCATCACAACTCGGTTTTCAAATATTCTTGATCGCGCTGGTTCTTTCGTGAAATATCAAGAAGAAACATGATAGATCATGTCTAGCGCCGCGAGAATTTTTCTATCCAATTAGTCCTTACGAAATTTATAGCCCAGAGACAAAGTAACACCTTGAAGCCATTAGGCAGGTGTTCGTAAAATCACGATGGGCGAGATATGAGGAGTGACCAAAAAGGGGTGCATTTGTTGGCTTAAGCAAATAAAGGCACCCTCTATTTCTGGAAAACTCGTAAAGTGGGTGATCTATGGTGACAAGCTTTTAAGATTACCTTCTCTTCGAGACGGTCGTAAAATTAGAGCTCGCGCCAAGAAAGCCATAAAATCCTGAAAAAATGGGGACAAGGATGGCAAACGATCAAAAAGGTGTGATCCTCGATCATCTCAATTAAGCACCCCCTTTCTTAAGGATATAGAAAGTGTTGGAGAAAACTCTAGAGATAGCGAAAGTGGATAGTTGGATATTTTGAAAGGCACTTAACGATCGTCTCCAGACGATCGTTATCTAGAGGTTCGTCCTGAATCACTAATTGGACACCTTCCCATGGGAAATAATGTCGAATAGAATTAGGGTGCGAGTGGAGGATTTCAGTATAAAAAGGGTAGCTAGATTCAAGAGGTTGGTTCAGTCACTGTGTAAACGTAGTCCATGCCATTGGGCAGTGTAACAATCTTCCTTAATGAAAAGTGTAGCAACTCAAAAAAAAATAGTTTAATTGAGGAAACAACATCATATGGATCCGGAGGCAACAAGGTGGCCTCAGTTGGGGTCACCACAATTTTGCTTTATTAGAAAAAGCGCTATAACTTTGGGAATAATTTCACAGGGAAAGTAAAGGGTGTCAAGGAGTACCCGAAAAGCGAAAAAACAGATTTTGCAAAAAATCGAGTTGTTCGGGTCTTATTCTGAGTGATCGAATTAGCTTATAATAGCTGAGATTCTTTACAGGCGACCTCGAAAAGCTTACAACTCGGAGTTTTGATTTTTTTTATTGTGAATTTAATTTAGGGGCAAATAATCACGTCGAGAAAACTTTTCGCATTGTTTATCCCCAAAATTCAACTCACAATCAAATTGTATTTCGAATTACAAGAACTCCGAGTTGCATGCATTTTGATTCAGCAAGGATGTATACTGAAAATGCTGTTTTTTTTTAGCTAACTGTGCTCGATAGGTAGTAATTTTCTATGTAAAATAGTTTGATTACAGAAGATCAACAAAATAAAAAGAAAGTTCATTAAAATCAATTCATAAACACTATAGATATTCACACAGATTTACACACTAGATATAGAGTCCAGTCAATTTCGATATGGTAACGGCTGGGGTATAATGGGCGGGTGTGAGGACGGATGCAACCCATCGTTAGAAAAGTCTCCATCACAGATACAATATACTAAAATATCATCGAAATTGTTTTAACACTGAAAATGAAGTTCGGTCAAGATATTTTTGGATATAGATCAGTATATCCAAAAATATTAAAATATTTTTGGATAGGGTCGGATGAACGTCTGTTCGACAGGGAACCCCTATTGACACTTTTGTCAAAACGTTGAAAATTTTTTAATGTATCTAGTAAAATATAAGTAATATAACGTTTTTTCTGTAATATACATTTTACTATAAACAAAGTTCTGGATATTTCATATCCCAAATGGTACAAAGTAGGGTGTCAATAGGTGGTGACACGAGTTCTTAAAGTGTCAATAGACGTTCCTTTCACCCTATAAATTTAAATATCACTATATCCCAAGTAAATATTTCTCGGCCACCGAAATGGATAAAATTGGCTCGACGCGATTCTTTATGGCTCCGGCACACCTTTTAGATCGGGAAAATTCCATGAAATCAAAATTCCCATCCCTTTCTTTCTCACACGTTTTGCATATGTCTGACTTATTCTTTTGCACTCCAAATTTGATTAAACTAAATTCAAATTGGTCTGATGTTTAAATGAAGAAGAAGAGTTCGAAAGAGTGGGATAGACATATGCAAAACGGGTGAGAAAGAAAGGAATGTGAATTTCGACTTCATGAAATTTTCCGGATCAAAAAGGTGTGCCGGAGCCATTACCCCCAAAATTCAATTCACAATCGAATTTTCACGTATTCCGAATTGCAAACAGCCCGAGTTGTACGCATTTCGAGGTCGCCTGTAAAGAATCTCAGCTACCATTAGCTTATCTGGGCTTATCATTGGTCGATTTTTAGCGCATGATATCGTGATCTATGAGTGTCAAGATGTGCACAGTAGACTCTCGCAAATTCGGCTCTTTTAAGATCGGGCTACTTTTTAATTCGGACAGCGGTTACATTTGAAAAAAGTTTGTTGTCATTTTTCAAGTTTAATTATGATTATTAAATGAATCAAATATGCCCAAATTTGGCATGGTTTGTCTTAGTTTTGATGTGATTTTGCATTATTGAGGGATTTTCATGCAATTTACGTTATATATGAGTGTGTAAACTCAATATCTATATGCACATGAATAAAAAATCGTTGCATTTTGTCGCCCGAATTTCTGTCTAATTCGGCTGACATTTCGGTCCCATATGCCCGAATTTGAGAGAGTCTACTGTAAATCCAAAACTTGGGCCCGATCCAACGAGGTCGCATTTCACCTGTAACCACAAAAGCTGAGATTGTAAATAATCTCAGAGGGAAAAAACTTAGCAAATGCTTAAAATTATAAACACTCTAGCCGTACTCACTATGGCGTTGTTATCTCGTAATCTCCGTAATCTGTTATCTTGTTATAATTTTTCATTTATAAAATACATTAGCCGTACTCACTATGGCGCTGTTATCTTGTAATATCGTTATCTCGTTATCTCGTTATGTTCTCGTAATGTATTCTAGCCGTACTCACTATGGCGCTGTTATCTTGTAATATCGTTATCTCGTTATCTCGTTATGTTCTCGTAATGTATTTTATAAATGAAAAATTATAACAAGATAACAGATTACGGAGATTACGAGATAACAACGCCATAGTGAGTACGGCTATTACGAGAACATAACGAGATAACGAGATAACGATATTACAAGATAACAGCGCCATAGTGAGTACGGCTTCTATGTGAATTGGACTTATAAATAACTAAATTAGTAACAGATAAATTGTGCGAACTAATTTTATTGTATTGGACTATTTAAATCAGAGTTCGATCAAATGAAATTTGTGAAACAAAACGGACAGTTTCAACACTTTTTCGCGATTTTCAAAACTTCAACAGATATGAACTGGAGCGAGCAAGGAGAATAATCTCGCATTATCAGAATGTTTGATTATAATAGTGGTTACACTTTTTGACGAATGAAAATACGTATTTACAGCTATTTTTCTATTGACTTTTGTCCAAATCTAAAATAATAAATTCTATTAATGTCTATTGTAAATCACACGAGTAGGGTAAAGTAAGCTAATTCAAAACCTGCTCCAAATGGAAATTTTTCGCTATTCCAAATGGAAACGTCATAGTTTTCATGATAAATACAGTACTAAATTATTATATTTATATATTTTCTATACCAGTTTCATTATTTATTTAATTTTGCTCCAAATAAAGCGAAAATCCATTTTTTTCGCTCGAAACTATCGAATTTTTCATCGATCGATCATGTTTTCCAATGAAAAACACAATAAAGTGACTATTGTTTATTCGTTTTGTTTAACATTTATGTCATTTCTGGCTAATTTTAGTTTAATTAAGTGCTAATCTTTATTGTTAACGGTACGTGAAGTTTTCAAATGAAATAATTGCCTATTTCGTGAACAAAAAGGGTTTTTCTGAAGTGTCTGCAAATGCTTCAATAGGAAACCCCGGAAATATAATATTTTTGGAGAGAATTTCTTATTGTTTTAGATGGGAAAGGAGAAAAGACGAGAAATAAGAACAAATCCTGTATTCTGGAGCAACTCAACAAGGTTTTGGAAGCCTTTCGTGGCGGTTTTACTTACACTGTTTGCCTCCAATTAGAAACTTTCCCTTGTCTCCATTTGGATTAATTTGTTTCCAATAGACGCATTTTACGCTCGCGTGTTTCTCTTGTATTTAAGAGGTTTTCAAATTGTATCTACAGAATTTTCACTAAACAGTAGCATTCTAGAAGAGTCAAGGAGAAAATTTATGTAATTCTTTTCAGAAAAAAATATAAACTTAATGTGTTGAATCTTCTATCAAAATGAAAGCGTCTGGAAATTGTTTTGAATTAGGACATTTACCCTAGATCTAGATAAACATCTCTAAAATGGATTTTATCTTGAAAGACAAAGTATACAACATTTAATTTAGAATGGCATATGCAAATCCAAGTGTGTCAATTTATTATTTAAATGTCCACTCAAATAACTCTGTCTCTTCATTTAATAAAATTTAAATTAATGTCAAAATACAAACGCCTCTTTAATCATTCAGAGAGAAATTCAACAGTAAATAATACAAGATAATTATAAATTTGATGTCTATTTTTTTCCGGCAAAAATTAATATTTAAAAGAAAACTGTGAGTTTAATAATTCTTTTAAGTTAAAACTGAACATAAGGACTTTTTATATCAAATGTATAAAGTGTATATGGGCCGTAATTTTTTATTTTAACAATTTAAAATTAATATTTTTACGTGTAATTTATCAACACTTTGCGGCAATCGCGGCTACATTGGGCGCCATCTTTCACATTTTTGTTAGACATCACACTCTATCCAATTTCTCTCCAAAAAAAGGCATGAAAAGTTAACAGACCCGAAATTTCTTTAAAAACAAATCAACCAACATGATTTACGGATGCTTTTATATTTATTCCCGTGTTACTTACTACGCAAGTTTAGGAGATATTTCTTACAATGCTTTACTAGTCGCCTGCTCAAATGTCACTGCTTTCCTCTTCTTCATCAAACTATATTTTTTTTGCGAAAGCTATACCTCTGCCTCTATTAGAAATTTCTAGAACTACACAAATAGAGTGTGAAGTCAGTCACATTCCCATATACGCTCATTTCACCCTATAGCAACAGATGCTGAAATTCCATTGGAAGTTTAACATCAAATTCCGCTCATTTTATGGAATTTGACGCTAACTTTCCGTAGTCTTTTCTATGGAGTTCTTCTCCTTCTTCGCTTTTAGGCCGGATGTCGCGGATGTTCTATGAAGATCTGTTGCGCGGACCATGGATCCATCCCCATAGCAAAAGAAAGCGGAATAGGAATAACAAGTGAAAAATTCTTCGGAATTTTCCAGTATTTTTCCTTAAAAAAATCCATGGAAATTTTCCATAATACGTTCTAAGGAAAATTTAATGGATTTATGCTGGAATTTTTATATACAATACAGTAGACTCTCTCAAATTCGGGCATATGGGACCGAAATGTCAGCCGAATTAGAAAGAAATTCGGACGACAAACTTTATGAAAAGCAACGATTTTTTATTCATGTGCATACAGATAATGAGTTTATATGGTTTATATACAATCATATAATATCGTAAATTGCATGAAAATCCCTCAATAATGCAAAATCACATCAAAACTATGACAAACCATGCCAAATTTGAGCATATTTGATTCATTTGATAATCATAATCAAACTTGAAATATGACAACACACTTTTTCAAATGTAACCGCTGCCCGAATTAAAAAGTAGCCCGATCTTAAAATACAGTAGAGTCTCCTAAATTCGAACGCTCGGGGGGTATTTTTGACATTTCTCACCTCCCAAATTCGAACGATTTTTTCAAAACTAACGAAATTTGTGTCAGATTAAATTGTACTTTGAATCAAATTCTCGTACTTTCTCGCAAGTTTTAGTGGTAACATACTTCCTTTTCATTTTATACTATAATAATGTATGTAAACATTCAGGAAGAAGCACATAAATATGATTTTCATTCACCTAGAATACGAACTTTCTAACATAACCTCACAATTGACATTTTGAATCCAAACGGCGTTCGAATTTGAGAGATTCAGATTTGAGAGACTCTACTCTACTGTATAGCGAATTTGAGCGAATTACCTTCATAATTAACACTTCGAAGAACCCTAACTAAAAGTGTCACGGAAGGACCAAGTGGCAGCCGCTGCCACTTATCGGATTTTACATAATATTTTAATATTTTTACATATATTTTAACATTCGGAGCCTCAGTCAGTTCTTTTCTGGTGTCTGAATCAGAAATTTCACCTCCTTGGGTACTGTATCTAAAGATTTTTAACCATTCGATGTTTTCATTTTTATCAGAATCATGGCGTCAGGGAAAGTGGTCTGCCTTTGAATGCGGCAGCCTTTGAATATTTCAATTTTTCTCTTATTTTTCAAAGCAAAAATTCTACATATGAACAATAGTTAATACTATTAACTATTTTCTATTAACTTCGCTTAACAAAATGGATTTTGAGCTTTGGTAAATAAGAGAAAAATTGAATAATTCCCATAATTATTCATATTTCATACATATTTCCCAATTCAATATTTCCCATAATTCTTCTCAATAATTTGCAAAAACACTTTCAATTTGTTCTTTTAAGGCTTTTATACACTAACAATCAAGAAAATTACATCTGCAGAACGTCAAACTGCCATATAAAATGCATATGGCAGCTACTGCCACTTGGTCCTTCCGAGTGCAGTTTTTTGTTTTTGCAATATATTTACATTAATATTTAATTTTTATTAAAAATTTTATAACGAAAAAATAGCCAGATAAATTCTGCACGCATTCAATCGGGTCTCCAGGCGAAATAATATATTCTTCACTATAAAGAATAAAATTGAAAATTAAATTGGCAGCGGCTGCCACTAGGGTCCTTCCAAGTGTTAAACGTGAAAATTGTCAATAAAATTTTTCGCCTGATTGAAAAAGAGCCGATTGAGCGAGAGCGAGAGTCTACTACTCTATACTTCTACTGTTATATGGAAAATGTCCGTGGAATTTATCAAGAAAAATACTGGAAAATTCCGAGGATTTTGTCGCTACTGGTTCTTATATCGCTACGTTTTGCTATAGGGCAAGCGTCATTGTACGTCATTTTTCTGACTAGAGATTTGGTTAAAATTGGTTGGCTATATGGACCCGAGTGAGTCCGACAGCCTTACATAAAACAGAAGAAGAAGAAGAAGGTTAAAATTGGTGTTTTTCGTGATTGTATTACAATAATTTGCATTTGGATTTCCTTTTATTATGGATCATATTGGAGGAGACTTTGTTGGAAGTCCAATTATATCTGATGCAATTGATCAGAAGAGGCGCAGGTAGGAGAAAAATGTTAATTGAAACTAGTTCTAGAAGATAACCTTCAAATTTTTCCTTAAATCATCGATACAGCTCTTCTCGGTCAATTAAACGCAAGAGATTTGACGATGAAATTGTTGAATATAGCTTGGGACTTACACCAACCCAAATAAATCGCGTAGCTCGTACTCGGACGCAGTCCCAGTCTTTTATTGTGCCAACAACATCAAGTTGCACGGAAATAGTGCCATCACTTATATCCGTGGTGACTCCGGTGGCTAGTGTTGCAGCCCCTATTTCCCAGATGGTAACATCAGTGGCGAATACTGTAACTACTACACCTCAAGTTGCATCTAGGGAATATCTACCAAGTGGATCAATGGAGAAAAAGCGTAGTCTTAAGAGCTCCAAGAAAAATCGACGTTCCCGTGGCACTCATCAGGTGTCTACGAAAGATCTGGGTCGATGGAAGCCCATTGATGATCTGGCACTCATAATTGGCATTCAACAGACCAATGATCTCAAGATGGTTCACCGAGGTACAAAATTTTCGTGTAAGTTCACGGTGCAGGAACTTCAGGCTCGCTGGTATTCACTTCTCTATGAAGAATCTATCTCACGTATTGCCGTAGCTGCTATGAGAAATCTCCATCCAGAATTAGTGGAAAACGTACAAAGTAAAGCTCTTTATACAACGCAGGAAGAGGATATGTTGGCAACTATTAAGAGCGTAATTAACATATTTTTAACATTAATTTTATTTCTAAGGTAGCATATTAAACTAAAGAAAATAATCCCTAGATAAGTATTGTGATTTTAAATATGAAATTCTTTAGTTTTAATTATTTTATCATTAAGCGCTACAAGAATATCAGTTTTTCGTTTTTATCAATTTTTTTTTAGATGTGATTCATTCTAATCACATCTATTGTATTCCTCGGATTTTCTCAAAGTGCTCCGATCGAGCTGAAATTCATAGAGTATATGTTTTGAACATCCCTGATGCCGAAAATCATAAGCCGGCAATTTCGGGTCTGGCTGCCGTCCGGCCGTCCGTAGTACGCAATATTTCTGGTTTGGATAGAGATATCTTCATAATTCTTTTTTTAAATAAATCTACGCGAGCGTACGACGATTTCTGTGCTATTATTTTTTTTGAAAAACCGGTTCTAAACTGGTTAAAAATCACGTTTTGTAGTTTATCTCGAAATCTAAGCATGCGATTTTGAATTTATTTATGTTTATCTTGTAGTCCAGAAAATTTAGACCAATTTAAAAAAAAAAGAAATTAAGACATTCGTCGAACGGTTCTCGAGATATTTCACTTTAAATTTTTCGGAACTTTGGACGGCACAGTTTGACCGGAGGTTTTGCTGATCACCTAAATTGAAATAATTTAAATTTTAAATACCCAAAATAAACTATAAAATTAAAAATATGAATTCATCGTACAGTAGACTCTCGCTCAATCGGCTCTTTTTCAATCGGGCGAAGAATTTTGTTGACAATTTTCACGTTTAATTATGAAGATAATTTGTTCAAATTCGCTGTAGTTCTTCCTATTTTATCGTGATTCTTTATAATTGACCTCTTTTTGTGGAATTTACAAAGGCTTTGACGTTCAATTCTATAGCTAAACCGGATGACATTTTACCCCATATTCCCGATTGAGAGAGAGTCTACTGTATTTAGATTTCCTACACAAACGTAGAAGTTTCAATATTAAATTGAATAGTCTTACAATTTGTGAAATGTAAAAACAGCCAGTGATAAGTCTAGATCAGCTTATAGAGGTGTGATTCCTTCGTTGCAAATTCGGATTTTGGCAAACTTGAACGATATTTATACATAAATAATGCAAATTTCGTTTAAATTGTATGTAACTTATTATCGTTATTAATGAGGAAAATTGGATGAGAAATGCATAAAAGTGTCTGATAATCTTTAAAGTAGATTATCTCGGAAACTATGTGAGATAGAGGCCTCAAATATTACGTCCATTTAGAGCCCATTTGAGGCTTGTTATGTGCAAGATTTCACTTGAAAATGAAAAAAATTGGGTGAGAAACGCATAATAGTGTCTGAAAATCTTTAAAGTTGATTATCTCGGAAATTATGAGAGATAGAGGCCTCAAACTTTACATTCATTGAGAACCTCTGTCAGCGACCCGAGAAAATCGCTCCCCGCGAAAAAATCCGCGCCCCGCGAAGATCCGCGAAAGACATCGCAGATCGTGAATTGTATACGCCACCTTACAAATCCTCGAATATAGACTCACTATGTAGAGAAGGAGAGTGAGAGAGTGCTAGGGGAGACCGGGGAGGTTTGGGACACCTTTTCATGTTTTGACTTTGAGACACTATTCCAAAAAACCACGATAGTGTATTACAATTCTATGCGGTATATAGGATACTTATGGATATTGACTTTATAAAAAGTACTCGATAGAACTTGGAAAACGACTGAGTTTTCTTGGAGAAGATAAAACATTTTACTTGACGCTTTGTCCCAAACCTCCCCGATTTGGGGCAGTATGGGACGCAAAAGGGGATATTTGGGACGCATTTTTTCTCGCATAATTTGCATTACTGGAGCACGTTAATTAATTTTAAATACTAGATTAAAAATATTTCTGATAGAAATAAAAATGTTTCATCTTTTATTTCATACTTAGAAATTAATATCAATTTTATTTGTACAGTAGAGTCATTTATTGCCAATCAATTATTTAAAGTATTTTCTTCTTATTTTCCATCTACCTTTCTTTTCTTTTTTTTTATTCTAAATATTGCAATCATGATCATCAAATTCATCAAGCGAGTAGATTTTCTTGCAATTTAAAGTTTTGAACTCATTGACGGATTCTTGTTTGATTTTACGACAACTGCATTGTACCTGTTTTCTCATTATTTCTCTGAATTAGCTCTCACCTTGCCTTTTCTGGAGAATTTGTGAGAAATGTAGAGTAATATTATTAGATAAATTTTCGAAAAAAATAGTTTTTATCGAGATTGGACAAAGGTCGAATATCCTCTGAGAAGGAATTATTGATTCCCAAGATATTGATGGTTTAATTGTCTCTGTATTTAGAGACATCTGCTCCACTGGTAAAGTTTTCCCAAGAGGGAGATTTTCAGTAAAAACTGGGCATTAATTTCCATTTTGACAATAAAAAATTGCACGCCACCTACAATCTTGTCGAAAATCAACGTCCCATTCATCCCCTTTCAAGTGTCCCAAACATCCCCGCGTGTAGTTTTGGTATTTAAAATCTTAATGTAAAAAAAGAGCGTATAATCTCTGAAACCTTTATAAAAACATATTCCCAGATTACACTGCTACTTAAAGAGATAAAAAGTTTTGATTATATATCGCTGATATAAAATACAAAGAGGAAAATTAAGACGTCAAAATATACGATTTTTAACAATTTTTAAAAAAATGTTCATAGAATTAAAACAATAAAACTGAGAATATCCATTCTTTTAGTCAAGATACATCTTAATATTGCCTACGATTGAGTAGTGGTTAAATCCCATTTATTTAAAAAATTAATTGAAAAAATCACCTTGTCCCACACTACCCCTGTCCCAAACCTCCCCGGTCTCCCCTATATATATGGTGAAAGCTTGTCCGACGCCGCGCTTCTCCCGCTTTTTTCCCGCCTGACGCTAATAGCAAATATTCTTAAAATTGAAATCTTTAAAGTGAAATATCTCGAGAACCGTTCGACGAATGTCTTAATTTCTTTTTTTTAAATCGGTCTAAATTTTCTGGACTACAACATAAACATAAAAAAATCAAAATCGCATCCTTAGATTTCGAGATAAACTACAAAACGTGATTTTTAACCGGTTTAGAACTGGTTTTTCAAAAAACTAATAGCACAGAAATTGTCATACGCGCACGTAGATATATTTAAAAAAAATTATAAAGATATCTCTATCCTAACCAGAAATATTGCGTACTACGGACGGCCGGACGGCAGCCGTACCCGAAATTGCCGGCTTATGATTTTCGGCATCAGGGATGTTCAAAACATATACCCTGTGAATTTCAGCTCGATCGGAGCACTTTGAGAAAATCCGAAGATTACAATAGGTGTGATTAGAAGGAATCACACCTAAAAATAAACTACAATTTTATCTGTCTTATAGAATACTTCACCTACGCTTGAAACATTTCAAGAATTATTGGACAAGAACCCCGCTGTTTTCTACCCAGCACGTACTGCAAAATCCCTACAGAGCCATTGGAGTTTGATGAAACAATATACTCTATTGCCGGATCAAATAATTCATCCGCCTAGTCGAGAATCCATGACGTTTTCAGATACTGAAGAACTCATTAATGACACTGAACTCGTGGATCTCAAGGATGAAACACTTGAGATCGAGCTTGCGCTAGCTGACCGACGCAATAAACGTGAAATTCGTCATCTTGAAAATGAATTATCCCGTTGGACGGTTCTTGTGGATTCTTTGGCTGGAATTGGATTTACGCCGGAATTCGACAAAGAAACTCCAGCTGTCCTTCGTGGACGTTTGGTAAGATATCTGATGCGTTCCCGTGAAATAACAGTTGGACGATGTACAAAAGATTTCATCGTGGATGTGGACCTTAAGCTCGAAGGACCTGCACACAAAGTATCTCGTAAGCAGGCTACCATCAAGTTACGCAGTAACGGTGACTTTTTTATGACGAACGAGGGTAAACGAGCCATTTATGTGGATGGAAGTCCTTTGTTAACAGGAGCTAAAACTCGTCTCAACAATAACAGCGTCATTGAGGTAATTCTATATTTTTTATCGTTTAGGAGGTTTTTCAAAAAATTAAATATTTCTATCATCCTAGCTCTGTGGCCTGAGGTTGATCTTTCTAATCAACTACGATCTTATTAATGCTATTCGCCAGGAGAGTGCTAAAATGAACATCCCTCTAACGTAGCAACGAAATTTAAATGGCATTTTTTAAACATAACATTTATTTTTTTATTTTGCTACAATTAGCATAAACACTGAGAATAAAATATAATTTTCCAAATAAAACAATATACTTTTAGCATCCATGTTGGATTTTTTTTTTCATTAACGACGTGAATTACTGTAGAGAATATTGAAGTGAAGATTAAATAATTAATTTAGACATTGAAGCGTGTTTCTGATCCGTCTGCTAGCATTAGAGTCACAGTGCGATTATTAATCCAGATAAGTTTAGCTAGGCGCATTGGATTCAGCCGAGATACGTCAGGAATTGGAGCTGTTGAGTAGCCTTTAATGCATCGTGTTTGACTCTGACCGAGTCCGAACATGCCTACGGTAAAAATAAATCAAATATATTTAAGACAAATTGAGATTTCTGATTGAGTACCTTGATAACACTGCAATTGAAATTAAAGTGAATGGAATGTTGAATTAAAAAGAGTTAAAATGGCAAGGTTCATACATATAACTCAATAATTTCTTAATAATGTCTTACACTCAAGGATCATTTTAGATTTTGAGAAAAAAATGTATGAAATTTATTCATATTCTTAGATACTAATGGGTTGATTTAGTAAATATTGCTTATTGCTCATCTCATGGGCGTACCCATTAATGGGCATATGACAGCTGCCCCCCTCCCATTAGGAGCAAAAAATAAAAGAAAAAAAAACAGATGTAGGATAAATGTCCTCATTCAAAACCATTTCCAGACGCTTTAACTTTGACAGAAGATTCAACACATTAAGTTCATCTTTCTTCTGAAGAGACTTACATAAATTTGCTCCTCGACTCTTCTAGAATGTTAATGTTTAGAGAAAATTCTTTTGATATAATTTGAAAGCTTCTTAAATACAAGAAAAATACGCTAGTTAAATATCCTTCTATTGGAATCAAATTTATCCAAATGGAGACAAGGAAAAGTTTCCAATTGGAGACAAACAGTGTAAGTAAAACCGCCACGAAAGGCTTCCAAAACCTTGTTGAGTTGCTCCTGAGTGAAAGATTTATTCTTATTCCTGGTCTTTTCTCCTTTCTCATCTAAAACAATAAGAAAATTTCTTATTGTTTTATATATTAATTTTTTTTATTACTAATTTTACTGATCAAATTTAATTTTTTACGGTAGGGTAAATTAAGCTAATTCAAAACCTGCTCCAAATGCAAATTTTTCGCTACTCCAAATGGAAACGTCATTGTTTTCATGATAAATACAGTACTTAATATTTATATATTTTCTATATCATAGTTTCATTATTTAGTTAATTTTGCTCCAAATAAAGCGAAAATCCATTCATATTCACAAATTTTAATTTGTTGATTTATCAGAAATATTAAAAGTGTACCTTTTCACCATCGAATTTTTCATCGATTGACCATGTTTTCCAATGAAAAACACAATAAGGTGACCGTTGTTTATTCATTTTATTTAACATTTATGTCATATTTCTGGCTAATTTTAGTTAAATTAAGTGCTAATTTTTATTGTTAACGGTACGTGAAGTTTTCAAATGAAATAATTACCTATTTCGTGAACAAAAAGGGTTTTTCTAAAGTGTCTGCAAATGCTTCAATAGGAAACTCCGTAAATATGATTGTTTAGACAGATTTTTTTTATTGTTTTAGATGGGAAAGGTGAAAAGACCAGGAATAAGAACAAACCCTGCATTCAGGAGCAACTCAGCAAGGTTTTGGAAGCTTTTCGTCGTGATTTCACTTACACTGTTTGTCTCCAATTAGAAACTTTCCCTTGTCTCCATTTCGATTAATATGTTTCCAACAGAAGCATTTTACGCTCGCGTATTTTTCTTGTATTTAAGAAGTTTTCAAATTATATCCAAAAAAAAAAAATCACTAAACAGTAAGAATCTAGAAGAGTCAAGGAGCACATTTATGTAATTCTCTTCAGACAAAAGGGACAGATAATCCTAACCGGCTTATGTAGGTGAGATTCTTAATGTGAGCTAACTCGGAATGCATGCAAATTCGATTTAGAGCTGAAGTTGGGGTACGCCATTCAGTTATCTTGAATCAAATTCGTGAAATTATACAAATTTTGTATTTAAACCAAAATATCAAAGATTTGGATGGAGTCACAGAAAAGTGATATATGGGTGAAATGTAGACCAGAATGTTCTCTATAATTTTGCTGTAGAACTTGATCTCATCGATTAATCAGAAGCCGAGATAATCGAGGTTGTTTGTTTCTGAACTCGTTTTTTCGGCCAGAGCGCCCCAAGTGTTCATTTGATGAACTTCAACTATATCAAAGAATTGTTGTATTTTGTGAGACTTTCCATTTAAAACCCTATTTTAAGAATTTTTGAGTTATTTAATTTAGAAAATTGTAAAATCTTTTTAAAAATAGCGCCCCTAGCGGTGGTTTTATGAACTTGTGATGTTAGAAGGGGAAGTGGCATTTCATGAGAGCTTTCCAAAAAGCCCTCACTTAAGTTTGGTATTGATGGAAAGCCCTAAGACCCAGGTATAACATACTAAAATTTGAGCCCGATTGCTGGCATAGGGGCTGAGCTATTGAGAAAACAAAAAAAAGGGGTATTCAAAATGGCGGAAGGAGGGGGTGGGGTGGGGGGTGGGGGGTCAATGCACCAAGTTGCAATTTTCACCCGATATATAACCTTTGCCGAAAACCGCAAGTCGGTATCTCTTTTAGTTTAGGAGCTATTAAGCTCCAAAGAGCGGCCGGCCGGCCGGGAACGTAAGTTAGCCACATAGGGTAAGTGTGCCAAATTTCGGCATAGTAGCATGCAAGCGGCAAAGTCTCAAGTTAGAAATGTAACATTTTTAATACAAATTCATTTTTTTTATTTCTTTTTAAGGCGTGTTGCTTGGAACCTTGTAGACGGTTTATCGTCTTTATTTACTCTAAAATCATTCTTAATAAATTTTAAAATGAATAAAAATGTAGACATTGCATTGGTGTCCTATTTCGGCCACCTTCATTCTCATACTTCGGGAATTCTTCTAATGTCTATTTCATATCATCTGGTTTGTCAAAGCTACATTTTTTGTTATTCTTTTGTATTGTATAATCTTTAGAGTAAGTAAAAATTAAAAATTCATGGAAATTCGAGGAACAAAATATGTGGCCGGAATTGCAAGCTGGCCAGAATTTGGCACACTTACCCTATATATTCGTGATCAGGAAGTGGCGAAACACATTTTGGCAAAGTTTGAGCACGATCGGACGACATGAAACTTTGTTAGGATTATAGTAGGTGAGATTATTAAGAATCTCACCTAATATGAACGCGTCTGGAAATGATTTTGAATTAGGACATTTACCCTAGCTTAGAAAATTGAAAACGAAAATCTTTTTTTATTAATAACGCCCCCAGAGGCGCCTTCGCGAACTTTCGCTGTAGAAGAAGATGTGGTATTTTGCGAGATCTTTTTAAAATGCTTCCATTGATGAAATTCGAATACTTTAGAACTGGAGGTAGTCATTTAATGGGGAGTCAAGAGCCTTGAGTTTTTTTTTTAATCGAAAATTCTAAGGCCCACATACTAAAATTCAGGGGGGTGACATTAGCTCTGAAAAATGCGACCGATTTTAGTGTAAATTTTTCCCTGTTTTCGTACACATTTCACGAGATATCTCCAAAACTACATAGGTTGCCAATTTTGGGTTTACGGTTGCCTATTCTATATTAAATTGTCTTTTATTTTGTATTACTATTATTTGCTAATTTATTCTACACTGACAGAAAACAGCTAATAAACCCAAAAGTTTTTTCGGCGCGCTAGAAACTTATGAGAAACATAGGAAATGTCATGCCCCTGCTAAAATTTGAGCCCGATCGTGGCTCATTCTGGGTATCAAAAGGGAGTTTTCTAAAAAAAATATTGAATTGTGATTTGTTTTCAAAAACCAGATCCCTAAAATTATAGCAAAATTTTTGTCAAAAAAAAGAAAAATGATGAAACATCGTAGGTATATTGATTAATTTCAATTTAAATCAAAAAGTTACATACCTGTACTTGTCTGCCAGAAGGACAATCTATTATCGCCAGAGGCATAACTTACGAGAAATTTGCCATCGGGACTAAAAGCGAGCGCTGTGACTGGATTAGTATGAGCCGGTATCATCTGACACTTATTGTGTCTCAATTCATAAATGGCCAAATGACCATTGCTGGCTCCCACAGCAATGCGTCGTGTTGCAAAGCAATGTGATACCTGATTGAATTTGCAAATAGCCGGAAAGAGGTCCTGAAGATGTTTATTCTTCATCTCATTGCCATCAAGGCAATGCAGCGTGATATCCATTACTTCAACAAGCAAATTAGCAATATCTGTCTGCATCTTATCTATCAGCATCTCCACACACTGAAGTATTTCACGTTTAGCCCGATACAATACAGATTGTGTTAATGGGGTACTGAGTGTTTGGGCATTCTGCTGAAGAGTATTGTATCGGGCTACCTCACGTGCCATTGTAGTAATAAATGCCGCTGGACGTGCCGTAGCAATCAATCGTAGAGCATGCCGTGCTGTTCGACAAGCATCTGCTTGTGGTGTTAGTGGAAGCTTATAGTTGAGACTGGGAATAAGACGACTTGAATCACAGCACATCTCCAATAATCCCAATAACACCTTGCTGACATCCAAATAGGGTTCCCAAACTGTAAATCCACGACCAATTAGATCAATTGCTGCACGCCTTAGAGGCGTAAATGCCGGCAATTTAGGAGTTGCTGGAGCTAATAGCAAATGTGTCAATGCCATGGATGTAAGTCGAGCCAAATTGTTATTGCCAATCCCAAAGCCCTCTACCACTGAACTCTTTCGTCTCTGGTCAGTTACACGTTTTGTTTGTTGCTGCTTTTCACCACCATCAATAGAAATGTCCTGACCAAATTCTGCTCCAATTACACCAAGTAAAATTACAGCACATGCCTGTTTGCGCTTTAACTCAGCCAAAGATGATGGTTTCTTTCTAATCACTTCTTCTTCCTCCTCCTCAAATTCCTCCTCTACCTGTTCCTGATTCACATTTGGTGCCATTCCACCCAATTGTGATGGGTTTACTTGACTAGGAGTCATAGGTTGTTGAACAATTGGTTCCTGTTGTGTGTAGAGAGGAAGAAATTGCGCCCAATTTTCCACAAGTTGTTTTCGACCTTCAAAAAAAAAACAATAGCCAGAATTATCAAGGGCGTACCCAGGATTTCGGTTAGGGGGCTAAATCTAAAATTTCTCGGCGGGTGGAGAGGGGGCTACGCAATTTTTATTTTGAAAACAAAAACGTAAAAAATAAAATGGGATAACAAAGCTGATTCTACTTTTCTCCATAGATTAGCCTATGCCCAATTTGTAAGCAGGGGCGCAACAACGGAGAGGGGCAGGGGTACATTGCCCTCCCCCCCTAACCTGCCTTTGCCCCCCCCCCCACTGAGAAGGCCAATCTCTGTTTCAAAATTTGCTAAAATTGTCCATTGTTCTTCTTTAAAATCAAAACTCGGTAAAGTATTGCCATATTTTTGTGACAAAATAAGAAAAACATACTACTCCCTCCGTTCCGAAATAAGTCGTACGTTTGGGAAAAATTTTTGTTCCGAAATAAGTCATACGTTTGGGAAAAAATAGGATTTAGGGAAAGTTTGTTGGTAAATGTTTTGTGTATCAACAATTATCTCTTGTAAAGAACTATTGCTAATGTCCAGTACTAAAATTGGGGTCCAGTCTTGATGGTAAGTTGAGGAACGAATGTCTTAAAAATGTCTTATTTTTGGCGTTTTATTTTCAATCTAAAATAGGTGCAGAATGGTGAGAGATACAGACTTGGGACCTTCGAGGGACCCCCCATAAGTTGATCCTGGGACCATTAATATGTCCTTTATTTTGACCACACCCCTCCCCTTCCCCTCTAAAATCATGTTTTTTGGGATTGCTCGAAAACACGTCGTGCGATTTTTTTCTTCAATTCTGGATATGTTTTAGAGAAACATATAAATGATCCCAGGGTCAACTTATGGGGGGTCCGCTGAAGGTCCCAAGTCCCTATCTCTCACCATTTTGCTTCCAGATATTCGAACACATAAAAAAGGATGTTCTTTTTATTGCTCATTCTGCAAAATTTGAGCAATAAAAAATGTCATATCGGTAATAACTGTTGAGTTCTACTTGTGCATACTAAAAATTAAGAACAAATTCTAGCCTGTAATGTTAATCACAGTCCATCTTGTAGTAATTAACTATCTACCGGAGCTCTTTGAAGAAAAAGCGAAAAATCGACAATTTCATTATATCGAATCCTCAACATACCATCGTGATAGGATCCCCATATTATCCCTGAACATGGATATAGATATTTGCAAATAAGAAAAACATTCTCTGAAACTATTCCTTAATCCCTAATTTTTCCCCAAACGTACGACTTATTTCGGAACGGAGGGAGTAGTTATTTGGTATTCATGTAGTATTGATCTTTAAAAATATACTATTTTTCAAGTTTCAAAGCAATATATCAATAAAAATTATAAGTTTATGAATTCGAGAGCGCCTTTGTAAAATATATCCAAAACAAAACTTTTTCAAATTTGCCTCTGTGGTTAAACACTTCTTTTAAATATAAAGGCATCTACACATTATTGGGTGCAATTTTCGTCAAAAATCGCATTTTTGACAGAATTTTTACGTTTCTATCTACAGCACTGCAAGCACTTTCCTTCAAAAACGCATTTTTTTTTTAAGGAAAAAAAATGTTTAGAGTTCATAAGGAGCAATTTTCGTCGAAAGCTGTTCTATTAACAGATTTTTTGTATATTTCTTCCTGGAGGAAATACTATAAATTCTTTAAAATAAAACAATTTTTGACATAAATTACAGCCAGTGTAGAGACACCTTAAGAAACAGTTTCTTGGCTGATCGATTTTCTTTCAAAACCATTCAAGGAAATATTTATTAAACGATAAAGTGAAAAGGCGTATTGTTTTACTATTTCACGACAATATTTTTGAATGAAAATTGATTTTTTTAATTCATTAAAAATTATACAAATGGTAATTTTTATTTAATATTTTAGTTCATATCTAGTAAAAATTTTGATAATATTTAATTTTTTCAGAGCAACTCGATCTGTCAAGTATTTTTCTTCATCATCGCAATAATCAAATATCATAATTTTTGCATCTATTTACTCTTAAAAGAATTTGATATATATTTTTTAAATGTAAATTAAAAGTCTATACAAGATTCATCAATAGATTTTAACTTTGAGTAGTACAATAGAAAATCAAGAAAAACATATTTTTGCAATTTGAAACCAGGATCAACCCTTAACACTAAACCTACCAACCGTTTTTGGTCGTTTTTTGGTAAAATGATAAAACGCGGTAGGGTAAGATACTCAATAAATTTGCCTCGGAAAAGAGCAAAAAATTAAAATTTAAACACTGAAAAATATATTACATGCATATTTTAAGAAATTCATAAAGTTTGATAGTGACATAGTACCGTTTAAATTTGTGTTAATTTTAAACCGGTCAATTTGCCCGGGTTTTGGTAGGTTTAGTGTTAAACATTTATGAAGCCTCTTGGTTTCGTTGTTTTTTATTAAAAACGATTTTTGAAAACTTATGTCTTATTATTTGTGAAAGTATTTTCGAAAATACAGAGACGAAAGCCAAGGACTGCCGAGTAAATTTTCACGCACTTGAGCGAACATCAAAAACTTTGAGGTACGTGATTTCGAGTTTTTCTCTAGTTTTTCTTGGTTTAAATATAAAACAAACTTATAAAAATCGAAAATTATTTTAATTTTTCTTATAAGAATTACCAGACACACATTTCACGTTAATTAGGGAGTGCTGCGACAAAATGCTCTAGTGAAGTACTTTAGACAGCCATTTTGTAATATTTTTTTTCGAAAAAAATAAAGACTTGATCGTGTCCTCGTATGAAAAATCGCGTAAAACCAAAAAAGAAAACAGTTAATTTTTGGTCTCCTAATTTAGACTCCCCCTAATGCATTGTGAATTAAGGGGGGAGTGTCAATTAGAAGGCCGAAACTTAGCTGTTTTTCGGATTTTTTCTTTGGAGGAGAACGAAACGGTCAAGATTCTCGAATTTTTCTTGAGTGCCTCGTCGCACTACTCCCTTATTTTAGGAAAATCTGCAGATCGTAATTTTTATCTGAGAAAAAAAAATCAATTTCCATTAGTGTATTTCATAGCTAAACTAAGAAAACCCGAAGAAAATCATTAAATCGGAATTTTTTTCAAGATTTTTGAAAAAAGTTATACGTTTTTGGGACAAAATTTTGACTTTCACATGCTCTAAAGAACATGAAGAATAAGTTTTCATCAATTCTTTTAGTTCAACTAGAAGAGAATTTAATGCTAAAGAGAATAAGCCTTTATTCATTTCATTTGGTCTATAACATTTTTTTTAATCTTTCCTGCACATTCGACAAAATTTTAAAAATGAGAAGTAGAGAAAACACGTCTCAAATTTTTGGATGTGCACTCGAGCGCATGCTATTCTGATCGGCGCTCATTTGCTTTCGGTTCTGTTACTTCGAATGTACTTCGAATAAGTTTCTGAAATATATATGGTATATTCTAAGATAGTTTATCTATCTATTTAAACAATAAAAAATATAGACCACTTTTGATCTTCTAATTTACACTCCTCCCTTATGGTCGCTATACACTAGAGAAATTTATGTTCATATTGGAGCAAATTCCCTACGCTTGTGTAGGAAAAACTCTTTAATATGGACATAAATATCTGTAGTGTGTAGAGGCCATTAAGGATGAGTATATTTTCAAAAATTTGAAAAGTAAAAAAAAATTTTTGCCCCCCGTGAGCAAATTTCGTTCCTACGGCCCTGTTTGTAAGTATTGATAAGGTGCGATCGTCAGTGTTCCTCGGGCCAGTGCCTTGTTTCCCATATTATTGGCCAAAATTAAATCAATTTTTAGAAATGATTCGCCACTCTTTATCAATAAACTACAGTAAGTAAGGCATTCCCTTTAGTTCATATTTTAATCTATAAAACCAACTAACCGTGCTATACCTGATTAAATTCTTTTCGATTCGTAAAAAGAACTCGGTGCATTTTTACTATTACACCTATCTTAATTTATTTCTGATAATAAACGCGCAAATTTTTATAGGGTAAAGTGGTACAAGTTGGACAGGGTTTTTTTCTTGATAAAGGACAATGGGCAAAAGTGGTCTATAGTGCGACCACCAATGAGATCTATGTCATTGAATAGGCCTTGGTATAGGTAACAACTTTTGTTTCGGGACCAAAGTTCTAAACCGTGGGGGAAAAGTTCTAGAGCAAAAAAAAAACTATTTTCATAGAAGAAAAATAATCTCTTATATGAAATGTTCGCATTTATACAAACTTTTTTTTAAGAAATATATAACTTACAACATAAAATGTATTAAATGACTGCATATTCTCGAAAAGGACATAAAATCATATGCCTTTACAATGCATAACGTGCGTAGCAGGACATGGAAACATGACGGCACAAAGTCAAAACTTTAAACCTTATATTTCAGAGATTTATTTACCGAATTTAATCAATGAATACTCAATCGAAAGGTCTCGAAAAATCCTACAAAATGGCGGTATAGATAGTTTCACAAGTCGACTGCAAGGGGCGCTCCAGGTCATCACAGTTTTCAAATAATAATAAAAGTGTTAAGTTTCGAATCTCATCTGCTAACAGGGAATAATGGATTTTTTAAGGTCAAATGAATCTACTCTGAGTAATCGTTAGGTTTTTAACGAAAAGTAAGTTTTTTCAATAAATGTTTCCGACAATCAGGTCCTAAAGGCCGAATTTTTAATATTATTACATAAAAAGGTCAAAAAATATAGTTTAAATGTTATACTTTTATATGCCTAAGAGCTTGAATTATATAAAATTTTTATTATGTTGAGAACAAACTTGCTTTCTTCTCAATAACAGTATATGGTAAATTGTTGGTGCCAAAAAAACGATTTTTAGAGGACTCAAGGACGACTTTTATAAAACAAATTCTCCGTGGCTTTTTAGATTTTCGTTATAAATCCTTAAATATCTTTTAATTCTGTGAAAAAGATTACGTGACAACTTCCTTCTTTTCGAAAAATAAATTAGTGAAATTACGTTATAAAAAGAAAGCAAAAATAATTACGAAGTATTTGCCCATTTTTACACTTTTTTAATTTTTCAATGTAGTGCAGTGGGGCCAACAGCCTTGCCTTGCCCCCTCCCTCCATTGGGCTTTTAATTGTTTTTGAGTTTTTATAAGCTTCTTTTTGTATTGACACTGTACAAACGAGCAGTAAAACATCAAATTTGAGAAGTGACTAAATTTACAATTTTCAAAATGAATTTTCAAAGTGAATTTTCATGAAAGTTTCGATATTTTATGGATAGAAAAATTAAGCTCATTTTTGAAAAGATTTTTAGTTTTTTACTGATCAAACTTAATTTCTTTTGTTGACCAAATATATTTTTTTTACTTCTCATTTGTTTTTGTCTTCTTTGACGCTTCTAGGGGGGGGGCAGCTGCCCCCCTGCCCCTAGCTAGGTACGCCCATGAGAATTATTCTTTCAGTTTTCTAATAATTGTGAAAAAAAATGTTTTCTTATGTAAAAGAATCATAGGGGAGACTGGGGCACATGTAAACATTTTCGATAGATGCGAATTTGAGGTGATTTTCCAAGCACACAGTGATTTTTTGGAAAATCTTTCTTAGCTCATGTTTTACCTTTGGGTATAGGCAATACATCGAGGGAAATGCGAATACTGGAAAACAATTGAGTTTTCCATAAAAATAAAATTTGTGTCACTGTGCATTTCTCTCTTTTCACAAAATACCTGGGGTAGAAGTAAACACTTTCTGGGGAGGATGTAAACACCTTTTTTCCCACGCTTGAAATTAACTTTGCACCACTTTCGATTATTTTAATTACTTAAGAGATATATAAAAACTGTATATTTTTCAAAAAATCACGACACTTTTTACAAAGAATAATTAAAATAGCAAAAAAACTAAAAGCATGCATATCAAAGACATTTTTCAATGGATTTTCCCCATATTTTGATATCATGTGACTTCTTATTGAAAAAAGCAAACGAAAAATTTCTCACCATGAAATGCAATACCAATGCCATTTATTCTACACGCGCGACATCTACAATTACGGGGAAATTGCCTGTTTACATCTACCCCAAATGCTGTTTTCTGATTAATTATTAATCCTTTTAAAATAATGAAAATCTCAATTTCTCTAGTAAATGCATTAATATAATCCTAAGAGATGTAAGAAAGAACTGGTATTACTACATTTCGATTATTTTACACAGTTTTTAATTTCCAGGTGGAAATCCAAATGACCAAAATAATCGAAATATCAACATTTTCGGGAAAAATGATTTTTATTTTTAAAGTATTAGGATTTGTTTTGACCAATTCATCTGTGGACATACATCCCCATGGTATCTATGAATGCATATGGATTTTATCCTCTGGAGTCTTAAAATTAATGAAAAAATCACAGTGTTTACAACTACCCCTGTTTACTACTACCCCAGTTCCCCCTAGTAGAATAAAATGTACCTTTCTTTCCCATTCTGCCCAGTTCACCAAGCAAAATTTGCTGAGCAGCTTCGCGAATTTCAATGCAATGATGTTGCCAACGCCTAGCCATCATTTCAACTTGAGGTCTCTTAAAGTTTCTCGGTTCAAGGGCATCAATTTTGTCAGGCAAAAGGAAACAATGGTGTGTCGACAAAAGACTCCACCCTTGTTTAATCTGTGCTTGTTGTTGAGTATACATTTCCTCATGTTCATCCTCTGTTGTCCAAGATGCTGAAGCACGTGTCGCTTGCCTGTGAAGTTTTTTTGTTCGCTCCGTTTCTGGAAGGAAACTAGCCATATTCATGGACATTAGCGTATTGGACATGGCCACCATTGCCAAAAGATGATTGGATGTGAGAGTTGTACTTAGCTCCCAGTGAAGACGAGCAGTAAAGAGTTTAGTAAGTGTATCTAAACGAATCTGATCCGCTAATGCTGCTTGTGTGGAAACAGGCAAAATTGATTCTGTAGCTGCTGGAAGGACAATTGTATTTTGCCATGTTGGCAGCATGAGACTCATGTAACCACCCTTTGATAGTACTCCATATGAAACCGGCACCATTGGACGCAAGAGTCCTAGTTGACTTTCGCATACTTTGTCCAAATGTGGGTCTAAACCCCATGAATGTATAAGAGACAGTAGTAACTGTGCTACTTCCATTACGTGTGTTGCTTCCATTCGTGGTGGAGCCTTTTTGTTTGTCTCCCCGACACCATCTGCATGAAGATTGTATAATTAGGTAGAATAAACGAGCAAGTGAAAAATCTAAAACAAAATATTTACATATCTGAATGATTGCAAAAGACAATAGGGTAAGGGCTCATAATTTTGGACAGTCTGCTTATAAGCATCGATGTTTGAAGTGCGATATTTTCAATACTAATTGACATTTCTTGTTAATCTACTCTTTTCAGAAGGATTGTTTAGAAACTTGGCAAGCTATTTATCGTCTTATTTTTACTAAAATTAGTTTTAATACGTTTAAAAATGAATTGATATATAGAGGTGAATTTGGCTCTTATTTTGGACAACTTGTTTATTAATTTGGCCAATTTGTCTGTAAATTTGGACAGCTAATCCGCCTCAATAGGATGCCCATTGTTCTTCATTTCATGAACCAATCTTACCAAGTCCTCTTCCTGTTCATGTAAGCGAAACGTAGAATGTCACAAGAAGCCCGGAAACTTTCCATATCATTCATTGAAGTGAGTTGACTTCGGTACTCCAAGTACGTGCGGATTCCCTCATTCCCTGTTCTTTCCGGGAGCCTTTCAAGGCATTTCTCGCTACATCTCTTTCGCAGAGATGATGCTCCTTTGTTTCTCCAGGCTTTTGTCCAACTTAGTCATCACAAAAGCTAAAACTTCACGAAATTTCGTGAGAAAAACACCTGTCCAAAATAAGGAGTATCACCTCATGGACCATCTAAACGGGGGGATTTTATTTCGAAACCGCCATTTTGAAACAAAATTCCCCCACTGAGCTTTAGGCCGGTGCATTTTTGCCTATCTTTTGGCTCTTAAAATCTCCCTCTTCAGAAGCTCCATTTGTTTATGTTCGAATATTTTGACATTTCAAGCGATTTTAAATCTTTTTTTTTAATATTTCAAGAGATGTTTTTCTCGTGAACTATTTTCAAAGTTCAAGAATCGAAAAGCTGGTGAAATAGGAACACGATATCGATCACTCTTCTGAATGTATCGTTTAATCTTCATTAGAATTTGGTCGAATTGTTAAATATACATCATTAAATAGAAATAAAGAAATAGTTAAAGAGAATAAAGTTGATTTATAGAAAAATAAAAACTTTGGATATTTCCTTAATTTAGCAACAATGTTGGCATAAAATCCTGCGGTTTTGATATAGAAGATGGGGATGGATGCCCTATCTCCTCTTTCTTATAAAGTGTTCGTTACCAGGCATAAATATTAACTTTACCATTCTTTAATAAATTCTTTGATTGTAAAATACTTTGTGATTGACGTTCGAAACGTTTCGAAATAAAATAGAAAGTCTTTCAGACTATCTATTTTAGTTAGAGCACACTTGGAGAATTTATAACAGAGGGTGGAGAAAATTTATCTCAGGAATGAACCACTAGGAGAGATTTCCCGAGACTCACCGGTGCATAGCACAGTGGGGTGCATTTCGAAATCCCCCCGTATAGAAGACGCCTCACTGGTGAATGTCTTAGAAAATTTCCCATTTTTCACACGAAAAATCTAATTCGCAAGGAAAATAGCAATTCAGGTCAAATGTACAAATCACCACTAACGTGAATCAACACAATTTTCAATGAATATTCAATATTATCACTGAAAAACAGCGAAGGAACATTGTTAGTCCTTCACCACAGCTAAATAAGACTGAAGTAAACACAAAGTTCTGTCATATTTCTCGTAAGCAATTGCTCACACTGAATTTTCAACAAAGCAATTTCAACTCAAATCATATTCAAAATTTAACGTATTTAGTGTCAAAATCTTCCAAAAAGAACTTACATAGAATTCATTATTCATCAAATATTGGAATAAAAATTGATCATTTTAATCAATTTATTTTTAGTGTCCAATGTTATCCTCAAAGTGTCCAAAATAAGAAACTGGACAAAATTATGAGCCTTTCCCCTATATAGCACAATATAAATATGTTTAATCGTGAATACGATAAGTTACAATTAAAGTCAATTTTAAATTGGAATTAAGACACCTCTTTGACAAATGAGTAAATACAGTGAGCGAAATTCAAATAGGGACGTACTTATAAGTGTGTGTTGTGGGTGGTCTGTAAGTCGGATCGACCTAATATTCTTTTGTATAATATAGGCCTATCCAACAAGGCTTTTTATGGTAGTGACCCACGCGCAATTGCGTTCGTGCGTGCACACCAGCCAAATATCAAATTTTTAGGTGATTTTTGAGCGAAATTCAAATAGGGACGATGCCGATTTTTTAAATAAAAGTGAAACAAATCAGATCAATGAGAATTATTTTAATATTGTGGACTTTATATCTTATTCTTCGTGCCAATAAAATTTCTTATAGCCCTATTTAAGACCAAATCATGAAGAATTTCTTACCTAATTAGCATTACTGAGAGCATCAGGTCCTCCACTGTCACTACTGTATGATACTGCTTAACTCTTGCATTAATTTATATTGCAATGATGCCTCATAGATTTTCATTGAAATTTAGAAAGGCAGAAATTACTGAATAAACCAAAATTTGCAGTTTTTTACCTGGAACCAGTTCATTAAAAGACTTTCTTCATGAATTTCCCTCATAATTCTGCTGGAAAATGGCATTACCACTAGTTTAGACTTCTGAAAATGGTACCCGTGCATCTTCAATTGGTATTCAACACTTTTGAGATATCATTCTATTGGTCACCCGACAGATTCATGTCTTTTTCTAAAGTGAAAAAGCCGCCCAAGTCATCACAGTTGCACAACCGAAGTTTTTGCTCTGTATGTTATATCAATAATATTTAAAACAATTTCACTCATTCAGTTTAAACTTCTTTTGATCGGAAAAAAGTAAGTTTATTCCAATTTTTATCCATTGAGATATATTTTTCTGCAAATGGTAGACGAGCTTTAATGACGTTTTAGTCATTTTATGTAAATACACGAAACCGTTGAATCACCACTAAAATTATATCTGAAAAGTATTCAATATTATTTGAAGATGCACAGGTGGCATTTTCCGAAGTTTAAACTCGTGGTAATATCAAATTCCAGCAGAATAGTTCGGGAATTCACGAAGAAAGTCTTGTAATGAAATGGTTTCAGGACAAAAAACTACACATTTTGTATTAGTCAGATGATTTACCTAGCCCAAATCATATTGAAAATCTCTAAGGCATCATTGCAAGATAATTTAACGCAGAAGTTAAGTAGTATCCGACCGTGGGGAACGTAGATGAACTCAAGAACGCTATCAGTAGCGCATGGCGCTAATTAAGCAAGAAACTCTTCATGAATTGGTCTTAAGTGTAGCTAAAAGACCTTATTTCTGGCATAAAGAATAAGAGATCAAGTCCACAATATTAAAATAATTCTCATTGATCTGATTTGTTTCACTTTTATTTAAAAAATCGGCATCGTCCCTATTTGAATTTCGCTCAAAAATCACCTAAAAATTTGATATTTGGCTGGCGTTCACGCACGAACGCAATTGCGCTGGGTCACTACCATAAAAAGTCTTGTTGGATAGGCCTATATTATACAAAAAAATATTAGGTCGATCCGACTTACAGACCACCCACACCACACACTTATAAGTCCGTCCCTATTTGAATTTCGCTCACTGTAATTAACCCTTTAAAAGACACCCTTTACTGACCATAAATCAACAATAAAAATGAAACCGATAACAAATTCAATGAAATGTCTTAAATCTAGCTTTAGACAATCCAATAGTCTTTTGCCTCTACGGACAATAGGGACAAAAAAAACCTAAAATTGAAATAATTTTTCTGACGATACCTACACTGAGAAAAAAAGAGGGTGCGATTAACATTTTTTCCTCATAACTTTAACACTTTTTAGTTGTAAAAATATATCAACATTTTTTTAATGTTAATTTTACACCTTATTAAGGGTAAAATTAACATGAAAAATGATACTTTTAGTACCCAATACACCTAAAAAGGGTAATATTTACACCGATTTTGGATCAATACTGCAGGGTAATATTAACATTTCCGGAATGTTATTTTAACTTTTTAGCATTTCTCTCAGTGCAGTGTATGAATGATAATTTTCACTCTAATGAAATATATTATACATAGGTTAATTCCTATTCCCAAAAATTTTTTGTTTAAAAAAAAAATGGAAATATAAGAAAATAATAAAAATCATTCATAAATGCGATAATTTGAAAATTCATCATTTTTGAGTTTAAATACATATTAACTACATTGCAAATAGTTGGAGATTTCCAAAAAATATTCTACATTCCTACAACCTTCTACTTTGCGATTACGCATAAACATTAGAAAGAAATTACTTAGCCATGAAAAATTATTCTCTCTATAGGTCACGTGTGACCCAATCGTTCTTAACACTTCGTAGAACCCTAACTAAAAGTGTCACGGATGGACCAAGTGACAGCCGCTGCCACTTATCGGATTTTACATAATGTTTTAATATTTTTACATATATTTTAACATTCGGAGCCTCAGTCAGTTCTTTTCTGGTGTCTGAATCAGAAATTTTATCTCCTTGGGTACTGTATCTAAAGATTTTTAAACATTCGATGTTTTCATCTTTATCAGAATCATGGAGTCAGGGAAAGTTGTGTGCCTTTTAATACGGCAGCCTTTGAATTTTTAATTTTTCTCTTATTTTTCAAAGCAAAAATTCTACTTTATGAACAATAGTTAATACTATTAACTATTTTCCATTAACTTCACTTAACAAAATGGAATTTTAGCTTTGGGAAATAAGAGAAAAATTGAAGCATTCTGATTTTGACGCATTTAAAGGTAGGTATGTCACTTTTCCCTATATTTCATCTCAATAATTAGCAAAAACACTTTCAAACTGTTCTTTTAGGGCTTTTAAACATTAATAATCAAGAAAATAACATCTGCAGAACGTCAAACCCTCATATAAAATGCATATGGCAGCAACTGCCACTTGGTCCTTCCGAGTGCAGTTTTTTGTTTTTGCAATATATTTACATTAATATTTAATTTTTATTAAAACTTTTATAACGAAAAAATAGCCAGATAAATTCTGCACACATTCAATCAGGCCTCCAGGCGAAATGATACAGTAGACTCTCACTCAATCGGCTCTTTTTCAATCGGGCATCAAATTTTGTTGACAGTTTTCACGCTTAATTATGAAGCTGATTTGCTCAAATTCGCTGTAGTTCTTCCTATTTTATCGTGATTCTTTATAATTGAGCACTTTTTGTGGAATTTACAAAGACTTTGACGCCAAAATCTATCTCTAAACCGGATGACATTTTGCCCCATATTCACGATTGAGAGAGAGTCTACTGTATATTCTTCACTATAAAAAATAACATTGTAAACTAAATTGGAAGCGGCTGCCATTAGGGTCCATCCAAGTGTTAAAGGGTTAATGGGTGAATGCTGCATGCGGCAAAATTTATTAAATTGTGATTCTTAATTTTTTGGAGCTCACAGAGGCAAAATTGAACATATCCTATGGCTAAAGCATAGGATATGTTCAATTTCCCTCTGACTGAGCTCCACATTTATAAATCTGCGTATCTACTTAATTTCATTATTTACTAAAACTCTAAACAATTGTGAAATGAGTAACATGAGTCAATAGAGAGAATATGCATATATATTTAGGAGGAATTGCTGTATTAAAAAAAAAACTTCATCTGCAAGCATCATTTCTTAAGGTTAGTTTTAAAACAGTCTACTTGGGAAATTGACAAATTGCAAATTTCCTCATTTATACAAATATTCTACTATAAATTACCATAGTGAAATCGTTTCAGTGTCACTGGGATTTTCTTGTATGCACAAATGCATTCAGAAATATGTGGAAAGAACCTAACAGTTGAGCATTGCACTTGAACAGTGAAACACATGCAAGAATTTTTCTCAAACTTTCCATCTCTTTTGCCCTTCTGCCTAAATAATAATAATAATAATAATTCCCACCTCACATAAAAGTGAATTCCACAAGAAGGCTAATCTATCAGTTTCACTTTAGCTATCGATAGTGTGGTGTAATAATTTGATTTAGTTTTGCGAAATCACTACATTGAGTAACGATGATCGTGAAAAGCTTCCTTGGGATATTTCTTGTTATAATTTGTGTGTCAATTACTAAACAGGTGAAAAATGCGTTATTTCTTTTTTGTATTATTTTTTTTTTATTATCTGCAAAATTTGTATATTCTTATGTAGGCACCTCAAGCACGACAGCAAAATAACGATGGTCGTCCAAGATTTGGTAATTATGTAGAACATTTTCTCCAATATCTCGACAGACAGGGTGTGAGTGATCAAGAGAAGATCAATTATTTAGGAGAAATATTAAGTGCTCTCAGTTATTTCAAATTTAATGATCCGAATTTTTTGGAATACTGTGCGGGTCAAAAAATCGTTCAAGATGGATATCGTGATGCTCAAAAGCAAAAAAATCATAATAATGGTGATGATGGAGAAAATATTTTGGACCGTACCAATTTCAATAGATTTAGAGACCCTTCTCATGAAAACCAACGTGAAATAAATAATTACGACATTCAGTTAAATGAAGATAAAAATGATCCAAAAACAACGCACAGTAGAACAACTCAAGATCAATATCACAAACCGACAAATCAATATCAGACACGTGGAATAGATGGATATCATTCAAGTCACATTGAAAATCATGATGAGGCTCAAAAAGGATCATCTCATGAAAATGAAGATTCTCATGATGACCTTCATGGAGATGAAGATGAAGATGATTATTCTTACAGTGACGATAACTCTTCTGAGGATAATGATGAATCTTCTGATGATGATGATCATTTAGACGATGATGATTACCAAGAAAATAGCGAAGATCACGATAATGATACACAGGGATATTATGAAGGTAATGACGAAGAAAAAATGGAACATCAATCAATTGATGGGTATAATGTAGGAGATCAGATACAACAAACAGGAAATAAAGATGACACACACGTAACTCGTAACGATGACACGATGGGTCCATCTCAAAGAACCACCAATCGTGACCGAGATAATCATCATTTAAATAAATTTTCTATTCCCCGAGGATCTTTAAATGATTATTATAACAAATATTCCGATGGATCACATAATCGTGATACTTATGGACGAAATTCTCAAAATTACGACCCTTATGGAAGGCAATCTCAAGAAAATAAACCAGCATTTACTAAAAATGACTATAGTGAAACAAGTCCAAGTTCATCCAATTCAAGAGACTCCTATGACCCATATAATGGGCATGTTGGACAAAGACCAATCGATGAAATAGAGTACAGTGGGGACTATGACAATACCAATTCACCAGCATATACTTCAAACCAAGTCAATGATTATCTCGATCGTATTCGTCTACATAATCTACCTCCTAATTTGGCCAAATATGCTGAATCATATCTCAATTATGCAAAAAATGCCGTAAGAACATATGGCAGTTATGCGAAAAATTTTAATACCATCAGACCTTGCCTTGAATCCCTTGTACAATATTTCAACCTACTAAATGACGATTTAGCTAATGCATATGAAAGATGCCAAGACGATTGCTTCTACTCTCGTCTAGATAGTTATTCAACATCTGTAACACAATACACCGCCACTACGAATGAATGTATAGCAAAGGGAATGTACTAAAAAAAAGAAAAAACTTACCTTTTTCTCCCACTTGCTTCAAACTTTCAACTTTAGCTTGTATCTTTGTCTGGACGTTTTCTGCACCTTCTTTCATCTTCTGCAAAATTCCTGTAAATTTAGTTTAAAAAAACAAACTTACTTTTAACCGATTATAAATAAAATGCATGGTAGAAAAATAAAAATCAAATAAATTATGTCGAAAATCCTTTGCAATACAAAATAGAATATCTTGTGCAAAGCAATATTTATATAAGAAAAATAGAAGAATTGCAAAAATGAGGGAGGTGTGCATAATGAAAAAAATGGCAGTAAACTTGATATTTCCAGAAAATAAAGTTTATAACGAAAGCATTGAACCAACCGTGCTTGTCTTTTTCTTTAAGAATCTTTTCCATATCTCCCGCCTTTGTCTTTACTTTTCCGAAGAAGTCTATTTTTTTGTTTGTTTGTTTGTAAAGAGGCACAGGAAAAAAAAGAATATACTATTATTTGTAGTTCCTGTGTATACTTTCAACAATTCAAAAATCTATCTGCTATGTATGTAAAAATTTCAATTAAAATGAACTTACCAGATATTTTTTTTCCTGCTTCGTGTCCTGCTACTTGTCCTCCAGCTTGCACTGCTGCTTCTTGTGCTTCTAGGGCTTCAGCTGTCATTGAAGCATATTCCTCACTATGCAACTCAAATATTAGCCCTTCAATATCAAAAAATAGTATATGACTCTCTGCATCTTTGGGGTTTGTCCTTAAGCCTTGAATCAACAAAGGACTGCTGCGGTTTTTCAAAAGAAACTCCGCATGTTGATTGTTGTGAGCATGAAGTTGCTGCAATTGATGTATACCACGCTGAGTTGCATGTCGAATGGCCGAGAGATTTCGATGACGAAGTCCTCTAAAAAAGTGCACAGCTGGATTTGCTAAACCAATTTCGGATGTGGAACCACAAGAAGTTTCTGCTACATTTTCATCACATGCCGACATTACTTCTTCTGCCAACATCCCATGCAACACTCGATCCAAATGTCCAGTTTCCATTTGCCACACATACACCGTGCCATCTGAACAACCAACAATGAGAAAGTCATCAAGTGGACGCCACTTGATACTGACAACGGGGAATAAATGTCGACTGGCCAAAGTTACACACTTTCGCTCCTGCAAACTCAGCAGCGTGACAGAGTGATCGGAAGCAACGGAACAGATGCACTTCTGAATCCGTGGACTGCAGGTATTTGGCGGCACAAGCAATTGTGTAATCTCACCAGCATGGACACAGAAACGATGCAAAAGTGTCCCACTGTACAAATCCCAAAGGCAAACAGCAAAGTCTACACCTCCAGATACAAGGTGTGCCTTATCGTAACGCGGATGAGCCAATGAAGGACACAACAATGAATTCACTCGTCCTCGATGTCCGGTGAGAATTTGATGAGGTGGCCAATCTGTACCAAAATATTTCGAGGCATCATTATTTGTATTTAGATAATATTATAAGAGGCATTTTATTTGATTTTACAATAATTCTAAATCTAACTATAATATTCGATCACGAATGACTCATAAATATGTAGTGATTTTATTAACCCTCTAACTAGTGTTCGTAAATACTCGGGTAATTTGAAATTGATGGGTACCCGGTTCCATTGAAGTTCTTACCGGGGTAGGAACCGGTTCCACATATCAATTTTTAAATATATTTTTAACTGCACTAAAAATAGGTGTTTTAGCGCTTCAAGCATTCTCTCGGCCGCATGTCATCATTTTTAGCTTGCTACTCGGAATGTTATCATCCGCGAGGATTATTCAATCTCTCGGGCGACAGGTCACTTTGCTCTCCTTTCTCCCTCGTGAATGTAGGCAGCCACGAGGATCATTGTGTATTCAGTGATGATCAAGCAAAAAGCCAAAGTAAATTTAGGGATGCCATAACCTTTTAACTCTTTCCGGACCGCAGCATATGCTGCAAGCCAATTTCACAATTTTTAATCAAAAATATCTATGCTCAAGAATTAATTGAGGTCCTAAAAAAAATATCTTACATTTGGACATCCTTATAGTTTGTAATCATCCACAAGAATAGGATTTTTATCAGTTCTGAATAATTAAAAAACATTGTTTTTCACAGAACATTCATATGCTGCTTTGGGTACTCAGAGTCCCAAAAGAGACGAAAGAGTTAAGTACGATTGGAACACCGGTGTCCCATAAAGAAAATAATACACACAGAAAAATTTTGACTCTAAATTTAAGAATATATAAGATCCTGGGAACTTAAATTGGACGTGAATCCCCGAGGCGTTTAAGTTTAGAAGCTCTGAGAGAAAGAAATGGGCTAGAATCCCTAGCTCTTTCAAGTTAAGAGATCGAGAACTTAAGTTCAGCATTAGCTGGAAAATGAAAAATGTCTACAGATTTGCAAATTGCACCTAAAACTAAATGATCAAGGATTTAGAATTAGGGCATTGGCATTCATTGGATGAGATTTGAAATTAAATTCCTGGGTGTTACTGTTTAAGAATTTTCCATTTTTCTGTGTGTATTTGCTAACTACCTAAAATAATTTTTTCTTATGTCTGTACATATTAGTAAAGTAGAAGGTTGAAGGAATTTAGAATATTTTTTGCAAGTCTCTAGCTATTTGCTATGTAGTAAATATTTAAGCTAAAAAATGTCGAATTTTTAAATTCTCAAATTCATAATTGATTTTATTAATTTTTTATACTTCCAATTTTTTTTAAGCAAAACCCTTTTGTCAATATAAACTACAATACTCATACGTAATATTTTTAATTAAAGAAACAATGTTAAATTATTACAACTCAAAAAACGATATTTTATTCTGTTTCTTGGAAAAAGTCAAAAAAAAAAACGTGAAGTAAAACGATCTTTGGTTAAATTGAAGAGAAGGAAAAATTGAATAATAATATTCAGACTAAGGATTTCTCACTGCAATTCTGTAAGAAATAAACAACCATTTTTTTTTTTTAATTTTTCACCCCGTTCTGCCCAAATTCTCAACATTTTCATAAAAAGATGGGAAAGAAGCACGAGAATTGCCTTTCCAGAACAATTCTCGGGATATTCACTATGTGGATTGACTCGGAATTCGAGCAATTCTGGAATGTTGTCTTATATTCAGAAACCCTAAAATTGCTTTTTGTTTAAAATTACAACTCAGCTTTAGTCCTAGAAATATGTGTTAAATGATTTTTTAAATCTGTAATTTTCTATAGCCGTTTTTAGTTCGCAGGATTTCTGCAGAGGGTTTTTGAAGTCACGACAAAAGTTACAGGGTTTTTTGGGATAAAGAGAGTTATATATCGAAATGTTTTTTAGTTTGTTGGTCCACTCAAGTTTGTGGTCCATGAAAATCACACTCGCTAAAGCAAAAATTTATAAATTTCCAGCAACGTATCTATAAAACAGGATTCCTTAGCATATTTTTCTTTAGTCTAAATTGATCTAAATTCTCCTTTTTAAATAAAATAAACAGGTATTTTCGAGTATTTTATTTATTTAATTATCCGTTAGTTTGGTGAGTTTTTCAACTTTTTTTTAAGGCATCCCTAAATTTACTTCGGCCGATCATCACTGCTCTATTAGAAAAAAAAATCGACCGTAAAGTTTCTCAAATATAAGTATAGAGTAAAATAGTTTTAAATTCTGATTGTGTAAGGTAATGGTACCCTATGTCGACCACTTAAGGATAGATTTTGTGAAAAACATATGAAAAACAGTTATAATTTGTATTTTTTAATAGGATTTTTACCTAAATCTAGAATAGATCTTTATCTATCTAATTGTAAACTTAATTTAGCCATTATAATGTAAAATTACAACAAAAAAATTAAAATGTTTCAAAAATGCGAAGTATTTCTCTACTCGACTACTTTGATATTAGAGTGCCTCTACTCAACCGTCTGGAGTTCCTCTACTTGACCACCCATTTTTTCTTAAAATTAAATGAATCACAAAAGTATAAAGTGATTAATTTAACTTAGGCTTTTTGTACACTTCGCAGATAGCACTTAAAATTAAGAATTCATCAAAATAAAATAGGAAAACACGCTTTTAGGAATTGTTGCAAAATAGAATAATATTTCACTGAAAAAAACTTTACTTACTATGATTCGTCGATCAGTCGAATTGTGGAATTGTTATTTTAAATAACTTTCAATTTTAAGACTCATAATTAATATTTAACTAATCATAGAACTAAAATTGATGCACAGTAACATAAGTCCTTGACTTCCGATTAGACTAAAAATTTAAGTTTTCTAGTAATATTTAAGGATAATAATTGAAATAATTCCTTAAGAAAAAAATCAAGGATATCCAGAAGCATGCCATAATTTACTGGAAAATTGCGAATTTTTATTTAAGGAATTTCTTTCACGCTTCGCATTTTTATTTATTTTTTTTTTAGTCTTTAATGGTCAATTTTTACAAATTTCCAACTGATTCGTATTATTTATGAAATAATTGACTCAATGATGTTAAACCACTCGCTAAATATTATTGCAAAAATAAATAAATTGAATAAATATTTCCACCGGTCGACTTAAGGTACCCCAGGGTGGTCGAGTCGAGAGGCGGTCAACTCGAAGATACTTTATCTTACATTCAAAACGACGTTTCTTAATTTTTTTAACTCATAAGTTTTCCTGTGAACGAAAAGTGTTGTGACTGGTGGCTAGAGGCTTCTAGATTTAATGTAAACTTCAGTTTAATTATTCAAAAAAAAAGACGGTTCTAGAACCGATTCCATGGCTAGGAACCGGTTCCTAAACCCGTGAAAAAACCTGGCGGGTACCCGGGTATTTAGGAACCGGGTACCCGGTGCTGCGAACACTACCTCTAACGCTGTTTTCTTTAATATGCGAAAAAAAGTTCTAAAACAATGTTTTTTAGGATAATTATGGTCCAATAAATTCGAAAAAACCATCCACATTCTTCATTATCTCTTTTAGTTTAGAGGCGCTAGGTGAGAAAATATAAAAATTTTTTGAATCTCTTTTTGCTTCTAAAATTCACATTTTTAGTTTTTTCAATTTTTTTTTAAATAAAATATACAAAGTAGAATGACATATCTTTCAGTAAAAAATAAATTTATTATAGTCAGATAATTTTAAATCGGTATTTTTATGGAAATTGGAAATGAGTTTTTTTTTTTTGCACAAATATTTTTTGTTTCTTTTTCTCTGACCTGTCACACAAAACTGGGAATAGCAACAAAACGAAGAGTCAAAATGAGTTCAAACTTTCAAGAGATGTTTATAAGACTATTACCGAGAACACTATAGCACTTTTAAATAAATAAAACCTTTATTGTCGCTGTAAATGTTATTTTTGTGAAGACCGCCTGGAGGCGGTCTTACCCGTTCGAGGGTTAAACTATAAGGGAACGACATTTCAAAGAGAAATACTTGAAAAAAATATATATATCGCATAAATTTTCTAAAACTTTTGATATATGAAAGTTTTGGTAGCAAATAATTTTGTCAAATACAAAATTTAACAAAAGAAAGAAACAAAATTTAAGTAAGGAATTTTCTGTTTAAAATAAAATGTCAATTCCAGAGTTAGGGTAAGTGTGCCAAATTCCGGCCGGCTTGCAAATTCGGCCACCTTTTTTGTTCCTGGAATTTCCATGAACTTTTAGATTTTACGTACTCTAGAGATTATACAATGCAAAAGAATAACGAAAAATGTAGCTTTGACAAACGAGATGACGTGAAAAAGATATTGGAAGAATTCCCGAAGGGCAAAGAACTATGAGAATGAAGGTGGCCGAAAAAGGGCTCCAAAGCTATGTCTACATTTTCATTCATTTTAAAATGTATTAAGAATGATTTTAGAGTACATAAAGACGGTAAACTCTTTACAAGGTTCCAAGCAACATTATTTCAGAAGAAAGAATAAAAAAATCAATTTGTATTTAAAATTTTATATTTCAAACTTGAGACTTTGACGCTTGCATGCAACTATGCCGAAAATTGGCACACTTACCCTAGATCTTTTTATTGTTAAGTTTGATTTTAATTAAACTTTGTTAATCTTTAGGGGGAGATCTATTCATAATCATCTATAGTGGGAGATGGGGTTACTTTTAGCTGTGGGGCTGGATTGTTTTACGACCCTTTCGCATATTTTTTAAAGGAAGCTGAGCCTTACAATTATTTTTATTTAATTTCACAATTGAGGAGCTCAGAGCAAAAAAACGCTGTTTTTTAAAGGGAAATGCATACGACTTAGAGTCTTTTTGCTCTGAGCGCCTTAATTGTTTTCTAGAGTTAAATTGCATTACGTTAAAACCAAGGTTTCCTTAGGAATATACAAAAAAACGCGTATATAAATTTAGCCCCATAGCTCAAACTAGCCCCACCTCTCCCTAAGCCATCACAAGAATTAGCAACATTTAATAAATAATTCAGCTCCGAAAACTTAAAGAAATAGGAGAATTAGCCAAAAGGACAATTGATAAGGAAAAAAATTAACTTTACCATGATAATTCTTGTGTGTCCCATGTAGGAGTTGAAGCATTACAGTTTGTGTTGCTGGAACGATTATAATAGAACCATCTTCACGACCAACCACAAGTCTGCTTTGTTGTGGTAGATAAATACTGGCCGTGAGTTTTAGAATTGGTTCACTTGGATGATTTAGCTGATCGAGAATTCCAACTGGTGACGGAGTCATCAAATTCCACGTGTCGTTAACACTTGTACATATTGTAGATTTAAGGACTAAAATACAATTCGATTTCTTTCATTTAAAAAAAAAATACTTCAAAGATTGTACGATTGTTTACCATTTGGCGGTATCTTTTCTGTTTGCATCTTTTTAATGTCCTCAATAGCAACATCAGGAACTAACCAAACTGTCACGAATCCTTCTGAGTCACCTCGAACAAGGTACTTTTGAGTTTTGCCACCCCGTGTAGTTGGTACCAATTTCATTGCAGGTGGACAAGAAAGTGGCTATTAAAATAGAAAATAATGTTATTTTTTTTAAATATAAAATTTTACATTTTATTTACAATTTACTTACCTTTTCTCCAATTTGGGACAAGACACAGTAGAGAAATGGTAAATCTTTTCCAACAGATTGTGAATGAAATTCTTTGTTATCTGGAATACAGCTGGAATGATTAAAATACTAAATTTAAAAAAAAATAAATAAATAAAAATCAAGCCTTAGTATTTTGATCATAACACTACTTAACAAATTTGAATTTTTGCTTGTAGGATTCTTTGTGTCATCTACAATAATAGGTAATAAATATTAATTACGTTTGGAAATTTGGAAATTTTTCTTTGAACGTTCCAAAATAGCAACAAAAAAAATTAGAAAAATACGAAAGATTCACAGGTTTAAAGTTTCATTGGTTGCTTGTATAGAGAAGATATAACTATGACCATATCAATATTTCATCCTTACAAAACAATGGCAAACATTTTGTTAATTTGCGGGTTATGAAGACTTAAAAATATTATGTTTGATCAATAAAAATAATTTTGATGGCTGTAGAGTCAGTGAAGTTGTATAAAAAACTGAGAAAATTTATTCTGAACTGAAATAAAATTTCATTGCATTTGCGGGAATGGATTGTGTCCTCTGCCTCCATAATCATATCTTACTAAGTTTTAGTAAAGGCAAAACAAAGAAACGTTATTTTCCCAATTAAACTATTAGTAAATTAACATTTGTGTAGCATCGAAGTATCATGAAGTTCATATTTACTTCCCGCATTTGAGAAGTTTTAGCACAATTATTAGTCAAATTGGAAAAAAATAGAATTTGGTCTTTCTCTGTTTTTTTTTTTTTCGATTTTCTTTTAGCGAATTCTAAGACACAATGAGATATAATTTCTTTTATTTTATTCACATCCTGGCCATCTTTCTGCCTCTATACCAAAAATACTTACATGTTTTAGAATATCCTCAAAACGATTTTTAGACCTACATATTTTTGAGAATCTATTTTGAAGCTACAACGGTCCTTAAATCAGGGGTTAGGCTGTTTAGCTTAATTCCAGGAGATCTCAAATTTCTAGTTATAATTGCAAGTTTTCTTTAATATATTAATATAAGGTAAAAGAAGCAATGTATCAACCATGAAGTTTGGATCTTCACCTCAAAATGGAACGAGTTTACAGTGGTGGACAAAACAGTAAAATCACTTCTAAAAAACTTAACTTTTTTACCCTTTTGAAATTTCTATCTGATAGGTAAAAAAAAATAATGAGGAAATGTAAATTATGTCGAAAAAAATACAGTTCTGGCAGTTGAAGATATATGTTTTAAACACAGACTACGTCAATAGTAAAGTAATGCTTGGACAAAAAAAAAGAATCAGTTTCATTTATAGTCCTAATAAAATTTTAGTGTAATGTTAATAATTATTTAGTGACTTGACAACCAAGTTTGAATAAAGAAAACTATGGGAAAGTGGGGAAAATGTACAACTTTTCTGTTTTAGAGGATCTACTAATTTTTTTGGGGCTACGGGAGCATGGAATGATGGTGAAAGTCAAAGCTAATCATATTAAATTACGGAAATTAATAATTTATAACACAAAATATAGTAATGATTTAAACATAAGACTCGGGATTTTAGGTGCCACCGGTTCCACAAACTGATAGTATGAAGAAAACAAGAATTCAAGACTTTAGAATTGTTCAACGTCTTAAAATCATCGTAGCATAAAGAAAAAAAAATATATAGTTGAAAAGGTCCTCAGATAAAGTCCTGGCTGAGTTAGAAATATATTTTTATCAACAGGCTTACTTGGAATGACGAAAGTTTTTTACGACATATTACATGCTCGGTCAGTAGATTAATTTGAATGAAAAGAAACACGAATTTTGACCTATAGATCCTTCCCCTCCTTTATTACTAGGACAAATGTCCTAGTAATAAAGGAGGAGCAGGATCTAGGTCAAAATCCGTGTGTTTTACGACATTGTTGCCACGTCCCACAAGTTTATATTATTTTTTAATTGAAAAATATAAAGTGAACTGAGAACACACCATCCTTATTGATAATTTTTCTTTTAAAGTGTGGGGAACATTTAGATTCCTATAATTGCTTTACTACTTTATCAATTCTGCAACTTTCATTAAAATGTAACATTTTATGAGATTTAATATTACATTATAATAGTATGGACTATTTTTTTAAACAATCTCTAGCTGAAATCAAGCGGTACCGGAAAGTCAATCATTATATCGAAAGTTCTTAAGGTCCAAAAATAACATTACAATAAAAATGAGCCCGATCTATATGGCTTGATCTGAGAAAAAAAGAAGGATTAATAAATGGTCAAATCTTTAGGTTTGAAATTTTCATTTGAAAAAATAATAATACTAAAAACTGCAAGTTTATGTAATACAATTTTTAGCAAATTTATCACTAAAAGAAAGTCATAATAAAGTTTCTATACTCTATCTCCAAATTATAATAGCACAATTGAAAAAAAAAAACATCAGAACGATCAGAACAGTCGAATAAAAAAAGGGACAGATAATCCTAACCGGCTTATATAGGTGAGATTCTTAATGTGAGCTAACTCGGAATGCATGCAAATTCGATTTTGAGCTGAAGTTGGGGTACGCCATTCAGTTATCTTGAATCAAATTCGTGAAATTATACAAATTTTGTATTTAAACCAAAATATCAAAGATTTGGATGGAATGACAGAAAAGTGATATATGGGTGAAATGTAGACCAGAATGTTATCTATAATTTTGCCGTAGAACTTGATCTCATCGATTAATTAGAAGCCGAGATAATCGAGGTTGTTTGTTTTTGAACTTGTTTTGACGCTATCGCAGCGCCACCTGTGGTGATTTTTGAACTTCCATCTGAAAGTGCTCATCGAGACAAAACCCAAAACCCCAAATTTAGCTCAAAATGTTAATTAGAACCGGAGATAGAGGCCGGTCAATGTTCGAACTTGGACCCCTTATAGCTCGGGTCAAGGGTTATGGATCGACTTAAGTATTTTTTTGTTTGATAGGTATAAGCAAGGGCTACAATATACTAAAATTTCAGCCCGATGCACAATGGAATTTTTGAGTTATTTAATTTAGAAAATTGTAAAACCTTTTTAAAAATAGCGCCCCTAGCGGTGGTTTTATGAACTTGTGATGTTAGAAGGGGAAGTGGCATTTCATGAGAGCTTTCCAAAAAGCCCTCACTTTTTAAAATCTGACAATTATAACCGGAGTTATGGCCATTTTAAGAAATTTTTTTTGGACCCTTATAGCTCGGGCCAGGGGGGTCAGGGGACCTTAAGTTTGGTATTGATGGAAAGCCCTAAGGCCCAGCTATAACATACTAAAATTTGAGCCCGATTGCTGCCATAGGGGCTGAGCTATTGAGAAAACAAAAAAAGGGGGGTATTCAAAATGGCGGAAGGAGGGGTGGGGGGTAAATGCACCAAGTTGCAATTTTCACTCGATATACAGTGCCGGACAAAATTGTACCAATGTTTCAAAATTCTCTATAAAGCACTTAATATCTCAAGATCTAATTTACATTTTGACTGAAACTTTTTTTTCTTAGATAGCTTTGTTATAAAGCTACAAATTGTGCCTTATTAGAATTTTTTAGGAGAAGGACTAATATTTTTTTAGAGCCTTTTAAAAAAAGAATGCATTGGTACAATTTTGTCACTTGTAACCAAACGCTACTTTTTGTTCTAAATTTTAAATAAATTTTATTTTATGAACTATTTACGTAAAAAGAATTTAATATAATGACTTTCGGCTATTTTATTAATGCATTTTGCATGAACACTTCCGGAATTTATTCACTTACAACCTAAGTAATGTTATATTTAAATAAAATACGCTCTTATATGAAAAAATGTGTCAATAACGGATTTTGGTCCAACAAAATGGTTGCAAAGCATGACGTAGGCTATATCACAGAGATCAGACTACATATCTGGACGTGATTCAGTGGTAAGACTATCAAATCCGGAATAAAGTCACGGTTTTTTACCATTTATTTTTGTATTTGGGCGATAAAATCGCGTTCGGCGAGGTCTAAACTATTAGCTAGCATTTCAAATCAATCAAAATCGATATCCTAAGCAACATCAGCTTCAGAGTATGATAACTAAGCCATGAATTACCCAACGGAATAGTCTATATACCCTGTGTAGGCAAAAAAGCAGCGAAATTATTTATAAAGATATTACGAACTGTTTTAGTATCATAAAGTTTAATAGCAAAATCGGACGATTAGGGCTGTAAGACCATGGAAATATTTAATATAGCGCGGAAATATATAAAATAACCAACTAGGATCGAAAAAATATTGAAAATTCTTAAGGAATGTCGGTTTAATTGAGGAATTGTAAAATTAGTTGAAAACTGTTTTAGTTTCTTTTACATTTCGTTCTCTTTCCCTGCTTTACCGGTCATTCAGCCAAGTATTTTATGATTCAGTTATCATACCCTGAAGCTGATGTTGCTTAGGGTATCGATTTTGATTAGTTTGAAAGGTTAGCCAATAGTTTAGACCTCGCCGAACGCGATTTTATCGCTCAAATACAGCAATAAATGGTAATAAACTGTGATTGGAGTCCGGATTTGATAGTCCTACCACTGGATCACGCCTAGATACGTAGCCTCATCTCTGTGATGGCCTACGTCATACTTTCCAGTCATTTTATTGGACAAAAATCCGTTATTGATACATTTATTCATATAAGAGCGTATTTTATTCAAATATACCATTACTTAGGTTGTAAGTGAATAAATTCCGGAAGTGTTCATGCAAAATGCATTAATAAAATAGCCGAAAGTCATTATATTAAATTCTTTTTACGTAAATAGTTCATAAAATAAAATTTATTTAAAATTTAGAACAAAAAGTAGCGTTTGGGTGCAAGTGACAAAATTGTACCAATGCATTCTTTTTTTAAAAGGCTCTAAAAAAAATATTAGTCCTTCTCCTAAAAAATTCTAATAAGGCACAATTTGTAGCTTTATAACAAAGCTATCTAAGAAAAAAAAGTTTCAGTCAAAATGTAAATTAGATCTTGAGATATTAAGTGCTTTATAGAGAATTTTGAAACATTGGTACAATTTTGTACGGCACTGTATAACCTTTGCCGAAAACCTCAAGTCGATATCTCTTTGAGTTTAGGAGCTATTAAGCTCCAAAGAGCAGCCGGCCGGCCGGGAACGTAAATTAGCCACATATATATTCGTGATCAGGAAGTGCTGAAACACATTTTGCCCAAGTTTGAGCGCGATCGGACGACATGAAATTTTGTTAGGATTATAGTAAGTGAGATTATTAAGAATCTCACCTAATATTTTTTTGAGGCCAATGAAAGTCTGCTCATATTTAAGTGATCTCAGTGCGCCTTTCAGCTTCTGATGTACATAATGGTGGTTAAAAATATATACACAGTGTAACTTTTTTTTATTTTATTTATCTCATTTTTTTTTTAAATATTTATAATCATAAGTTTTTCACTTTGTTTCTTGGTTTTCAATATATTCTTACTACCTTTTACTTTATTGGATCAGGGGAGCATCGACGATTTGAGGAAATATATAAACCTATTCTCTTTTAAATATATATAATATATATAGAAAAAAACCAAAGGGAAAAATTGAGCTCTGTTAAATTTCTAATCCATCGCTTAAGTCGTTTAACATTTAAATATTCATTTTCTTTCAACATCTTTTAAAGATATTTTCTCTCCCTCTGAATTATTTCTAAATCCAATTGAAAAATTTAAAACGTGAAATTTTCGAAAATATTAATACAAGTGTTGTTTGTTTTCGTTCGAAGAGCAAGGAATGGAAATGACACCAAACAGATACACGCCTGTTATTTAAATATACCTAAAAATGTTCATCATTTTTTTTTGTCTCTTATTTGTTATTATATTTCTAAAGTCTCTTATAGTAACGCACAGATAGATTTTTTTTTCTGTTTCTGCTTCTTCTCTGGCGATTTTTTGTTGATTTGCCGCACTAAATCGTAAAATATCTCGTTCACATTAACTTTAGCTTTGGCTGATGTCTCCATAAATGCACAATTGAACTGGCTGGCGAGACCTTTACCCAATTCTTTTCCAACAACTCTTTCATCTTCCAAATCACACTTGTTACCCACGAGAACCATTGGCACGTCATCGGTATCCTTAACTCTCAGTATTTGTTCCCTGAGATCTTGTAAGTCATTGAATGTTGATTGGGCTGTTATGGAGTAGACAAGAACAAATCCCTGGCCATTCTTCATATACAAGTCCCTCATGGCGGTAAATTGTTCTGTTCCGGCCGTATCTAGGATCTCTAGCATGCATTGCTGAGCGTCAACTTCCACTTGCTTTCTGTAGCTATCCTCAATAGTTGGATCATATTTTTCCACAAATATTCCCTGAACAAACTGTACAGTGAGTGCACTTTTGCCAACGCCCCCACTACCCAACACCACTATCTTGTATTCACGCATCGCAGCCACTGTCGCTCCAGCCGTACACAAAAAAGGCCACACTAATCAATTGTAATCAACAGTACAAGTTTTCTTTGAAATTTTCTGGAAATCCCGTCTTTGTGTGTTAGTGCGTGATACAGTGTGGTCCACTTTATTGCATTGATCATGGGGCGCACTCTTGCGGTGTGGACCCCAAATTTCCGAGTCAGCTTTTACAACCACACCCTCACGGCTGACTCATTCACAATATTTGAGCCTCAATAGATTATCTCTAGTATCACACTCCCTTCAGATTTCTTTTTTTTTCAAAGGTAGAAGCCACAAGGGGCTCTAATGTCTATCTCAGTGATTCACAATACTTCAGTGTTGATTATGCCTCTTAAAATTTCCTTTTTTTTTTAGCTCTGTGTTGTTGACTACCACGGACGGTCCGGATGCTTAAACAGATGTCGCTGATGGCAATGCAGCGCCCCAAAGCACTTTTTCACCTGTGGCGTGGCACAATATCTCATCAAATATTATCCACGGCCTGCAAATGATTTAGCGATGATTCTGCGCTACAAACGACAAATGACGCACGAAACTCCCAATATTGTAACTGTGCGATATGGTGGAGAATCCTTTATATGCGATGAAGTAAAATCGATTTATAAAGACCTTTCTTCTTCTTTTTCTTAGATATGGCTGCTGTTGTATATGTCATTTCGACAGCAGCAAACAACACAACCTGAAGTTTGCTGAAGTACTTTTCCTTTTTGAATTCAACTATATATTTTATCCAGAGAGGAATTTAGAAAGGATCTTTTAGCTGAAGAATCTTTTTTCTCAATTTTTTATGTCTATTTTTAATTTGCATATTACTCTGTGTTCCCTATCTATCATGAATTGTGTTATCAAACTAAAGTATTAAAAGCATTTGGAAAAATTGATGGTGGAAAGGGTGGAAAGGTAATTTTGGAAGTATATTCATGTGTGTTTCAGAATTAGGTCAATTCGCACTTTTTCAAACTTAATATTAAATAATAGATAATTTTTAATATTTTTACTTAATCAAGAAATTTAATTATTGAGATCATAAGTCTTTTTTCTATGTAAGCATCACATTGAGACATTCATAATATGCTACCAATTTGCTACTAATTTATTTAGGCAACCGTATAATTCTAGCTGAAACATATTCAAATTTGTTTCGTAGTGTATACGTAGGTATAGTGGTAGAAAATACTTCACAGAAAAGAGTTTGAGTGATAGAGTGTGACACAATTATTTTGTTGTAAATTTTCCCTTGCTTCCCGCAAGAGATGTCCGACATAAATAATCATGCGAGACTCAACGTGATCATGCAATGTAATCTTATGTTCAAAACATAAAAAAAATACACACATAAAAAATCCTCATAAATTATAAGTATATGCATAATTTATGAATAAACATTCTCTGACTTTGCCATTTGATATTTCATATTTTTTCACAACAACACAAACGTGGGGTATCAATTAGATATGAAGAAAATCAAACATTGCAGTTTAAAAGAACAATTTTTTTTATGTATATATTCTAAAAATTTCTGTATTTTTTTATTTTCGTTTTATTCTAAAATGTATGTTGGCTTGTTCAGAACTCCATCAACAAAGCATTGTTTTCTTTTACAAAATTGAATATGAGAACTTGTGTAATATTCTTTGCTTATGTTGAATTTACTGAATGTTGTTGGAATCTTTATTTATCTTCCCTTTATTTCCCTTTATTTAAAAAAGCATTAATTTGGTATGTTATAAACGTTATAGGGTAGAGTAAGTACTTTTCGCCACCTTAAGGTTTGACACCCTTATAAAACATACACTTTTTGTCGAAATAAAATGAAATTTTGTGTACAAGTGCTTTTAAGCATTGTCTATCTATTGAACCAGGAGACTTTCCGGGAACTTTTGAGTATCTGGTTGAAAAAGTACATTTCCTGCAACAATGCATGTTTCAGTACTTTTCACCACCTTGTGAACACTTTCTCGCCACTTTGTAAGTACTTTTTCGCCACTTATTTTCAGTTGATTTTTAAGAAACAGCAGCTTTCGAAAACCCCCAAAATTACACGGCACAGTACTTTTCTTATTTAACACCTATATTAGACAATTATTAGAGTATTTCGAATGATGTTTTGCACATTTTTTATTTGCGACAAAAATCAATTAAAAATTACGACTGTTTCAACTAAATTCCGCGAGGAGCACCACTTTTAAAATGCTTGAAAAAATGAGTGGCGAAAAGTACTTACACAACCGAAAAAAGTAAGCCCTATTTCACAACATCCGTATTTCTGTATTTTTTGGAAAACATTATTAAAAAATGATATTAGAACAAAGCTTATTTAACAACGGATTGACTTTCAGTGAAAAAATATCGAATACTGTACTGAAAAAAAACATAAAATAATGCAAGACAATTTGTCTGAGCGTTGACAAGTTTATTAAGAACTCCATATTTTTTTAGTGACTGTTCACCTTGTCGACAATTTCTTTAATTAACTTGCAATTAATCTAGTCGGTGGAGCATCTGTTATGGTTTTCTGATTCATTTGGCTAGAGGTCACGAAATAACACTCATTTCGTAGTTCCACGAACTCATAATTTTCTTAAAATGTGATTTTAATTTAGGTGGCGAAAAAGGGCTTACTGGCGAAAAAGTACTGACTCTACCCTACATAATTAATTTTGTTTGATAATTGTAGAAAAATTAAGTTCCATTTTATGAAAATTCGTAAAAATCGTGACCTTTACCTTGACAGGAGTTCTTTTAGAAGATTTTTCTTCTTAGGACAAAATTCTTCTCATTCATCTTAGTTATTTTCAAAATTTTAAACGTAATCAAATCCTCCAAGTCATTTTTAAATTTTTAGTCAATTTGTACAATGAAAGTTTTACAATTCGATGGTTAGAATATTCCAAATTGATCTAAAAAATATGTCATCAGTGGTATATTTTTAATTCCTGGCAACATCGAATACTGAAACTGCTGAAAATTTGGAAGTATTCTGAAATCTAAGTAACGACATTATTGATTTTTTTTTTAGAGATGAATAACATAATAAAAAGTTCTCATAAACTGCAATGTTATAAGCAAGGGATGTTAAGAAGTTAAATATTCACTTCAATAATCTCTTTTGCTAACCTAACAGTGGAAATAAATCCAGGAATTGCGCTAAAATGGGAAGAGATTGAATTTTCTTATTATTAACTATTTCTCGTCATTTTTCTTTCAACACCAACAAAAGAAGCGTAATTTAAGATTCTAAAGAAAAAATGGTAAAATTTCTTTAAAATCGGAGAATCCAATTTATGATGTATGATATAAAACGTGATCATGTGATCCTCTTTAGTAAATAATTTCTATGAGTGAATTAAAAAAAAAAAATAGACACAAAAAGGGACTCACTTTGCGGGAAGTCGATAAAGGTAACCTTTCCCTTCATCTGACCACAAAATGACGCGGTCGTTTCCAAGAAAATCACCTCCTAGCCACCTTTCTCCGGATGGAGATATAACACTGCAGAGAACTGTGAAATCTCCAGCATCATAGATTTGCCAGTATTTGGCACATACAATTAATACAGTGCGTTGGTTTTGGGAGCAGCAACTCATGGTGATTGCATTGAGACAACGAATCTGGAAGTCGAGAAATAATTAAGATTTCACAACAAAGTTTATTGAAAAATATATAATCACCTGCTTCGATTCGTTTTCGTAAATAGGTTCTGAATACTTGTTTTCATTACCAAGAAGAGTCCAAACTTTTACTGTTCCCGTCGTTGTTATAGCCAAGACAACATCATCTTTACGCTTAGAAGGGCGTAGTACCTGTTAAGGAAAAACAGTACTTAACATTTTATTAACTAATAAAATTATTAATTTATAAACATGATTCCTCGAGAGGAGCTTGTTAGACTTATTATCGTCAAATTAAGCAGAAAAAACATTAAGAATTGATATAATTCACAAAGTAAATTACGATGTATGTGGTCTTATACAGTTTTACAGGTGATCACTTTAAAATAAAGTGATGATGAGAAACTTTAAAAATTGTCATTTTGTTTTTTAAATCAAGTTAAAATAACCTGGGACTGTGAGGAAAAGGAGGCAATGGCAATTAATTTTACGTATTCCAAAGAGGTTTTGATTTTAGCAGTTTTATTTTTAAAGATTTAGTGAATATAGACTTCATTTGAGAAACAATGGTCAGATTTTTTCTAATAAATCATATTTACTATAAATTCCTATAAATTTTCGCCTCTATTTTTTCATTTTTTTTTAAGCATTAAGCACTAAGTTTTATCTACCAAAGATTTAACAATTCTTTCAATTAATTTATCACTATTATCAAATTATGCGTTTATTCTGATCTTACTTTATAATCTTTTCTGACTATTCATTACTTTTTTTTATCAAATATTAGTGTAGAAAATTCCAGAGGGGGTAATGTGTCACAAAAACGAATACACATTTTCTTCTACAAATTAATAACACTTTCTTTGCGAAATCTACAAAGAAAATAAATGTTCATACATCATTACTAAGATTTGCAACATCTCACAGTAAAAAGACGTAAAATAAACCCAAAAAATAATCTCTTGAATGCTTCAAAATGTACAAAATTCTTTAAATTGACAAACCTCTCAAGTTCGTTGTGAATTGAATTTAAATTGAATTAGGGTCATATATGACCCGGGGAAAAAACAATTTTTTTTTACTATTTACATTAATTGAAATCTATCGGTTTGTGCATGACATCATAATAGAAGGATGTAAGATTCTTGGCTAATTTTCTCAAGACTCCAGATATTCAGGAAAAGAAAATATTTGAGATCAAAAATCACTAATTTCGAACTTTGTGAAATGACTTTTCTTTTTCAAAATTTTTTATATTAATTTATTTTTTTCAGCAAAAAGTTCTTTAGAAACACAAAATAGAATATCCAATATATATTGCATATTTTGATATAATAAACTACTCTCAATTTTGCAGAAAAGCGTGTAGAATTTTCCGGGTCATATATGACACTATTGTCCCCAAGGGTAACAGTGTTTTCGTCCCAAACCTATAGCGAAATGTAGTTGGGACACTGTTTTTCTTTGTGAAATGCAGGTGGGACATCTTGCTCCTCGACATTTCATCTTATATCTGATGAATTATAACATATTTTGCAATATTTTAGAGAATTCTGCAAGCGTCTCATATTGTGCCGTTGTATTGTGTGTGAATAAATATGTGGATAAGTTTATTTTTGCCAAATACCACTCAAAATATTGTGACAGTGACTGTTCAAGGGATTACCAGGAAGATTCCTTGAACACCAGGAGTACATTGTTCACCAAGACAATCAAGTTTGCCATGGTTTTGGCCAAATTAATAACTTCAAGCGAAAAAACTCTTAAAAAGCCCGTCACATAGATTTTCAAAATGGTATGTACACTTCCCTTGAGGACAATAGGGTCATATATGACCAGGGGTTTTTCCGAGTTTTCACGCAATGGAAAATTTTTTTCCTCTCTGAACTATTATATTTGATCATAAAGCATTAGGAAAAACTCAATTTTACATGAATTCATCTGCTCAATAAAAGTGGGACGCGAAAGAAGAAATTCTGTTAAGGCAGGGGCCTCTCGACATTTCATTTTTCCATACGTTTTTTCATAGAGGCACTGAAGACTATTGGTAAGTTTTTTCCTAAAGAGAATTGACTTATCAGTCTGATATATTTCGAAATCGTGCATTAAAAGCTATCTAAAAATACATATTTCATAATGTTCGCCGAAATAATACAAGAACTATGAGCAAATTTGTTTAAGTCGTGGTGCAATATCTGCAAAATTTTTACAAGGAAAAGTGAAAAATATCTTCACTTTTTATTAGGCTTGATGGGCCCCTGGTTAAGGTGTACCTCACTACCTCCACTGAAGATATTTATATTAACAAGAATATTCCTTAAAACTATTCCTTAATTCCTAGCTTTTTCCAAGACGTACTTTTTTTTAAGTAATTATTAATTGTTATTTAAGTGTTATTAAGTAAATACGAGTTTCATAGTGAAAAACATGTTGTGCATCACATGTAACCATTTTAATAATCAAGATAATTATATTATAATTTTATTTATATAGAGCTGCAATTCGCACTATTATACGAAAAAATCATTTCTTTTTTTTACAAACTAACGGCGTTATCACACTTGCACATTAAAATTTTAATGTGATTCACATTAATTGTCGCTTGTGAGCGTCCAAATATGTTATTTGTGTCTTTGAGTCACTTAATATTTGGGGTTTTTCTATTTATTGATAAAGAAGTGAACTTGGTCTGGAAAAATAAGTTTAAATTTACCTAAAGCATAAATATTTTTCACATTAAAAAATTAAAGAGAAAATCGCATTAATTTTTCGCATTAATGCTATAAAATCAATTTATATCAAATTTTGCGGGCCAAGTCTACCTTTTTATTAACAAATAGATCAAATTATGAATATAACAAATTACACATTTGGACTCTCATCAGCGACAATTAATGTGAATCATATTAAAATTTTAATGTGCAAGTAGTGTGATAACACAGTAACAAGGATAATTATATTCAAACTTACGTGAAGTGCGGATATCCAGTCAGGCTTAACTTTACAGCTTAACGAAAAGATTATCTCTAGACTAAAAGGATCCATGATCATAATCTCAGCATAATAGCCATTGCAGAAAAGACGTATATCATCACAATTGGACATGTGATAAGCTTGAATGCTGGTATGTACTTGACTTAGTTTTGTTGATTCCCGACATTTGCCATCGATTAAGTCCCAGGTGCACATTTCACCCGTCTCCGAAGAGCTCACAAGAAAGTTATTGTCCTGGATGATAGAAGCTCGAGATAGACAAAGTACCGGAGCTGTATGTCCAACAAGAAGACACCGTGGAGTCATTTGAATGGTTTCTGGATCGAGTTGCCACAAGCATATCTGTCCATCGTAGCAACCTGTAGCAAGTGTTCTCTGGTCGCGTGACAGAAAGACACTTGAAACACAATGAGTAGGTGCAAAGGGCCCCCATAACACCACTGGAACCACGAGATTCGTACTGCCCATTTTCAATACTGTCAGTTTGTATTAAGATGCCTTGTTTCTCTACACCTTCCGAAAAAGATTTCAGTTTTGTGTGCCCCAAAAATGCGTCACTATTGATTTTTCATTGCCAAAATTTAATAGATAAAACCCACTTAGTAGACATATATGATCAATAAAGAATTTTTAGCAAAAGATTATCACGAGATCACGTACTTCACAATGAGACAAGTGTTATAGGGAATAATTAGAGAATATATGCTTAGATTTGCCAATTTATATTCTTGAGAAAAAAAGACGAAAAAAACTCGCACTTCGCATTTCTTTTGAACCCCTTTATGAACTCTAGCACAACTAGCGGAAAAGTGTAAAACGATTTTAGACAGCAAACGAACAAACAGAAGAAAAATAAGAAGAAGTGAAAAAAGGAATTTTTCTGTGACTTAATTTTTACTACAAATATACTTTATCAAATTAAATAGCATTTCTACCTCATACACAACATCATAAAGTGTCAGGGAACACTGTGAGGAAGAATCTGAGCTGATTATTGCTAAGCTATGAATTTCACGATTTTTTTAAAAGAATTGTTTCATCGCAAGTGATTTTTAAAGGCAATGTCTTCCACGAGGTAAATACAAGAAAAAATCACTTGATAAACACCTAATTAAACTATTACAATTAACCGATGTTAAATCTTAAATAAAAATATATTCATAGTAACTTTAATAATAAATATCAAGTTTTTCAAGTTAATAGAAACAATAAGAGGAATTATTGTGAATAATAAAGTGCGACAAAACACTCCTACTCAAAAATTACTTTTTTTCCATGCCTTTCTATAAATCGATTTTTGTATTGACATTTTTTAATTATGTAATTAAATTAAAGATGCAATTTTGCGGTGTATAAACATGCCAAAGAAAATTGCAAAATCGAGCTTGCGTCTTCCCAATGAATGTGTCTTATTTATTATTACAAATAATTTTTAATTGCAGAATAAAGTGGTTGTCATATTTATAATTCTATTTCTATATTCTTATTTAATTAAGGTTTTAAAAATACGTACAGAATAAAAATTAATATTGAAAATATGCCATTATGGCTGTATTTTAGTGAACTAAAGAAGCTTTCTGAAGAGAGTCTAGCCCGTCCACCTGAGGAAGTGTTTGATATCATATGCAAATTAGGTGAAGGAAGCTATGGCAGCGTTTATAAGGCTCTCTATAAGGAAAGTGGTGTTGTCGTAGCCATAAAACTGGTGCCAGTGGAATCAGATCTCCATGAGATCATAAAGGAGATTTCAATAATGCAACAATGCGACTCCCCCTATGTAGTACGTTACTATGGAAGTTACTTCAAACAATGCGATTTATGGATTTGTATGGAATATTGCGGTGCAGGAAGTGTTTCAGACATCATGAGATTACGGAAGAAGACACTAAGTGAAGATGAGATTGCCACGATTCTCAGTGATACGCTTAAAGGACTGGAATATTTACATTTGCGCCGAAAAATTCATCGAGATATCAAAGCTGGAAATATTCTTCTTAATTCAGAGGGTCACGCAAAATTGGCAGATTTTGGGGTAGCTGGGCAGCTGACAGATACTATGGCAAAGCGAAACACTGTAATAGGTACACCTTTCTGGATGGCTCCTGAGGGTAAGTTTTAAGATTTCACTATAATTTCACTATGCAATTAAATGAATACTTTTCCGTTTCAAATTATAGTTTAGAAAAATAGGTTCTTTAATATATATATGTTATTTAGTCCATTTCGTCCACTAATGCCTCTTGCTCGACCCAAAATAGTTGATCCTCAAGATTTAATACACAATCGAATTTTTACGCATTCTAAATTGCAAGCACTAACGAGATTGGCCTACAAAGAATCTCTGCTACAACAAATTTATCCGAGCTTAGTTTAGTCTAGTTTTCAAATATCTTGAAAACTAGACGATGCTTTTTCTTTAAATTCTAAAATGTTATAGCTGAGGTCGAGACCTTTCCAACGGTGGATCCCATTCCACCCTCGATGTTCCCTGACCTGAGCTATAACCAAAAATGTCTTGACCCGACCATATTTTCGATGTTTATGAAGCGATTTTGATGAAATTTTAGTGTATATTGTATATGAGTTCGAGATCATTCTAATAATGGGTCCCATCCGTCTCTTAACCAACCCACTATACCCTGACCCTTAGAATATCCATATGGACCGGATTCTATCTCAAATGTTTTAACCGATTTCAATGATTTTTTTTCTTTTGTTGACCTTCCTCACTCAGACTTTTTAAAATAGAAAATGACCAGTGATAAGCCCAGATCAGCTAATGGTAGCTGAGATTCTTTACAGGCGACCTCGAAATAGAGATGTGCGCCAAGCCGATTTAGCCGCTCAGCGCGAGCCGCCGAAATTTTTCCTTAGCCGCCGCCGCCAAAAATTTTTATGCGCGCCGCCAGCCGCCGTCAGTTCTTTTTTAGCGCGCCGCGGCGAATTTTGTTTATATTTCAATTCAACTCAGTAATTTTTCTGACAATACCCATAATAGATAATTTTCATTCTTATGAAAAAAATGTATAGTTACGATAGTTAGTTATTATACTTTCTATTGTCAAGAGACCTTTGCTTAAAAAAAATTGGATGTAAGGTAAAGTATCCTCGAGTCGACCGCCTCTCGAGTCGACCGTCTCTCGAGTCGACCACCCTGGGTTCCTCAAGTCGACCGGTGGAAATATTTATTTAATTTATTTACATTTACAATAATATTTAGCGAATGGTTTAACATCATAGGGCCAATTATTTTATAATTAATTCAAATAAGTGAAAATATCATAGAAATTGATCATAAAACACTGAAAAAAAAATCATAAATTGACGGAGCGTTAAAGTATTTCTTAAATAAAAATTCGCATTTTTTCATCAAATTATGGCATACTTTTTTAAATTCTTGACTTTTTTTTAAGGAATTATTTCAATTATTACCCTTACAGATTACTTGATAATTCAAATTTTGAGTCCAAATATAAGTTGAGGACTTTATCTTTATTACTGTGCAAAGGTTTTAGTTCCATGACTAAGTTAACGATTAATTTTATGTATTAAATTTGAGAGTGCAATTCAAATATAATGTTCCTCAATTCGACCGGTCAACGAATCATAGTAAGTGAAGCTTTTTTCACTTGAATGTTGTTCTACTTCTGAATGAATTCATAAAAGTGAGTTTCCATATTTATTATAATGAATAACTAAATTTTAAGTGCTATTTATGATGTGTTATACAAGCCAAAGTTAAATCAGTGACTTTTTAGTTTTGTGATTTGTTTAATTTTAAGAAAAATTGGTGGTCGAGTAGAGGAACATTTCGCATTTTTGAAACATTTTAATTTTTTTATAATTTAAAACTATATTACGACTAAATGAAGTTCACAATTAAATAGATAAGGATATATTCTATAGTTTTAGGCATCAACCCTATCAAAAAACATAAATTATAACTGTTTTTTCATAATTTTTTCACAAAATCTATCCTTAAGTGGTCGACATAGGATACTTTACCTTATTATAAAAAAAATAATAATCATTCATCAATGCGGTAGTTGGAAAATTATTCACTATTGTGCTTCAATATTTACTAGATAGCAAATAGCTGTACATCTGCAAAAATATTATGGATTCCTACAACTTTTTACTTTACGATTACGTATAAACATTAAAAAAAATAACTTTAGATACAGAGAAATCGTCAATCAGAGCAAATGACACTCAAATCATCCAGTTTTTTTTCTCAGTGGAAATAGGAAAAATTCCTGCCTCCACCCAGAATTGAACTGGAGACCTCTCTTTAACTAGACGAGTGCTCTACCAACTGAGCTATAGAGGCCACATGCTCTGCTTGACTTGCTACACGACCTTTAGCCAATTGCATTGTGCACTGTAATCGCTTACTCTCGGGGTTGCGAGATTTGGAAACGATGTGGTGCGTACAAACGAGCAGTAAAACATCAGGTTTGAGAAGTGACTAATTTACAACTTTAAAAGCAGTAGAATGTTCATGAAAGTTTCGATCTTTATGGATAGAAAAATTAAATACATTTTTAGAAATATTTGTATTTTTTACTTATCAAATTTAATTTTTTGCTGACCATATATATTTCTTTACTTCTCATTTGTTTTTGTTTTCATTGACGCTTCTAGGGGGGGGGGGGGGCAGCTGCCCCCTTGCCCCTAGCTGGGTATGCCCATGGATGTAAGATTTATCATTGATTACGTTCACCAGTTTCATTTTTATTGATGATTTTCGGTTCGTAAAAAGTGTCCCGTCGTTAAAGGGTTAACTCTTTCCGGGCCGCAGCATATGCTGCAAGCCAATTTCACCATTTTTTAATCAAAAATATCTAAGCTCAGGAATTAATTGAGGTCCTACAAAAAAATATCTTACATTTGGACATCCTTATAGTTTGTAATCATCCACAAGAATAGGATTTTTATCAGTTCTGAATAATTAAAAAACATTATTTTTCACAGAACATTCATATGCTGCTTTAGGTACTCAGAGTCCCAAAAGAGACGAAAGAGTTAAAGGGTTAAGATTTTAAACATTTTTTAAAATAATGTTTTAATCAAGTGCAACGAATTCAACATTTCTTACCAAATATTCCAACTGTTATCAAATTTTCATCGAGAAATATTTTTGTTTGTAGATAAACAATTTTTCTATTGAATATTGAATTTGAGTTTATAATTCCAGATAAAATTATTTTCATTTTTAAGTCTACGGATTTTAAAAATTTTTGTTAATATTTTTATTGAATCTGTCTTTTTGTAAAATCATAAAAATGTTGTGCCTAAAGTTGACAGATTGTTTTCTATATGTTTTGTTGTTACTTTTTTTTAAAAATAGGTTTCAATGATTAGTAATTCTAGCAAAAAAAATTGAGAAAAATCGATAATTTATGTGGATTGTAATCGACAGCCAATTGTAATTGTAAGCCAGTAATTGTAAGCCGCCGACAATTTTTAAATGTTAGCCGCCGCCGCCGAAATATCTCGGCGCACATCTCTACCTCGAAATGCATGCAACTCGGAGTGCTTGCAACGTGGAATGCATGAAATTTCGATTGTGAAATGAATTATGGGGGTAAAAAATCGTGTGGAGCCAATTTTATCCATTTCGGTGGCCGAGAACCATTTGCTCGATCTTCCGCTACTTGAGGATCTATGAGATAAATCTAAAAAATCGGAGAAAAAAATGGTAAAATAAGAATTTGTTTGATAAATGTTCATTCAGTTCTACCTAATAAACCGTTTTTTGGTACCAATAGTATTGATTATGATGTACCGTTATTGTGGAAAAATCAAGTTTTTATAAAATAATTCCATACCCATTTCTTAAGAACCCTATGATAACTCAAACACTTGATGTTTCTATTTATGCTATAACCCTTTAAGGACGATTAGGTCACCGGTGACCTATAGAGAAAATAATTTTTTTCTGACTATCTGAAGTTAGATTTTTCTAATGTTTGTAGGTATAATCGAAAAGTAGAAGGTTGCAGAAATCTACGATATTTTTTGCAAACTATTTGCTATATAGTAAATATTTATAAGCTCAAAAGTGAAGAAATTTTAAAGTATCGCATTGATAATTGTATTTTTTTACTCTCATATTTCTTAAGGATTTTTTAAGAAAAATCTTTTTCCGTAGGGGAATGTAGGCATGGTTCGCACAGAGTGAACCTTCAAACGATGCGAATTTTCTCTGCGAATTTCTTGGCGGCGCGCCTAAAAAAATTTTAGCGGCGGCGGCTAACAAAATTTTCCGGCGGCGCGCTAAAAATGACTAACAGCCGGCGCGCGTCGGGTCTGTTCCTAAGTTTTTAGACTATTTTGCTCTCTATTGTAAATAAAGATAAAAAAAAAACTATCGAATTCTACACAATTAGATTTTCCAAGGTTAGACTTTACACAGAGGCGTGCAAGAACCGTTGAAACCGAATAAACGTCAAATGAAACATGTACGTCAATGGTCAAAACGCTACCAGAACAAACTTATTTTGACGTTTATTCGGTTTTTAACGGTTCTTGCACACCTCTGCTTTACAACATTGTTTTTTTTTAATTTTTATTGTTGAATTTCGGTCTGTAAAAACTGTTGCGTCCTTAAAAACAAGGTAATCTTGAAGTAGAAAAAACACCGATTAGAAGAATCGATTAGAGTTATCTGGGTTATTAAATCAAAAGGTGTGATTTTGAAAAAAAATACTACCTAAAAATATTTAAAGTGAATCAATTTTAAATAAATATATTATCTTTCACAGTAATTGAGGAGATTGGATACGATTGTGTGGCAGATATATGGTCATTGGGTATTACAGCGCTTGAAATGGCAGAGGGAAAACCACCATATGGTGACATTCATCCGATGAGAGCGATATTTATGATTCCACAACGTCCACCACCGTCATTTCGTGAACCCGATCGGTGGACTCCAGAATTTATAGAATTTGTTAGTATGTGCCTGGTAAAAAATCCCGAAGAGCGAGCGACCGCTACAGATTTATTGCAGCATGAATTTATTAAAAATGCCAAATCGAGAAATATCCTTAGGCCAATGATTGCTGAAGCTCATGAAATTAGGGAGAGTCAGAATAATAGACAAATAGCCATAAATCAAGCTAAACAACTTCAAAATCATCATGAAGATACCGTAAATATATTAATTCAATTAATGACACTAATTTGAAAAAGTAAATCCTTAAAATATATTTTTTTCAGGATGAAGATGATCAAGCAGTAAATTCGAGAACAATTAAGGAATTTGGAGATGAGTCGAAAACCCTTGTACCTGAGCGGGATAATGACACAGATGGTGGAACAATGATTGCTCATACAAATTGTGAAACACTTGTTCCTGACAGTGGAACGATGGTAGAATTGGGTTCAAATTTAGGAACTATGGTTATCAACAGTGACTCTGAAGATGCTACAATGAAAGGTAATTATAGGGTAGCGGCATTACTTATGGCCACATTAAGGACATATTTGCTCACAGCTTCTTTTCTTTTTGACTATGTAAGATAAAATTTTAACTGTAATTTCTTTAAAGTAGGGTGGAATAACCGGCTATCGCCATGTTTAGGAAAAAATTAAATTCATTTAATCATAACTTTTGAATCCTTGTTACAAGATAAGTCAAATTTGACACAAAGTTACTTAGATGTATTGGCTCTAGATACGTGAAAACAATAATCCTAGAACATAACGCTGGACTACCTAAAAAACTGATTTTTATTAATAATGCAAAAATAACCATTTCGTCGCCACTTTTTACCACTTTTCGCCAGTTTTGTAAAATTTGTAACCACTTCTCGCCACCCACTTGAAAAGAAATACACTCGGTTATTTTAGGCAATGCTATGAAAAGAATACATTCACCATTTCTCTTTCCTTGTGATCACTTTATTATTACTTTCTTTAAATGATTTTTCTTCACTTTTATTTGAGAAATCAAATTATGGGGCTTTTGCAGAAAGTAAACAATGCAGATTTGACAACTGAGAATGTACGAAGTGAAGTTAGCGTCGCCTATTGAAAAGATATGGCGACAGGTGGTAAAATCAATTCCAGAATATTACCACTTCTCGCCATGCCTCATTTTTATACAAAAATAATATAAAATGAAATATTAATTGACTAAATACAAATTTTATGTATTCCACAAGTGCAATTAAATATTCAATAGACAAATTATTTACCCAAATAGGTATTTTTGGCCTGATGAAAATTTGACGACACTTAGTACATTTGGTAAGAGATGTTAGATTCGATGCACTTGCTTAAAATATTGCTCTAAAAAGTGATCAAAATCGTGAATCCAAAACGAATAATTATTATTTTTCGATTCTATGCGTAGAAGCAGAAACAATACAAAAAAATTGCGACTCATTTATTTCATAAATTGCGAAAAATAGCGATTTCAATATAAGTGGCGAGAAGTGGTGATTCCACCCTACCTCCTTTCGATATATCATGGTGAATGTATTAGGAAATTCCCTTAAACCTCAGAAAAAGTATGATTTTTTCAAAAATGTAAAATTCATAACTTGTGGCCACTTTTACGAACTTATGGCCGCTCGTGTAATGACTTGTGGCCACAATGCAAAATGATGCAAAATAAACTTAGAAATAAAATATTTTAAATGCAAAAGAAAACAAAAAGATTTCAGATGATTTCATAAATTTTTATTATTTTTTTCTTAAGTTTTTATAGTTTTTTATTCATGATTGTAGCATTGCACTATTGATTTCTTCTCATCCTTCTATTCACTGAGACCCGCAATCCGTTTTTCATAATGAAAAATGCATATTTGACTGCATGAAAAACCCACCTCAAAATTCCCTCTGTCTCCTTTTGTAAGGACATTGCGAAAGCCTTCGTGGTCTGATATTTCTTCCGGATCCTTCCCGGAGATTTTATTAAGGAGAGTTGTGAGAGGAATGTGATACACCTGAAATACTTGTCGCGGCCATTACATTATCAATGCCTCTTAATGCCTGTGAGATGAATATTGAGGCTCTTTTTAGTTTTTTATATTTTTTTTTTACTGGTATCATTGTCCTAAAAGAGTGAAAAAGAAAAGTTAGGTTATCTGTAACAAAATACAAATTCATGAGATAAATCTGCAACTCTCGAGGAATCTTGAAATCAGATTTTACACCACATTTATTTATAAACAATTTTATATTACAATTTCATTACTTACCTTAAATTTCATTAAATGTTTGCCAGAAAACACCGAACTATTGAATAAAAACAATACAATTGACAACTCTTCAAATCAAAATAGTGTCACATATGGTGTGAGGGCGCCACACGTCAAATACCGTGGCCACAAGTCCGTAATCCTATCAATTTGGTCATAACTTATGGCCTCATTTTAATTTTATATTTCTTGTTTAAAAATTTATCAAAATTTAATAGTAAAAGAACATATGGTTATTAAGGAAAGAAGTTTTGAAAAATAGTACTAAATATTTGCGATTGAAGATACAATATTTAGTTGTTAAAATTTTTAAGATCGTTAGTAAATTTCTTAACGATTTGACGTATTTTTAATCGTAATCCGCATCAGTAAAATATTTTCCTTAAATTGTTTCTTATTGTACCGAAATATTAAAGTAGGGTAAATGTGCCAAATTTCGGCATAGTTGCATGCAAGCGTCAAAGTCTCAAGTTTGAAGTGTAATATTTTAAATACAAAATGATTTTTTTATTCTTTCTTTTGTAAGAGTGTTGCTTGGAACCTTGTAAAGAGTTTACCGTCTTTATTTACTCTAAAATCATTCTTAATACATTAAAAATGAATAAAAATGTAGACATAGCTTTGGTGCCCTATTTCGGCCACCTTAATTCTCATAGTTCCTTGCCCTTCGGGAATTCTTCCAATATCTTTTTCACGTCATCTCGTTTGTCGAAGCCACAATTTTTGTTATTCTTTTGCATTGTATAATCTCTAGAGTACGTGAAAGCTAAAAGTTCATGAAAATTCGAGGAACAAAAAGGTGGCCGAAATTGCAAGCTGGCCGGAATTTGGCACACTTAACCTAGATCAATTTAAAATTTTCATTTAATTATAGCACATCATATATTGGTAATTTTGTGGTTCTTTAAAATCATTTTGTGAGAAAAAATTGAAGATTTTTGCGAAGAGGCCACAAGTGTAGACTGGCCATAAGGAATGCCACCTACCTATTTCCAGTATATACCAGTACGTATGACTGAAGAGTAAATAATTTACTGTCCTTTGCATGTACAAAAGAACATGAATCTGATCCGGAAAAGCCTAAATATAGACCACTCTTCATGGATCATTTCGATCGAAAGCCTAACTTGACAGGAAATGTTACTCATATAATGGCAGAGGGGCCACCTGTGGCTGATAATAGAGCCCCTGTGATACCTTCAGCTCCACCAGCTGAACAAATAATAACACCTACACCGACAGAAGTGCAACAGGCTAATGAAGAACGTCAGCGATATCAATCGCATTTGCAGCTTCAACTGAATCAAATTTCAGCAGCTAATGCAGCAGGCATGCAGCAAATGCTTCATCATCAGATGGGTCAGCCAGTGGACAATGTCATCAATTTGCAAATGCGAAACTTCGAGAATCCCATGAAATATCAGAGAAATTTTGTTGATGGAGATTTTGAATTTGTGAGTTAATCATAATTTCATTTTTTTTTAATTACAAATATTGCAAGTTGATCAATTTTCTTCCAGTTGAAGTTTCTTAGCTTCGATGATTTACAGCAAAGGCTGAAGAATATTGATCAGGAAATGGAAAGAGAAATTGATGAACTGGGGAGAAAATATCATGCCAAACGTCAGCCGATTCTCGATGCCATGGATGCTAAGAGAAAGCGTCAGCAGAATCTCAATAATAATCTTATTAAGATCTAAAATAACTCATGAGCAATATATTCTTTCTCAGACAGAACTATTCATTGGAACTATTTGGATATTTTATAATCTCCTTGAATTCAAAAAATTAATAATGTTTAAAGTTCATTATATTAACCATTAAAATACCAATAGTTTAAAAAATGATTTTTTTTTAAACTAATAGAAGGTTATAAAATAGTTGGAAAAGGTAAATTGTTTAAGTAACCTGTGGCCAGACCCACTGCTCCATAAAGGGTAAAAACATCCTGTCAGACTTTTTGACCATTTTATCAATTAAAAGTTTTTTCTTAACGATTTCTAATTTCAAGGAATAGAATGCTAGAAAATGTTTGCTTTTGCTCTAGGTCCTGACAGAAAATATCTTAAAAATAATCATTTTCATAAATTAATTGTATGTAGATGGAATTGAAATCAATTTCTATAAATTGTATAAAATACCATCATTGAACATAGAAATTGATAAATTCTTTAGAAAAAAAAAGAATTTTACAGTAAAAATAATTATAAAAAAGTAAAAGAAATAGTTTGAAGAAGACTGTAAAAAATATGAAAATTATACATTTTTCATATCCTTACTGGAAATCGTAGTTTTTTATAATTAATTGAATATAATAAAGAAAATATAAAAGTTCTATATTTCTATTAAATAGATGATCTAATATAATATTTTCATATTAAATTTGGGAAAAGGCTAATTGGAGCAATGCAATTATGTATGTGCAATCGACGAAATGTCTATAATGCATAACTTGAAATTCAATCCTGTGTGTGGCGGGTGGTCCCCTTCTCGTACAAGGCAATTTGCAATGTATAAGAACCCGGCCGGCTATCTACTATGTACAAACTCAGTATATACTGAGTATAATACTTAGTACGAAACTATAGTATACGACCCATATAAAATACATAGTAGATTTTGTATGAAATGTCCCAAATACTCATCATTAGTGTGCGTGAGTCGACATTTTTATACTGAGTATATCGTCAATTAAATCAGCATTTATCGTAACTTCATTTTTGCGATTTTGAGATATATACATCGTCGGTTGCGGCTACCTCTGTCGTATCTGCATTTCTTTTGTGTCAGCATTTCACGCAAGAGGGGACGTCTGTATTGTAGTTGCTCCGAATGCAGATACAAAACAAATGCAGATACGACAGAGGTAGACGCAACCGCGTAATTTTGTTTATTAAACGAACTTGAGAAAAAGAAAATTTTATAAGCCCAGTAAAAATTATTTTAAACACAAATTATCATAAGTGCCCTTAATTAGGAAAAATTTATCAGAATTTGTCGTAACTTCCATTTTGGGGGAAGTTACGACAAATTTCCATACAAAATTTTCAGTAATCAGCATTTGCCGTAACTTGTTTAGCTTGCGTGGCTTGTAATTTGCAGCAAAAATGTAATATTTCTCAATAAAACGTTTACAAACTCTTCCAAATATCCAAAAACAGTGAGAATAGTGTAACATGAAATCATTTTAATTCAATATTTGCGAGAAAAAGTGAGAAAAATCCCTACCCATCTGTCATTAATTCAAAACAAAACAAGCGACGTGGCACACAAAATTTATTCAATAAAACTTATGAAATAAAAGCTTTTAGGGACAGAGATAACAATTTAATTGCCTAATTCAGTCAAATAATGGCGCTTATTATCACTAGAATAATTCAAATTGATATAATGCATTTTAGAAAATTGTCGAAACTTCCAAGATTTCCATACATTGGAAGTTACGGCTTTATAAACGATGGAAGTTACGATAAAATATTATTGTGTTTCTTCTAACATATATCTCAATATTGCAGCTTTTAAATAATTTTATAAAGATTTTCTCGAGTTAACTTACAGTTTATTAGTGCCACTTTTATTATTTTGACCTAAAAGTATCGCATTCGGGGCTCATTTTTAAGAAAAATAATGCCGGACTGAAAATTTCGTCTCCCGAAAAGTTGTCAAAAGGAAATTACGACAAATGCTGATTTAACTGACGATATACTGAGTACATTTACTTTGTATTTACTTGATTTCCTCATTAATTTTTAATAAATTTTCCGTGTATTTTTCTACTATTTATACTAAGTATTTTTCGTGCATTGGTACTGAGTCAGTACCTAGTATTTTTCGGTTATTTATACAAAGAAAAAAGAATATTTTTATTTTCTATAAATATTTATTTTCTGAACATTTTTTAAATACATGTGGCTAGTCACATACATGTATTATTATGGATGGATAGTGGGTAAAAAATTTTTGTTTCCCACAGCATTGCAAACAAAGCGAATAGCAACGAACTTTGATGTTCAGTAATTAAGTACGTGATTTGCGAGACTTTCAGTCTCTAGTAAAGTAAAGCGTCGAGGAGAAGAGATAGGACATCTTTGAGATCAAAGGTGAATTCCCCACTAGGATAAGCTTTAAAATACATTTGAGATTGAAAGAATCGATGGTTTAGTTCTTGATTATGTCTAAAAAAATATGTTTCTGAAGAAGAATAAAAGGCGTGACCAAAGAACTAAATCATCCATTCTCTCCAGTCTCACGTATTAGAGATTATCCTAGCAGATATTTCACTCATAGATTCCAAAGATAGACGTCGATACTATCGAGATTGAATGTCCTGCAAATTCTGCACTGACTGAGAATCAAATCGCATTATCCCTGCATGCAGTTTTATTCGCTGTATTTGCACTACTACGAGCATGAAAATTCTTACCAAGTATCCATAGCAGAGAAATCCTTGGTAGAGGCCATTAAAGAAAACTTCCAATACGTAATTCGTATGCGATGACAGTTCCGGGAGTAACAAGCCTGATTGATCTGGCAGGAACGCGATGCACCTCAGCAAAAAATCTCGGTCTTTTAATAATCTGGAAAAAATGTAAACAAAAAGGACGATAAAATACAATTTTTTAAAACTGCACTATAAAATCCTTATGCGCAAGAAGATAGGAAAAATGGGAAATATTCAACAGATTCTGAAATATTTTTGTATACCACCTACCATCTCTAAATGTCCTTTTTGTATTAATTGATCACATCAAGATGCTCAGCTGGATGCGAAAGCTATGTACAGTCGAGTTCCTCAAATTTGAACGACAGTTGAGTTCAAAATGTAAAATTTGAGGTTATGTGAAGAAAGTCTTGCGTGGAGTGTCATTTTTCTCTGGTATTTCTTTAATATTATCGTTTTATATTAACTTCGGCGACAAATTCCATTTATTTCACAATAAATTACATTGATATATTCTATAAAGTTGTTTATCTTAATTTACGGAAAGTGCATTTCACATGAATTCCGTTACGTTTTTGAAAATATCGTTCAAATTTGAGGAGTGAGAAATGTCATCTATACCCCCCAAATTTTCGAATTTGAGGAACTCTACTGTACATTGATTGTGAGTGGTTTCCGGAACGAACCTAAAGAAGCTTGAGCACATTTTTTTCATTAAAAATTACGCACTTTGTTTTTCCTCAAAATTGACGAAAACTTCCGCGTACACTTATCTCCAGATTGTTTTTTGTGGACGTGGTCTTGAGAGAGTCCCTTTTGAGTGAATTCACCGAAAATATAGTTAATAAATTACGGAAAACTTACCCTTTTCCACTAAGCGACACACTTCTTTCACCATCAGACATGTCACACTTTGTCAACTAGAAAGAAAATGGCCGAAAGGCACACCGACAGAGCAGGTCTGTGTAGTTATAGGGACTTTAACTCTTTCGCGTCCCACTTTTATTCAGCAGATGAATTCATGTAAAATTGAGTTTTTGTTAATGCTTTATGATCAAATATAATAGTTCAGAGAGGAAAAAAATTTTCCATTGCGTGAAAACTCGGAAAAACCCCGGGTCATATATGACCCTATTGTCCTCAAGGGAAGTGTACATACCATTTTCAAAATTTATATCACGGGCTTTTTAAGAGTTTTTCTTGCTTGAATTTACTAATTTGGCCAAAACCATGGCAAACTGGATTGTCTTGATGAACACTGTACTCCTAGTGTATTGTATTGTATTGTATTGTATTTATTTTCATCTTGCATTTCACATTTCCCACCTCCCATGCGTCCATCGACGTCTTAGCGTTGGTGACCAATCTCCAGAGTGAAAACGATGGAAAACTCCTTCACAGGTTGTATAAGTCGTTTTTACAATAATTTCATACATAAATGGTATCTCTTAGAATGGGAAATGTCAAGCAAGAGACAATGGCCAGGCTGGTACAGCCGTGTGTTCAAGGAATATGCCTGGTAATCCCTTGAACAGTCACTGTCACAATATTTTGAGTGGTATTTGGCAAAAATAAATTTATCCACATATTTATTCACACACAATACAATTGCACAATATGAGACGCTTGCAGAATATTCTAAAATATTGCAAAATGTGTTATAATTCATCAGATATAAGATGAAATATCCAGGAGCAAGATGTCCCACCTGCATTTCACAAAGAAAAACAATGTCCCAACTACATTTCGCTCATTTCGCTAGGTTTGGGACGAAAACACTGTTACCCTTGAGGACAATAGGGTCATATATAACCCGGAAAATTCTACACGCTTTTCTGGAAAATTGAGAGTAGTTTATTATATCAAAATATGCAATATACAATCTTTGCATATTCTATTTTGTGTTTCAAAAGAACTTTTTGCTGAAAAAAAAAATTAATATAAAAAATTTTGAAAAAGAAAAGTCATTTCACAATGTTCGAAATTCGTGATTTTTTATCTCAAATATTTTCTTTTCCTGAATATCTGGAGTCTTGAGAAAATTAGCCAAGAATCTTACATTCTTCTATTATGATGTCGTGCACAAACCGATAGATTTCAATTAATATAAATAGTCAAAAAAAATTGTTTTTTCCCCGGGTCATATATGACCCTAATGACGTGAAAGAGTTAAACCAGAAATACAAAGTTTATACTAGATATATACCGGGTATTTCTTCAACATAGTATTTTTTGCGTATAGATACAACGTATAACTTCAGCATACATTCAAATTTGTATATCTTTCAAGTAAATACATAGTATATACATAGTAAGTGCGGAAATTAGTATTTTTCTCACATAAATACACTGTAAATACTCGGTACGATCTGTAAAGTCAGTGCGAATAGCCGGCCGGGAAGTTTTCATATGTGTATTTTTTTGTTTTTCCGCTACGTGGTGCCACAATTCAGCAAAATGCGCTATTTGGTTCTTTGTATAACCATAAGCGCTGCAATCGTTTTAGGCGAAAATTAGTCAGTCAGATCAGAGACGCAGTTGGGATAGTTTGTACTAGGTTCGGTGGTGGATCTGATAATTTTTAGTATCTTAATAATTTCTTCATAATATTTCGTTGAACAATTGTGCTAATTGTTGGTATAAATAGCGTTGTTTCTGTGGAAACCTTATGTTCCAGGGGATTGTGCAACCACAAAAGTTTCGATCCTCCACTATATGTCGATTTTTTGTGTGCGTGTACAAATTTCTTTTTATAGTTTGTGGCAACTTACAACAAGTTAAAGTGGTAAAAAGGGGCATTTATTGGGTGCTCCAAAGGTTTATTTGTTACTTAATTTAATTTATTACCCTCTGTTAACCAGGGTGTATAGAAAAATAGTGATCAATTTTGCATAGCGATAGAGTGAAGAACTGGAAAAGAAAGATGGTGACTGTGTAAGATAAATTCCTCACCACAAGTATTCATATTTCTGAAAGAAAACTATAGAGAGTGAGAACGGGCAAATTTTCCCATTGAGTTTCTTGAGTTTCTGCGTAGGTTTTTCTGTCGCGGTCACTCCATTTTTTTTTCTATACGCGTATAGCGCAAGTGCAAAAGACTTACCATAATTTCCTGCAACGAGAAATTGGTGAGGTGTGCATTTGTTCCGGGGATTACAGCAATATGGCTCTAAATAACAGCAACAGCAGCGGAAGTAATAACAATCTTAGCAATAATAACAACAATAATAACGAATCCGACAATACAAAGCAGGGAAATTTAGTCGTTAGAATGGATGAAGACTCTGCCACCAAACTGCAAGCATTATTTGACACAGTGCTAAAACCCAGTGAGCAAAATCGCCCTTTACAGATTCCCCTTCGGATGCGAAAATTGCCCAATTCTTTCTTCAATCCACCATCAACTGGATCAAAATCACCCTCTGTGTCGCATTCACGAGAAAATAGTATTGATTCAGCATTTGGGTCAGGAACCACCATTGTGTATGCACCAGGTGGTGGAAGCGGAAGTGGGACAGGAACTGCTAGTTCCGTTCTTACACAGCGTTTATCTATTAGCCACTCACGGGCCCACAGCAGTCCAGCTACTCTTGAACAAACTCACGCAGCCGGTCTGAAATCTGTCACGGGTGCAACAGGTTCAGGGAATTCTACGAGTCAGACACAGGCACAAACACCCTTAAAAGCTGTACATGCTTCACAGCGAAGTTACGATGTAATCAGTGCCATTCAGCTACAAGATGAACTCGGAGATTTGCCGCCAGGATGGGAACAAGCTAGAACGGCTGAAGGACAAATATACTATCTCAAGTAAGTTCACAATTAGTAAATATCACTAAGGATTTTTCAATGTGGGGTTAATTTATTAAACACTAAACAGACTGAAAATTACTTATTACATGGATCCCTTAGTGAGGTGGGTGTTTTGAACTGGTTTAAAACAGCAGAGATATGCTTATAACTTCCAATCAAATTGCGAAGTAAAAAGAGTAAATTGTCGCATTACAGCAAAATCCACGAACTTTTAAAATGAATAACACCTCTAAATATTTTGTTAAGGAAATAGATGGGATTCGGTGGCAGCCAAAATCCCGAAAGCTAAAATCCCGAACTCCAAAATCCCGAAAGCCAAAACCCCGAAAGCCAAAATCCCGAAAGCTAAAATCCCGAAAGCCAAATCCCGAATGTTCAAAATCGTGAAAGGGATGAAATTATACGGAGGAAAATGTTTAAAATAATTTCCCAAGACATGGAAGATTTCCCTTTGCCTCCAGCAAGCGCAGGTGCAATCGTGATAGTAGCTATGACATTTTTAAGAATTCGGGATTTTGGCTTTCGGGATTTTGGCCCATTCGGGATTTTGGCCCATTCGGGATTTTGGCTTTCGGGATTTTGGCTTTCGGGATTTTGACCGGGACCCATGTGATTATGTAAGAATAACACGTATAAAATGCAAAATTGCTTTAAGGGCTAATTTACGAATTTGAGCATTACACAAACTGGGACGCTATGTTATCCGTTGCGTATATAGGGTAGGGTGGGGCAGTTTAACGACGGGGCAGTTTCAATTTTTGCATATTCTTCTTATCCCGTTGAAAGGAATAGGATAAAACCATTATGTTATTGAAGAGATAACTAAGACCCATGTCCATCAAAATAATTAATTTCGTGACGATTCTCGTTTGAATTCTGTAATTGATTTTATAAAACTGCATCAAAATCAAACTTTTTGTAATGTTTTATTTTCAACAATTTCTGAACTATTACACTTATCTATCGAACTAACATAATTGTATTAAATTATCAGTGGTTTTATGATTATTATAAGGCTTTTAGCGTTGAATGAAATCTAAGACGATTCTGACAATTTTCATTTGAGTTCCGAAAGTTCATGAGGGGCAGTTTCATGCAAGCACACGGAGAAGTTTCCAGTGTCCAACAATTTACTTTTTTAATCAAAATTGACTTAAAATGATCATTGAAAACGCTTTGTAGCTGTTTTTGTCGATAAAGTTCGAAACAATGGAAAGTTAGTATTTCCTAAAATTGCATTAAAAAAATTTAAAAAATTATCTTTCAGTGTTTTTTTAAGTGCTTAAAAATGATGAATTTAATTGTTATAATATATTTTCCGAATGTTTTCAGCAAGTTATTGTAAATTTTTTTTTAGTATAATAATAATTCAAGACTTTAAAACACTATTATAAAACTGTTATACTAAAAAGGACATGTTCTAAGACGATAGAATTATCCAACAATGTACAGAATTAGCTTAGCACTACAAAAGACATTTCTTTCGTATAAAAATTCAAATAAAATTGCTCAATGAGAAATAGGTTTGGAAATGAAAATATGAAAACTGACGTAGTGATTCAAGTTCGAAGGCAGGACACAGATGTCCCTTCCGGAAGCGTCAGTGGAGATGGATTCAATCCAGAGTAAAAATACTCAGTTTCCCAAAGCTTTCGGCGTACTGCACGCCTTCCTCAGTGGCTACAGAGAGGATTTTTTTATTACATAAAATACATTGTACAAAAAGGGAAAAAACAAGGTGAGCAAATCTTTACACACTTACTGACTGAAACAATTTTGTTTGGAAATCTTTGACGATATTTTATTTTCTCTATATGATCAATTAGTGTTCAAATTCTGTTATAAAGTTCTTGTTCGATTATATTTTTAGGTTGTTGAATCTTATAAGACTTCAAAATGGTAATTTTAATCAATTCTGGTATCGCAAGTTTCCTTATAAACACGTTTTATCTTTCTCAAAAATTGCCTCATATTTATCTTGAAATTGCCCCGCAATGGGGGACTTTCACACATTCTACCTTTCAAGTGAAATGAATTTCTCAACAATAGACTAATGAAATTAAAGGATTATTGTTATTATTTTTATTAACCCTAAACCCAACTGCAATTCACAGAATATACAAAGTTTTACTTCTGTTTATTATCTTTTTGCAAAATGGTCCCAAAATCCATTTTGCAATTTAGGGGTGAAACTGCCCCACCCTCCCCAACTTGTCGTATATATGTTTTTGGACTAGGTGCCAATCCGTAATGTTTTTTTCGCTTTTCGTTAACCATTCCCAATAAAGTTAGACATTATGTAGTTTTTTTTTTTTCTTTTATTTTCCCTTTCATCCACACGAAATTTTTTTTCTTAAGGTCAAAATAAGCTGTTAATTTTCTTTATTTTGGAATTATGATATAAAATTGTTTATAATTATGTAAACTCTAAAGTCGAAAATGTTTCGTCCATATTGGTTACCTTAGCATTTCCAAAATTATTTCAACCGTTTATCCCTATTCGTTTCACGGGCCCATGAGCATGACATCAAGATCAACAGCCCACGCGGCCCACGCCTGTCGATCCTCGGCCACTTCAGGAAGATGTTCGGTTTCGATCCCAAGGCGTTCCAAGGCAAGATTCCGAATTTTATTCGTCCACCTGGTCCTAGGTCTTGCCCCGGGTCGAGGACTCCACACAGTGGTATGCATAGCTTTTCTGTGGAATTCTTCTTCTCACTTCCAATCTGCATTAATATTCCTTGAATGTGAAGAAGGTCAAAATATTCCAAAATACGTTACTTTATCATTTTTCAATCTTGAAATTATTTTATAATAAAGTTTATGATACAATTGAAATCAGTAGAAAGCTGGTGGGGGCGGATACCGGAGCAGAATAAACCACTAAAAGAAAATTTTGCTTTGCGCATGTTTTGTGAAAAACTTGTTAAAATAAAACTGTTAAATATATTTCAATGATTAGGAAAAGAATTTATTACTTAAAATAAATAGTAGTTTCTACAATATTTTTTTCAAAAAAAAAAAAAAAATAACACCCCGCCTACTATGAAATTCTACTCCTGACTCTTGTGCCCCGGTCTCCCCTATACATCCAAAAAGTATGAAAGCAAATTCAATACATATTCTTTTATAATGTGCTCGAGCGTTCTTCAAAGCTGGGACGCTTTGTCACCTGTTTTTTAAATTTATATTTACACTCTGAAAAAGCAATTTGTGTAATGTGAAATGTGTTCTGATGTGTAAGACTGTGTGAAAAATATAAAAGACGAATGTGTGAGTAGTAAGACTAAAGGTATTTTGTTCACTCACTGATTTATCCCCACCATCGATGGAGTCCAAGAAATTCCCAAAGATTATTTTCTTCGTT